>NW_006206145.1:1272718-1316974 GCF_000334495.1 Tupaia belangeri chinensis | reverse complement strand
AAAAAAAAAAAAAAAAAAGAAAAGAAATTACAGGGCCCATTTCCGTGAGAAGGAAGTGCATGGAATTATTATGTGTCTGAGCAATGACTTATCAGCCAAATTAAGCTATAAGGCTCAATCTAAGACATCTTTCCCATTTAGTGCATATAATGAAAAATAGATTTGCTACCCTACCTACAAAATTTTTTTGGCAGACTTATTTTTTTATAAGATTTTTGGCTATAAACTCATTTTCACTTATGATTGAATAAAATGTTTATAAAAATATATTCTATGTGTTTATTTAATTTTCTCAAACTTTAATGATGTGTGTCCCAATTTATCAAACTATAAAATTACATTTTGATGAATGAAACCGAATTTTAATGGATGCTGAGCCTTTTGCTACTGTATATAAGGAGTTGAGTTTTTTGGCTCCTAGAATTTTTAAGACTCTGGTATAAGTATTTTTTGGTCCATTTAAATATTGAATAAGAATACTTCTGATTTCTGGGTTTTTACTTGTTCTGTTTCTCCAAGTCTGATCACAGATCTTTCCCTTAAATCACTATAGTGATTGTAGAGGATGGATTGATAATTTCCCCTAACAAGGATAGAAATGCTACATGGAAACTAAATATGTGTATATTTTATTGCTGAACATATCAGGCTTACTTAATTTGGGGGCTTCTTAGTTTGTTAATGTTATTCCACGTCTTGCAGAGATTTCCTATCCTCATCAAAAATAAGTTTGTGTTTTCTGAAGCCTCAAATACTATTTGAGAGTAAGTTTCTAGACACCAGTTTCACTCTCTCTTTAAAAGTCCTGCACTAATTGTCATTTTTTTTTTGACTATTGTTTTTCTTAGAGGTTTTTGCTATAGGGCACGTGCACTTGCCAGACAGACAGAGAGAGACAGAGAGACAGAAAGCAAGAAATCACCCCCCAGAGGGGATGACCACACCACAATCCCTTCTCCTCCATTCTCCTCTTGGGATCTTGGGCACGCACGCATATGCGCCTGGTGTGCGTTTTAAGCCACTGGGTCCGGGACGCGAACGGCGGTTGATCACATGGGAGTCTAGCGATGTAGCCATTACGCTAACTGCTGGTCCCCTGACTATTTATCAACCCTTCTAGAATGAGGATAATCACCATTCAAGAATAATCCCTTCAAGAGAAATCTCAATGCTACCTTAAGGAATGTATTTATGCCCAATAACTCTCACTAGAATGATTATTTCAAAACAGAACAGTGCAACCTGATTCTACTGTAATTCCACTTTACATAATGCCACATAAGAAATTAAGAAAAATAATCTTCAAAATATTCCAAATTCTGTCCCATTTTTGTCTGTAATACAGTTAGAAAATGGAGACTAAGTCTGTATCTTCAATCATGTCTTCCCGTATCTTTTTACTTCCTAAGCATATTCATAAATAAGAGTTAAAAACACAAATTCAGGACTAAGTAACAAATATATTTTTTATAACTTCATATATAAGTCTGTGGAAAGATTAAGAAAAGAAAAGGAAAACGTTTCTTTCTCAAAGTGGCAGCAATGAAATGTAAAATACAGGACTAGGTAAAGCGAACAGTTTGCATTTTATATTGCTCAAATCCTCAATTTTTCAGTCAAAGAGACTGAAATTTTCTTCTGTAGTTATGAAGACTTAGATAATAACTTGTCACCTACAGTTTCATGGTTTGGACAATAGGCATAGTCGGCAGTGAGTAGACCATGGAGGCAAAGTGCTCATGAGTAGACTAATGAAGAAGAGAGACCTAGAGAAATTCAGTTCTCATGAAAAGAGATTAGTTCTGGGAACCAGCAGTTAGCGTAATGGCTATGTCACTGGATTCCCACATAGTCGACAGTGGTTCGCGTCCCGGACCAGGTGGCTTAAAACTCACGGTGGGCGCCTGTGCGTGCGTGCCCAAGATCCCGAGAGGAGAATGGAGGAGAAGGGATTGCGGCGCGACCATCCTCCCTGGGGGGTGATTTCTCGCTTTCTGTCTCTCTGTCTCTCTCTGTCTGCCTGGCCAGCGCACATGCCCTATAGCAAAAATCTCTCTAAAAAAATAAATAAATAAAGAGATTAGGTCTTGGGAAATCAGGTAAATAAAAAAGAAAGAGCTTCTCCCAGCACTCTCCCCCCCCCCCTTCCCCGTAGGTAATTTGCCATCCTTTCTGCCTCCATCAGAATTATGAGTCAACAAATCGTCATTTCTTTATGAATTGCACAGTCTCAGATACTTCTGTTGAGAGCACACTAATGGACTAAATAGCAACAATTAGTAATTCCTTGCTTTACAGTTATTCTTAACACGTTATTTGTTATTTTCTACAATTCTTTGATAGCCACTGGATTTATGGCACAGAATGTGGTATTTGGTTTAGCAGCTGGGTTCTCTCTGAAAAAGTGAACTCTAAATTCTAGGTTAATAATTTTGGGAAGAATGAAAGAATTGTAATTTGTTTTATTTTAATATGAGTCTTAAACTGTCTTCTCTAGTACTGGTGAAATACCCAAAATGATGCTCTAGCTAGCTAGTAGCTACTCTCTACTGCAATACTTGGTTGGTTAGAAATTCATTCAAGGTGGGCATGTACACCCACATGCATACCTGCAGGGATGTATGGACCTTTTTGCACCCTTGAAATATAAAGACCAATGAAGAATACCACAGGGAATGGCCAACAACAAATGGTTAGAGATTGAGTTGCTATAAATGGTAGGTTTTATCTTATAGAAAAATTATGCTCCAGGATGATCACATTTGGAGTAGAGAACTTCTCTATTTCAATATATCATGATTTGGCTTTGCATAGGCCCTAGGTATGATTCTAATAAACTCCGTAACCTTGGACAAATTACGTAAACTTTCTGAACTTCTTTTCCTAATACGTAAAGTTGGGACACAATTATTACTTTATTCACATAGATATTTAGAAGATAAAACTTAACTTCCTTTCCCTTCCCTTCCCCTCCCCTCCCTTTCCCCTTCCCTTCTGTTCCCTTTCATTCCTTCCTTCCATCTTTCTTCCTTCCTTCCTCTCTTTCTTTCATTTTTTCTTTTTCTTTTTCTTTCCTTCCTTCCTTCTTTCTCTCTTCTTTCCATTTTGAGAAACTGAAATTATGTAAATAGAGAAGTCTTATCCATGAACTGGAGACTACATAGATAGAATAGCTATAATAAAAATATACAGGTGCACATCTGGGGTGGCAGAGGTAATAGGATTCCACTGTATGAAACTGAGCCATGCATAGTACCATAGGGTATGGATCCCAGGTCCACCTGAAGATGCTGAGTGCATCCATGATCCTGGCTGACTGGAGGCTTAGGGTAGGATCGCAGTCTGTCTTTCACTCTTCCATTGTCTCTATATTCCTCTCAGTAAATTAACATTTTTTAAAAAGTTAGTAGGAATTTTTATTTGAATTAATGAAACAACTGCAAAAGATTTGACTACATAAAAAAAAACAATAATTGCCAAACCACATTTTCATGCAAAAAAGTATTTATTAAAGTTTATTTATTTCTTCCATGAGAGAAAAAAGACAGAGAGAGACATAGAAAGAGACACAGAGAGACATCATTCCCAACAGGGCCTTGATACCACTAGCTACCTTCAACCTCAGCTAGTCCCAAGTGAGGAGCACATATACACCCCACAACTCAAGGAGGTCTCTGGCTAGATTTGGTAAAGTCCAAGTTCAACAGAGCCCAAGTATAAAGGAGGGATGGAAAGATGAAATAACTTACCAGAAAGTAGTAAATGAGGGATTAGATAATGGCACAACAGTAAAAACGTGATGCCCAAGCAGGCAATTCCACATGAGAAGGGTCCCAGGTCAAGTCCAGAGACCTCCCTGACTTTGACAGGCACATGCTTACCCATGATCAGGTCTGACTGCATGCTGCAGGTGGATGGTGGTGTTGAGATCCTTTCGGGAATATTTTCTCCTTCTCTCTACCAGTCTTGCTCATGGAATAAATAAACAAAAATACTTAACAAATAAAAGGGAAATATCTGATAAGATGATTCCTTCAACAACATCTTCCAGCAGGGCCACACAGAAGGATATAAGTTATTGTCACCAACAGGATGCAGTTAAGTGCCGGAATTTGGGGTATGGATACAGTTAAGTGTGGGAATTTGGGGTATGGATACAGTTAAGTGTGGGAATTTGGGGTATGGATACAGTTAAGTGTGGGAACTTGGAGTATGGAAAGGATGGTGTCTCTGAGGCAGACATGTTTGGGGAAAAAGATGAAGTGTCCAAAAGAATGGCTACAGGGCTACATAAACTAGTGGCCTGTCTGTCACTGCCACAGAAGTACTGTAACAGGCTAGCCTCTGCAACTATTGTGTCCTAACATGCTATAAAAGCAGAAGTGGCCAAGAATTTAATGGGAACCTAGTTTTCAAAATACATGCAAGTCACAAATAACAAACATTCTGAAGAAATATCAGTAATATGAGAAATCAACAAATTCAACAAATGTTAATCTTTCATTATTTCTCTTACCCTTTCTCTTTCTCCTTCTCTCATTCTGTCTTTCTCTTTCTTCTCTTTTACACAAACAGAAAAAAAAAACAAAAACTATGATTAAAGAAGAGCTCAGAGGCCCAGCAAAGGTGGTGAAACAATAATATAATGCTTTACCATTAGAGGGCAGTGTTCAGTTCCCAGGTCCACCTGTTCATACCAGGTGTGCATGAGCCAGTAATCCCTACAGGCTGGGAAATGGAGGGGAAAGATCGTGGCATGATGTCCTGTTGTGAGTACTTGTCTTTCTTGGTCTCCCTCATATATGTGAAACGCATACATACAAACTTTAAAAAAAAAACCATAAAAACATTTTTCCATGTTAATATGCTCATTTTGGTAAGTGAGAACATTATAAATATGACTTGCAATTTGTTAGTTTAGATGAAGCACTAATAAAAGATCTCAGAAACAAATCTTTAAATTGTGGAAGAAATTTCTCTAGGGTGGATACATTTGAAAAAATTTAGTGACCTTGAAGATGGTGATGAAAAATTCTGAGAATGAATGCCAGAAATAAATAATGATTATCAAAACAAAAAATAACTTAAATTCCTTAAACTTTTGGGCCATCCGAGTGGGTGCATATGAATGCTTGCCCAAAATCCAATGAGGAAAGTGAAGGAGAAGGGATTGCTGCATGGCCATGATTTTTGGGTGGTGTTTTCTAAACACTTTCCCTCTCTCTCTCTCTCTGTGTCTGCCCCTCTTTGGTGAGCATATGCACCCAATAGCAAAACTTAAAAAAAAAAAAAAAAAGTAAGTAAATTTTTAAAAAAATTTCTCTTTTTAGATTTCTAGTAGTGGGGCCAGCAGGTGGATTGGTGATTAAGACACTGGACTCCCACATGCCACATGGCCAACCACAGTTTTGAGTCTTAGACCTGGAGGCTTGAAAATCACACTGGAAGCATGTGTGTTCCCAAAATTCCATGAAGAGAATGGAGGGGAAGGCATTGCATCATGGCCATCCCTCCTAGGGGGGTGATTTTTGACTTTCGCTCTCATTGTCTCTTTGTCTCCTTGGCATGCTGCAAGCCCTATGGCAAATACCTTAATAATAGCAAATAATAATAATAATAAATTCCTCTAGTCCACTACTTCTAGTAGAAAACATTTAAAAGAGAGATCATATTTAGTAGAATAATGGCAAATATAAACTCTGGCATTAAAAAGATCAAGAAGCTTATGCTTAAGATATTTTTAGGCCTGGTCTAGGTAGTGTTGGTGGGAGTGTATTAAACTACAGTGCTAAAAGCCACATGGCTGACAGTGGGATCACATCCCTGAGTGACATGAAGCATGTCAGTTACATGCTTAGCACTCCAAGAGCCTGATACACTGGAGAGATGAGTGAGGGGGACCACAGCATGAGACCATGTCAAGGCTGGTTCTCTCTCCTTTTCCTCTCTCTCTCTTTCTCTTTTATACATGCAAGTACTCACTAGCATGAATAAAATAAATAAATTTAAACAAATTTTAAAGGCAAATCTAGTTAAAGCAATAGTAATAACAATAAAAAAGTCAACAGAAACCAAAAACATATACAGTTTATTAGCAAAGAGGCAGAAATACAAGCAGTCCATTGCCTCTTCTATCATTGCATTGTTGCCTTGTTCCATAGTATGTGATTCTTAAGTTAATGAAACAAAAATATATTAAGCACTTTTCATGTTCTCATTAGCATATTAATTACTATGTAGAATTTTATGAATTAAGGCAGGACTTAAGTAAACTAGAAAAGGAAAGAAATAAAATACAGTTTAAATAAAAAAGTATGAGCCTAAACGATGACTTTTATGGGTAGTCAAGAATATTTTATAGCTACATACATGATCTTCAGTTGATGGTTTGAAAGAGGAATATTAGTAACATTGGGAATTAGTCAACAAACTTTACTAAAAATCTATAGTACTCCTTCTTGCATACATAGTTATGCCAATCACCAAAGAATTTAATTCTGTAATAAAATAATTCAGTGACCTCAAATTTTTCTTGAACAAAGCATTATTAACTGCACATTTAATAATGCTTTGAGAGACAAAGACATAGCAATTGTCATTTTTTACCATGTAAAAAATTAAATTAGAGACTTTCAAATGCTAAAGTTAAGTAACTGATTTCATTTTTTTCCTATTTCTTTCTTTTTGAGATATTTTTGTCTTAGGATACATATTCTCACCTGAGAAAGAGACAGAGACAATGAGAGGAAAAATGAGAAATCACTCACCTGGGAGGATGGCCACTCTGCAATCCCTTCTCCTACAGTCTCCTCTCAGGATTTTGGGCATGCACACATATGTGCCTGGTGTAAGCTTCAAGCCACCAGGTCCAGCCATCTGGAAGTCTAGAGACATAACCACTATGTCATCTGCTGGCCCTCAAATTCATTTTTCGGTTCAAGACTTACTTGGTCTTCTAATATATCCTTTAAAATGGCTGTATAAATATGGAAAACTTATTGTTTCAAACATTCCATGTAAAGGGGTAGCCAGGTGGTTGGATTCTTCCCAGGGGAATGGTAACATTGCAATCCCTTTTCTTCCATTTCTCCCTCTTTTTGGAATTTGGGACACACACACACACACACACACACACACACACACACCTGCCTTACCTGTTTCTCAAGCTACTTGGTTGAAGGTGCAAACTGTACAGTTGGCCATATGGAATCTGGCTTCCTTTACCACCAGACCGTCAGCCAACTCTGCTTTTTAAATTTTGATACAGTTAAATTATTTTATTTCTAGATAGCTTTGTTAAGTTATCACTGAAATATAAATATTGTATATTTTTTAGATGTATAACCTTACATGTTTGATGTCCCTATACATTGTGAAATGATCATCACCGTCAGGTTAATTAATACATATATCTCTTCTACTGTGCATGTATGTGTTGAAAAGATTTAAGTTAAGATCTGTTTTCTTAGCAAGAACTGAAGTATTGGGGAGAAGGGGGTCACAGCATGATGACAGCCAATCAGAGATGTTTTTTGTTCTTGCTCATTCTCCCACGCACACACTCTCTTTCATCAATAAAATAAATACACTTTTTTAAAAAAGAAAAAAAAATAGTTATAGTTATAAACTTCTTTTTTAATGATTAGAAAGCACATGCACTCACCAGAGAGAGAGAGACAGAGAAAAAGTACTCTTCAGTATGCCGTGGTCATACTGCAATCCTTTTTCCTCTATTTTTCTATCCCTTCTTGATTTGGGGCACCCACACACATGCAGAGGAGACCAGGGATTAAAACGTGGTGGCCCTGTGGGATCAGCTCTTTATACACAGCACTTAAAAACTGCACTGTAGGGCTGGCCCACGCAATTTTCCATATACCTATTGAACATCTGAATTTCTTCTTTTGAGAAATATCTATTTAAGTCCTGTGCCATCAGGTTAGTTGTATTTTTGATGCTAGTTATATAGAATGTGCGATTATATTTTTTCTATTCTGTAGATTGCCTTTTTACTTTCTTGACTACTTCCTTTGATATTTAAAAAAAAATTGAGTTTGATGCTATTCCACTTGTCTACCTTTGTTTTGTTTTCTGTATGTTTGGGATCATGTCCAAAAAAATCGTTATCAAGACTAATGTCAAGAAAGTTTTTCCTTATGTTTTCTTATAGGAGTTTACAGTTTCAAATTTTAGCCTTTCAGTCTTTAATTTATTTTTAGATGATTTATGTATAGAGTGTGAGGTAGGGGTCCATATTAGCTTTTTTACATGAATGTCATTCAGTTTGCTCACCACTGCTTGTTGAAGAGACTACCTTTTTGCTATTGTGTGTTCTTGGCTCCACTGTCAAAGATATTTTGACAATACACATGTAGATGTATTTCTGGCTTCTCTATTCTGTTCCATTAGCAAAAATGTCTATTTTTATGCCAGAATCATATTGTTTTGATTAGTATAGCTTTATAATTTGCAATCAGAAAATATAATGCCTCCAGCTCCCCTCCCTCCCAGGATTGCCTTAGCTACTCGGGATCTTGTAGCGCTATATGAATTTTAAAAATTCCCCATTTGCGTAAAAATGCTATTGGGACTTTTTTAAAGTTTACTTATTTTTCCATAAATGAGAGAGACAGAGAGATAAATAGACAGAGAAATAACATCTCCCAACCTGGTCTCACTGCTGCAATCCACCCCCTAATCTTAGTTGTTCCTGGATTATGGGCATACTCATGTCTGGGATACTCAGTAAGGTCTCTGGACTTGAACCAGCAACCTTCCCACATGGATCTGCCTAGCACACTGTTGAGTTTCACTGATGTACCACTGTCTGACTCCACTAATGGGATTTTAATAGCAATACATTGAATTTGTAGATACCTTTGGGTAGTATAAACATTTTAGCATTAATACTTGCCATTAACATGGGCTTTCTTATTTATTTGTGCCATTTTTAATTCTCTTATCAATGTTTCATAATTTGCAGCATGTATTTTATTTCCTTGCTTATTTTAATTTCTAAGTAATTCACCGGAATTTTTATTTTTGCTAATGTAAATAACATCATTTTCTTAATTTTTCATTTCAGATTAAGTCGTTGTTGTGTATAAAAACATAACTAATTTTTGTATTCAGCAACTTTATTGCATTCCTTCATAATTTCAAAGAGTTTTTTGGTGGAGTTTTCAGTATTCTCTACAGATATAATCATGCCATCTGCAAACTGGTATAACTTTACTTCTCCCTTCTGATTTTGATGCCTCGTATTATTTTTGTTTTCTTCTTCTCTTCTTTCTTTTTTTCATTTATATTTTCCTGATTACCCCATTGCTCTGACTTGGACCTCCTATGTTATGTTGAACTTAATCAGTTCTTTAAAGAAAAAGCTTTCTGATCCCCCCATTGATTATGATGTTAGCTGTGGACTTTTCTCATATGGTCTTTACTGTGTTTAAGTAAGTAAGTTCATTCTATATGTTAAAAGTCTTTATCATGAAAAGACTGAATTTTTCAATTTTTTTTCCTCATCCATTGAGATCATAATGTGGTTTTTGTCTTTCAATTTGTTAATGTGGCATATCACATTGACTGATTTATCCATGCAGTGCAGGGATCAATATCATTTGATAGTAGTATATGATCTTTTTAATATGCTACTTAATTCAGTTTGCTGAGGTTTTATTGAGAATATTGGCATCTATGTTTAGCAGGGATATTGGATTATAGATTTCTGATGTTGACTTTGTCTGGCTTTGGAATCAAGTTGATACTGGCCTCATAAAATAAGTTTGAGTGAGTTCCCACTTCTGACTTTGAAAGTTTAAAAAGTGTTGGTATTAATTCTTTGAATGTTTGGTAGATTTACTTGTAAAGCTTGAAGCCATCTGGTCCTTGAGTTCTCTTTGTCAGAATCTATTGATTACTGATCCCATCTCTTTGTTGGTTATTGGTCTGTTCAGACTTTCTATTTCTTCTTGCTTAGTTATGCTAAGTGGTATATTTCTAAGAATTTTTAAAAATGTACCCATTTATGGAACCAGTAGATGTCATAATCGCTGGACTCTCACATAGTACACCGTGGTTTGAGTCCCATACTAGGTGACTGGAAACTCACACCAGGCACATGTGCATGTGTACCTAAGATTCCAAAATGAGAATGGAGGGGAAAGGATTGTAGCATGACCATTCTCCCTAGGGGTGATTTCTCACTTTCTGTCTCACTGTCTCTCTGATAACACAAGTACTCTATAATAAAAACCTCTCTAAAAAAAAAAAAAAAAAAAGAAAGAAAGAGAAACAGAAATTACCCATTAATTCAAGGTCATCTAATCTGCCAGCATATAATTATTCATAACAATCCGTTACAATCCTTCTTGTTTATTTCTGTGTCATCTCTTACTTGATTTTACTAGGCACTGAGCTGAGGAATATGTGCAGTATCTCAACAAGAAGGATTTTAGTCCCCAATATCAACAACTGTAAAATTACAACCTTTCAATTAAGACGAGCATAATATTTTAAAAAGTTATCATCCTTACCTGTATTAATTAGATTATGGAATATCGCTTGGTTTCATAAAAGCGTGAGCTAATTTCCATATAGCAAACCCTATATTGCAAAGAGCTTTTGAGGAATAAAATAAAGCTGACTCTCAGGACTGAAGTCATAGCTGGAAGAATGAAAGCATTTATATTTGCAGCTGTGCTGTGTATCTGCTGGGAAAATGCTCTGACATTTTCCCTGAAGTGATTAGTCCATCATCTTCCTAGAAGTGGGCTGGAGTCCCTCACATAGCCCATTTATCCTGCTTGCCTAAGGATCTATAGTTCAAGCTGGAGCACTAAAAAGGTTGTTATGTAGCACAGAGCCTGTAACCATATTCTAATTTTCCACTTCAAAGCTATGGAGCCGAAGGTGTCACTGTTAATTGCTTCCTAAGCTTGTACGTAAAATATAGGATGAACTGTTGAGAAAAAACAAATGGGATTTAATTTTGGATGAAAACATTACAGTTTACAAGCATATTTTAAACATGTGTGATAAATGATAAATTTTTTCTCATATTTTAAAATGAACAGTATAGGAAAATATATTGCCATATTCTGGAAAAGGGTAAAATTATGTTCAGTTTTGGTTTTATTTATTTATTTATTTTTTAAGTGTTTGCCCCAGGGGATGTGTGCTTACTAGAGAGAGACAGAAAGATAAAGGGAAAGTGAGAAATCACCCCCCAGGGGGATGACCCCTCAACAATCCTTTCTCCTCCACTCTCCTCCTGGGATTTTGGGCACATGTACCTGGTGTGATTCTCAAGCCACTGGGTCTGGGACTCAAACTATAGTTGGTCATGTGGGAATCCAGCACCTTAACGACCACACTACCTACAGACCCTGTTTGTTGTTTTAATTTGCCATTGGCATGTGCTCTCACTAGAGAAGAGAGAAAAAGAGAAAATACCTCCTACAGGGGATGGTCAAGCTGCAGTCTCTTCTGCATTTCCCCGTTTCAGTATTTTGGGTACAAACACATGCTCACTGAATGTTTTTTTGTTTGTTTCGCTTTTATCAAAAGTTGTACTGACTGATTGAAAATTTATCTTCTCCTAAGGTTTTATAACTAAAAAACACTCTTCCACTCCACCTTCTCTTCTAGCCCTCGTACAGAACTTCTTAATTTTCTTCTTCGTCATGGTGAAAAAGCTTAATATGAGTCAAAATTTTGTTATTATACCTTTAAAAGACAATTTAGCCATTTTATTATAGGTAGCACTAACAGAAGTCTAGATGATGATAAAATTTTATCATATTATACATAAGCTATATTTGCAAATTATATTTAAATTCCACATGACATGAAATTGATTTTAAAAAATCACAGTAATTAATACCAACTATATGCTATGAGTGGGGTTATAGATTTTTTTTGTATTTGAAGTATTTTATTGTTTATGATGGTTGGCTCTGAGTAATAAAATATGTAGAAGTGGATAATCAGCCCAGCATTGTGGTACAAGTTGGAGGGTAGCCATGGAAGCCACGTGGCTAACAGTGGGTTCATCCCTGCCGTAGTCCAGGCACACATGTATATAACCAAGATCTTGATTAATTGGGGGCCTAGATGAAGGCCATCGCAGAGTGATGAGACCCTGTCTAAGGTGTTCTCTCTCTTTATCTTAGTATCTTCACAGACATTCTCTGTTATGAGTGAAAATTAATCTGGGGCCAGGGAGTGGCTTAGCAATAACACATCTGGGCTGACACGGGAAGATCTCAGAATTGTGTCCAAGGGTCTGCCTCTATTTGTGGGCATGTGTCTGATCAGAGCTGGCTGAGACTGGGAGTGGATAGTGATGCAAGGACCCTGTTGGGGGTATATCTCCATCTCTCTGACTCCTTCTCTTCGTCAAGGAGAAAATAAATAAATAAAGCTTATTTTTAAAAAAGTAGATTCATCAAAAGTTACACAATTATTTATCTTAACAGTGTATAATATTGTTGAACTTTCCGCCCACAGTGTATTAATAATATCTTGCCTTCATTCATACAATGATTGCAGGAACACCTGTTATAAAAATCCAACAAAACACTTACGCAATAGAAACAGAACAAAGTTCTAATTTTTCTGTTTTATTATGAAGAATATCTTTCTCAGAAGCATCCCACTCCACATACTCTTATTTCTACTCTTACAGAAGCTTGGTCAAAAAGAACTGGCTATGATTGGGTCAGCTATGAGAAAACCTAACAAAGTGACTATTTCCTATATTTGACTTCTATTATCTGTTGGCTACAGAGAGGAAGGGTGAAATGCTACTGCTGGCAGGCCATCAATAGCATCTTCAGTAATTATCATCTTCACACAACGAGGAAACTGAGGATCACAGAAATTAAGATTTTCAGATCAGATTTGTCTGTATCCAAAGTCTTTGCTCCTCCAACATCACCATGTTACCCTTCACTGTGTTAATCACAACGTAAAACCTGGACCAGAAAAAATGAGTGTCTTTAGCTTGTGCAAAATGAAATGAAAGAAATACTGGATATTTCCCTTAAACATTTTCAGACAAAAGAATACCCATTCTTTAAAAGTTACAAAATTGGCTATTAACTTACTGTACAAAATTATCAAAACAAAAGATTTTCTCCCTGTGAAACAAATGGCTCTATTTTTCATTAAGTTTAAAAGAACTGTATGTTTTTAACAACAACAAATAAAACCTCTGTGTTTACCAACTCTCCCATCTCACTATAATTCCTTTACTTTTATTTTAATGATCATAGTTTCTACCTCCATGGTCACAATATAAATTTCAGCAAAAATTTTAAAGCAAAAAACTTTAAAATGATAAAATACAATATCATTCCTTCTTATATTTACTGCTCACTGACTTTCAACTTCTCTTAGACTCTCAGTACATTGATACATAATTCTCTTCAAAACTACCTCTGTGCTGTTGACTGCATTTTCTTTTTTTTTTTTTTTATGAAATCTGTGTACTACTACCAGATAACCCAGCAATTCTTTCACTAGCCCTCCCCATTTAATTTCCTGTTATTTGTTTCTTTTACAGCTAGCTACTCAACAAACGGCCCGTTCCTATGTCATATAAACCATCCACCCTACATAATGGGAGAAACAGCATCTAATCTCTGCTGGAATTAATAATACCCTTCCATCAGAGGGTCAATTGTTTAGTTTTTTGTCATTAGCAAATAAAAGAGCTTCTTTTTTCTCCCTTTTATTCTCAACTGCCAGCGTTTTGCTGAGTCAACATTTCCTGGAAGTCACGTGACTCAAATTAGAAGTATAAATTCTTGGTTCGTACCTTCTCCCCTCACAGACACTTCTTGACTCACTGCAATCTGGCTGTTGCTGCTATACTATATGGAAAATGCTTTTCTCAAGAAAGTCATGAAAGACTCCAAAAGTGACAAAACTCAATTATGCTTTCATTATTGTTTTTACTGCTTTCCTTTCTAGACTGTTGACTTCACTTTTGAAACTTTATGACCTTGCCTTAAAGATAGAGGCTTTTGTTTTCTAACACAACCTCCACATTATGTTCCCTCTTGAACTCAATCTCTTCTGCTTTTATATTAAAAAAATAATGTTTACTAAATTCAGACTTATGCCCTTTTCCCAAGCCTTACAGCTTTACATAATCTCTTGCTAAAATGCCAAGAATACTAGAATGGAATCTACTTTTCCAGTGCCTGTATTGAATGCCTGGCAGATTGTTCCTTAACACATATATTTTTTACTGAATGAATGAATGATTGAAGATATGAAAGAGATCTTTTCTATTAAACAAGAGGTAGTGTTAGATCAGAACTCTTCATATTCTTATAGAAACTAGATAAAGGTGTTCAATGGGAAAAGTGGACTGGATCCACGACAGTAAGATGTTTTAGAAACTGAAATAAATTGGAAAACTTGCACCCTATCTGAAGGCACATTTATCAAATACTAGAGGATTATAATAATCTAGAATGGGGAGCCTATTATCATATATTTTATTTTTGTTTTCTTCAAAAGTGGTAATAAATTTAATATGTGCAAAAGTGGTAATAAATTTATATATATGTGTGTGTGTATATATATATATATATACATATTTAAATTTTCAAGAGGACACACATGCTCACTGGAGATGAAGAGTTAGAAAGCATCCCCCCATTTGGCATGGTCCCTCCACAATTCCTTCTACATTTATCCCTTCTATTGGGACTTTGGGAATGCATGCTTGCTGTGTTTTTCAAGCTACTGTTTCTGGCACTCAAACCACACAGTATCCTGTGTGAAATCCAGTTACCATAGACACCAGGACATGGGCTTGGCTGAGCCCCATAAATTTAATTTTCTGTGAAGAATCTCAATATTGAAAACATGAGACAAACCATAAAAGCATGCCTCTCAGGCAGAGACTGTAGCTGACCAAGTTTCAGCTTTAGAAAACATTTACTTTCCCCATGATGTTTATTCCAGCACTATTCATGATTGCTAAGACCTGGAACCAACCCAAATGCCCCCGTACAGATGAATGGATTGAAAAACTGTGGCACATATACTCTGTGGAATACTATTCAGCCATAAAAAACAAAACCCTGGCTTTTGACAGAAAGTAGAAGAATATGGAAGATTTACTACTAAGTGAAGCAAGCTCGGCTATGAAGGAGAGACATTGTATGTCCCCACTTAATATATACTGAGTGTTTTCACTCTGTGACTGAAAAAGATTGACTAAAGGATGTACAAGCACAAGAGATGAGTGTGAATGACAGATGTGGGGTCTGTGGAGGAGTGGGGCCTGGGGAAGGACATTTGGAGGAGGGATACGGAGGCAGAGAATTGACTGGACAGGGAGGTGTGGTGTTATCTGTTGAAGATATTTTGATTAACTGGACTAGGGAGAAATGTTCACCTCTTAGACTCTCAGTACATTGATACATAATTCTCTTCAAAACTACCTCTGTGCTGTTGACTGCATTTTCTTTTTTTTTTTTTTTTTATGAAATCTGTGTACTACTACCAGATAACCCAGCAATTCTTTCACTAGCCCTCCCCATTTAATTTCCTGTTATTTGTTTCTTTTACAGCTAGCTACTCAACAAACGGCCCGTTCCTATGTCATATAAACCATCCACCCTACATAATGGGAGAAACAGCATCTAATCTCTGCTGGAATTAATAATACCCTTCCATCAGAGGGTCAATTGTTTAGTTTTTTGTCATTAGCAAATAAAAGAGCTTCTTTTTTCTCCCTTTTATTCTCAACTGCCAGCGTTTTGCTGAGTCAACATTTCCTGGAAGTCACGTGACTCAAATTAGAAGTATAAATTCTTGGTTCGTACCTTCTCCCCTCACAGACACTTCTTGACTCACTGCAATCTGGCTGTTGCTGCTATACTATATGGAAAATGCTTTTCTCAAGAAAGTCATGAAAGACTCCAAAAGTGACAAAACTCAATTATGCTTTCATTATTGTTTTTACTGCTTTCCTTTCTAGACTGTTGACTTCACTTTTGAAACTTTATGACCTTGCCTTAAAGATAGAGGCTTTTGTTTTCTAACACAACCTCCACATTATGTTCCCTCTTGAACTCAATCTCTTCTGCTTTTATATTAAAAAAATAATGTTTACTAAATTCAGACTTATGCCCTTTTCCCAAGCCTTACAGCTTTACATAATCTCTTGCTAAAATGCCAAGAATACTAGAATGGAATCTACTTTTCCAGTGCCTGTATTGAATGCCTGGCAGATTGTTCCTTAACACATATATTTTTTACTGAATGAATGAATGATTGAAGATATGAAAGAGATCTTTTCTATTAAACAAGAGGTAGTGTTAGATCAGAACTCTTCATATTCTTATAGAAACTAGATAAAGGTGTTCAATGGGAAAAGTGGACTGGATCCACGACAGTAAGATGTTTTAGAAACTGAAATAAATTGGAAAACTTGCACCCTATCTGAAGGCACATTTATCAAATACTAGAGGATTATAATAATCTAGAATGGGGAGCCTATTATCATATATTTTATTTTTGTTTTCTTCAAAAGTGGTAATAAATTTAATATGTGCAAAAGTGGTAATAAATTTATATATATGTGTGTGTGTATATATATATGTATATATACATATATACATATATATACATACATATATATATATATATATATATATATATATACATATTTAAATTTTCAAGAGGATGCACATGCTCACTGGAGATGAAGAGTTAGAAAGCATCCCCCCATTTGGCATGGTCCCTCCACAATTCCTTCTACATTTATCCCTTCTATTGGGACTTTGGGAATGCATGCTTGCTGTGTTTTTCAAGCTACTGTTTCTGGCACTCAAACCACACAGTATCCTGTGTGAAATCCAGTTACCATAGACACCAGGACATGGGCTTGGCTGAGCCCCATAAATTTAATTTTCTGTGAAGAATCTCAATATTGAAAACATGAGACAAACCATAAAAGCATGCCTCTCAGGCAGAGACTGTAGCTGACCAAGTTTCAGCTTTAGAAAACATTTACTTTCCCCATGATGTTTATTCCAGCACTATTCATGATTGCTAAGACCTGGAACCAACCCAAATGCCCCCGTACAGATGAATGGATTGAAAAACTGTGGCACATATACTCTGTGGAATACTATTCAGCCATAAAAAACAAAACCCTGGCTTTTGACAGAAAGTAGAAGAATATGGAAGATTTACTACTAAGTGAAGCAAGCTAGGCTATGAAGGAGAGACATTGTATGTCCCCACTTAATATATACTGAGTGTTTTCACTCTGTGACTGAAAAAGATTGACTAAAGGATGTACAAGCACAAGAGATGAGTGTGAATGACAGATGTGGGGTCTGTGGAGGAGTGGGGCCTGGGGAAGGACATTTGGAGGAGGGATACGGAGGCAGAGAATTGACTGGACAGGGAGGTGTGGTATTATCTGTTGAAGATATTTTGATTAACTGGACTAGGGAGAAATGTTCACATATTCAAATGTTCACTTTGTAAGCTAAATAATGTGATTGAATGTATAAAAAAGTAAATAAAATGAAGCTTAAAGAAAAGAGGAAACATTAGCCTTTCCCAACACTAAATTGCACAAAATTCTGAAAGAAAAAAAAAAATTAAAAACTTAAAATCTAAACTGGTATCTTTTAATTGAAGGATTTGGATAAATTATTGAAATTACAGACTAATAAACAGAAAGACTAATGTTTCTTGGTTAACATGTAGATAATGTATAGATACTAACTTAATTATTCTCCATTTCTCATTTGTACTATAAAATCTACTACACTTCAAGAAATATTTATTGCTTTAAGGAATATATAAATTGATTATTTTCCAAAGTTTGGGGCATTTCTTCACTGTTAAGTCTCAGTCATACAAACAGTTGTGAGATGGTGCTGATGAAGATGGCAGGGAAGAGGGTTAATTCTATCCCCGTGTCCAGGAGTTAACCTTAATGATTCTTAACATAACACAATGATTTTATGGGATCAGCTAGGCTTAAACTAATGTAGTGATATAACTCAGAGAATAATATACTTGGAAAAGAGTAACTTTTTCTCTAAATTTCCAAGACCGATCTTTGTATTTCTCTGAAAGATGTAGTAGCACACTCGTGCAGATATTTTATCATCTTGAGCAAAGACAGTCTTATCATAAACTCCATGTTGTAGAAGATAGAGCAGAGAAATTGGAGTGAGACTTAGATGATATAGATAAAATACTGAATCAAACTAACCCAGAATGTATACCTGTGGTGGACCAACCAAGTATGTATACCTATTAGCCTCTTCTAAATTTTATTTATTTCAAGTCAGATTTTTTTTATCCAATGTAGCCTAATTTGTAAGGCACAAATTGTATTGTTTCTTTAGGTTGTGGCAGTATCTCTGTGATTGATCTAATCTACTAAAATTAAAATCAGTCTGAAGTGTTTTACCATTTCATATCAGATTTAATTATGTAAAAAATGAAATAATTTAAATGTGTGCCCAATTTTATATTAGGCACACATTGTAGCATATAAATATTGCGTACTGTGGCATATTTGCTCTTTTTCTAGAAGCAACACAAAAGTATATTATAAAAATATACTCAATACTATTTATTTTAGATGTAAAAGTTCCAAATTTTTTTACGCTTAGAAGCAAACTTTGATATAGCAAAAAAGTGGTTTGATCTGCAAGCAGGAGGTTTGGTGGTTAAGGTGCTGGCCTCCCACATGGTTGACTACAGTTCGAGTCCCGGTCTTGGTGGCTTAAAAACCACACTGGGTGTGTGTGTGCCTGTGTTTCCAAAATCCCAGGAGGATAAAGGAGGAGAGGGATGGCAAGGTATGAATATCTGGAAAGCAGAGACTGTATCTGTATCCATCCTACTCTCTCCAATAATACTTAGTACAGTGGCTATGCCAAAGAACGTCATCAGTCATGGCATAGGGAATAAACGGAGATTCCTAATTTAAGTTCACCAGATGTTATATAGACCTACATGCCTTTATCCCTAGCCCCTATAGCTTTGTTTGATATGCTTTTTTTTAAAAAAAAAATCACAGATATCACAAATAATTATGTTGTCTAGTTCACACAAATCAGAAATGTTAATGTAATTTACTAGCAATTTTGAGAACTATGGGTAATACTGAGGCATGACGGAATCAGGGAGTGGACTGGCAATGCTAATGCACCTCTCCATATCCTTTCTTGTGGCATCTAGAGGCACAGCTAAGCATATGAGGTCTGTAAGTCCTACATGAAGCCATATTTTCTGTGCAAAAAGAACAGATGCTGGTCACTAAATATTGCTATTTTATGTTCAGATTGCTCTACAGCTTAACGTTTTCTGGAGAACATGACCATCTATCATAGATTACTGGTTCTTTTACTATAAGTAGTTGCAGACAGCTCAGGTATGTCCTACTAAAAGCATTCCATAGATATTAACTCTTATTTTCAGAATACTTGATGATCATTTAGAAAATGACCTTTGATCAAGTTTCCTTTGTCTTCTTTTTCTTTTTTTTAGTTTTATCGTTGTTAGGGCATTCTCCCTGATTGAAAGAACAGACTGTAAGCACATTAATAACCATTTTCCCACCCATGAACACAAAAATATATAAACTTTTTCCTTTCAGTAAATTTTCAGGCAATTTCCTAAATTATATGCCAAGAAGAACAATGTGGATTTAGTAACAGCATTGCAAGGACACCAAAAATGTGTTTAAAACTTATCTGATAATTATAATTGAAATTTTAATTTCAGTGAAATAGAACTTAGTAATTTTAAGTGTATCTAATACCTGAAGACATTAAGATGGAGAGGACTGACATTTTTTAACTGAATGTTTGAAATTATGACTATTCAGAATAAGGGAATTTTTTTAGATTTATGCATAACTGAAAATGTGCTTGTTTTATTCTTTGCCTGTTTTATTTATCCTTCTGACAAAATAAAAATTTTATTCAATAATTCAAGAAAATTGGAGCCAGCAAGTGGCATAGTGATTAAGGTTCTGGACTCCCACATGGCAAGCCATGGTTTGAGTCCCAGATCTGGTGGCTTGAAACTCATGCCTAGTGCTTGTGTGTGTGTGCTCAAAAATCCCTAGAGGAGAATGGAGAAGGGATTTTGGCACAATCATTCCCCCAGGAGGTGATTTCTCACTTTCTCTCTGTAGCTCTCTGGCTCTCTGGTAAGTGCACATGCCCTATAGCAAAAATCTCTCTCTTAAAAAATTTTTTTAAAAATAAATTCTATATCCTTTAGACAATTAGTTTAAGTCATAGAGTGCAGACACTCGGTATATATTAAGTGTGGACATACAATGCCTCTCCTTCATAGCATGGCTTGCTTCACTCAGCAGCAAGTCTTCCATATTCATCCACTTCCTGTCAGAAGTCGGGGTTTTGTTGTTTTTTATGGATGAATAGTATTCCATTGAGCATATGTTCCACAGTTTTCTAACCATTCATCAGTTTGTGGGCATCTGGGTTGGTTCCATGTCTTAACAATTGTGAATAGTGCCGCAATAAACATCGATGTGTAAGCACTTTTCCAATTAAGTATTCTTCTGTCCTTTGGGTAGATGCCATGGAGTGAGATTGCTGGATCATATGGTAGTTCTATTTGTAGATTTTTGAGGAATCTCCAAATTGTTCTCCACAGTGGTTGGACCAATTTAAATTCCCACCAGCAGTGTAAGAGAGTTCCCTTTTCACCACACCCCCACCAGCACTTATCATTTTTTGTCTTTCTAACCTTAGACATTCTGACTGGGGTTAGGTGATACCAGATATAGTGTGTGTGAAAGAGGAGGGTCTGAGGAAGGACATTTGGGGGAGGAACAGGGAGGCAAAGCATTAATGGCACAAAGAGGTGTGGTATTATCTGTTAAAGATATTTCATAGTTTTATCAACAGTACTAGGGAGAAATGTTCACCTGTTGAAATATCCATTTTGTAAGACAAATAATAATGTGATTGAATGTATGGAAGAAAATGAAATGAAAATAAATAAATAAATAAATTTTAAAAAATTCTAAAAAGCAAACTTTTTAAAGTGTACATAAGAGATTATTTTAACAAAATTTGTCTAGTATTTTTTTTTTAAATTACCACTTTAGGGACCAGCAGTTAGCATAATGGCTATGTTGATGGACTCCCATGTAATTGACCACAGTTCAAGTCTTAGACCTGGTGGCTTAAACTAACACCAGGTGCATGTGCGTGTATGTGTGCCCAAGTTCCCGAGAAGAGAATGGAGGAGAAGGGATTGTGGTGTGGCTATCCTCCCTGGGGGATGATTCCTCGCTTTCTGTCTCTCTCTGTCTCTAGCGAGCACACATACCCTATGGCAAAAACCTCTCAAAAAAAAAAAAAAAACAACTTTTATTATGGTATCATCATATGGAGAAGTCTAGAATGATTCTGGTGAAAAATATCAATTTTAGGATGGTTAACAGATAAAGCATGAAGTGATCGCATAATAAGTAAACTCAAACAGAAGCTGCATTCATAAAAATTACAATTCCTTCATGATAGGATAATTATATTTCACAGTGAGTAAAAAGTTAAGTGAAGTTGTGTTGCTAAAAATAATCTCTTAAGAAGGAAAAAAATGAGGCCAACCCATTTTCTGGACCTCTTCCTTCTTGGGAGCTCTGTTTTTTCTTCTCTCTCATTTAATAAACCACTTTGCTATGTCTACAACAACACCACCAAAACTGATGTCCAGATTAAGTTGACTATCATGGCAGAATAATGTAGAAATATTTAAAGGAATCTGAGATGTTCAAACATGTTTATTCATATTTGAGGAATTTTTATTTTGGGAAGGAAGACAATTTGTACTAGTATTTAGCCAAGAGGCACATCAAGACTAGTCACAATCCAATAGTAATTATATCACTGTTCAAGAAAAAATTTTCAATTACAATGGTCCTAGGTAGAAATGAGTTACTTCAAGGATATTTGACAAGTGCTGCTTTTCAGTTATTTCAAAACAGCAAATAAATACTTTTTGTGGTTACAGTTGATCTTGTTTTTAATTTGTCAAATCATATACTCCAAGAACATAACTTCCATTAGTAATAAGGGCACATTCATGTGGTGAAGGTCAAATGTGCACGACCCCTTGGTCATACATATTTCAGGGAAGACAGGCCCCATTAGTCATCCCTCAGTGCTGGATCTACTTTTTTCAGTGTGATTCATTGTCTCTGCTGGCTAATTAGATTTTCCCTTTTAAAAAAACTATTAGACAATCAATTTGTGTTCAATTTGTATGATATTTTGTATTTTAGTTACTCAAACTTGAATGTTTGCGGCGTTCAATTAATTTTATGAGCAAATAAAATCTCTTTGAATTTTAATAGTCCTCCACAATAGCAGGTACAAATAATATAAAAATATATACAATATATATGCATAATATATATATATGTATAAAAGAACTTTTGATTGATTCAAATCATTCTCTCTATACGCTTAAGAAATTTATAGATTAGTACCCTTTAGTCTCACATGATGGTGTTTTATGTCTTCATCTTGAAAAGAAAATTTTCAGCTACTTGAAAGCAAGTATAATATCTCTTTTTCTTCTATATTTTTCACAAACCCAAACAGTCCATAGAAACCAGTGGATATTAAAATGAATATGTAGCAATTGTTTTTTTTAATCTAGATTTATAGTCTTCTGAACGCCAATGACTTGATCTTCTTTTTGCCTCACAAGTATGTTCTCATATTTTTACAGGCTCAGGTGATGGCGGTTTAAAAGATCAGGCATGTATAAAGATGAAAACAGCCATTTTAGAAGAGGATCAATGAATGCTTTTGAGTTGGATGTAATTCTAAAATATTTTCATGGAAACATCTCACACCTGCTAGGATCTCTAAGTCTCAAAACTGTTAAGCTATGGGAGGATGTCAGCCTGGTAAAATGCAAATGTCCCATTTGTTTTGATGCCCTGCATTTGGCACGTCTGAGTGTGTATGAGACATGATGAGGAGGGAGGCCAAAAGAAAATTGTCATGATGCACCTGTCCATTAGTGAGTCCTCATGCCCAGCGGAAACTTTCTGGCACCATCTGGTTATAATCTTATGCTCTGAAGCATGAGAATTGATGGACCTTTTAATTTTTATCTCAGCTAGTATAATTGCAGATGCTATTCTTATTCAAAATGGGCCACATTTTGCCTGTGGCCAAAAGCATGCAGTTCCCATTGACTTTAATATGAGGACAGGCACAAGAAACTGACAAGAGGATTCAACCTAATGCTTCTAATTGCTTTATGAATCTTAATAAGCCTGTTTGACTTAATAATATTCAATTGCAGAGAGTTTCACAGGTTATTTATTCATTTGCCATTAAAAAGCATTTTCTTGAACTCTTTCAGAAAAGGGCTGTGTTTTCATTACAAAGCAGATTCTTTGCTCTCCGTGGCCAATCAACATGGCGTTGAGTCATGTATTTTATGCAAACAAAAGGAATCTGAAAAAAAAAGACTAAAAATATTGGTACTAACATTCCAGTAGACACAGAAAAGTGCATGCCCCAAAAGGATGAAGGCGTAAGAGAATTCACGCAGTGCCTTGTCACACAAAGACAAGTGCAATTTGTACAGAATATAAAGAATCATAGCTAATTAGACTGGCTTTAATTGGGTTTGTGCTAAATCCAATGCTTTATAGAACCATCAGTGCTGAGGAGAAACAAAGAGTCGATTTGTAAAATATACAGAGAAATTGACTACAGAGAACTAAGGGAAATAAATAGAGGCTACACCTCTGACAGGCAGAAATCAGCTTCCGGTAAGAATGAAGCCCACATTTCTAAGGAGAAATAAAGGAGAAACTACTCTTCCACATCAAATGTAGCACAATTCTGTATATCTATATTTTGCATTTTTAAATATATGCAGTTGTCTGTGAATATGCCTATATGGACATGAAAATCAAGTAACCCCTTCAAGAATGAGGTTATGTTACTGCAGATTGACAATAACACTAAGTCATGGTGTGTGTGTGGTTAAGGAGAGCTGACCTACCTCACATTTTTCCTATTGAGTAGCAAACATACAGTCAACAGAATAGTTGACATTAAAATACACACGTATGCACCCATACCCTAGACATGCATACCAAAACAACATCAGAGATCAAAGGAATTCTCAGAGCTGTGGCAGATGGCCTGACCAGATTTAAGGATTAAAAATAGCATCACTGTGGCCAGCGGGTGGAATTATGGTTAAGGTGTTGGATTCCCACATGGCAAGCCATGGTTCGAGTCCTGGACCTGGTGGTTCAAAATTCATGCCAGGTGTATGTGCATGCATGTCCAAAGTCCCAGGAGAAGAATGTAGAAAAAGGGATTGTGACTCGGCCAACTCTCTGGGGTGGAGAAAATTTCTCACTTTTCTTCTCTGTTCTGTCCCTCTCTCTAGTGAGTACACATCCTCCATGGCAAAAACAAAAACAAAAACAAAAACAAAGCAAAATTTTTAAAAAAACTTTTTTTAATCAGGTTTTAAAATGCTCCAGCATATTTTTGAGACAAATGATTCATTAATTTTTTGATTCATATTATTCCCAATGACTGAAGTATGGATTTAAGCAGAGAATTTACAGAAATACGTGGTCTAATTTAACAAATTCAACTTTATGCATTATTGAAGATCCATATTCTGATGGGACATTTTAAAAGGTTTTATGTTAGAGTGGAAAGAAAGAAGAAGATTGGACTAAAATAAAAGGGGGGAGGTTGTTCTTTATTATGTCAATGAATCAGAAGGAGGGACCTGTAATATCTGACATAGACAGGTGTTTATAGCAACCCAAGACTATACAAGTTGGCATTTCTCAATTGAATTTCTTTTCTCAAAGTTCACGACTGACTACCTTACTCCATATATCCCATCTTAATACATCAAGGGGTATTTCAAAGTTCTTACTGTGTCATGAAGATGTTGAGGTCATGGGTTTTAAGGCATAGCTACAGTGATTAGGAAAATTTAGCCTCTAAGAAACAGTAAATTATTAAAGAAAAATTGTGCAGTAACTAAGAATAAAAACAGGAAGATCCACTACAATAATAAAAGAAATAATGTCAAAATTTATTGTATTTTGCCCTTTAAAGGTATGTAGTTCCTCATATGTCAATTTTTAGATCAAGCTGTTAAAAAAAATTCTAAGAAACTACAGGGTACTTTTAAAAAATTGTGGAAAAATGAAATCGAACTAGGTCAGCCAAGGGTGTGGTGGTTAACGTAACTGGATCCCCCATGGCTGACTACACAGTTCGAGTCTCAGCAGCCTGAAAAATAAGGTGTGTGTGTTCTCATCATGGTGTGTGCCTTCTCAAAATAACAAGACGACCATGGAGGAGAAGGAATGACAGTATGGTCATCCCCTTGGGGTGCTTTCTCACTTTCTCTCCATCTGTCTCTCTCCTGTGAGCACATGCACTCTATAGCAACCAAACAACCACAACAACAAAACATAAGAATAATGGAATTGTGGGCCCAGCAGGTGGCATGGTGGTTAAGACGCTGGACACTCCAACATGGCCGACCATGGTTCGAGTCCTGGACCTGGTGGCTTGCTTTCTCACATTTTCTTTCTCTCTCTGTGTCTCTCTCTCTGGTCAAATTAAAATAAATGAATGAATAAATAAAAATAAACAGTTGTTTTAAAAAATGGAATTGTAATATGACTTTAATTTGGTGCAAAAAGTTTGAAATTCATGGATAATTTTTTTCATAGTATATATTGTCCATGAACATTTTTGCCTATCAATACCATATCACCTTTATTATATACCCATAATTTTCTCTTTCAAGGTTTAATGCAATTATCATTATGAACACACTAAATTCATGAAGAAATTATATCTTTGCTATGCAGAGTTTTCTACTGGACATACAACATAGCTTTACATTTATTTAGATAGCACTATCTTCTTCATGATGTTTCCCCCATAAAATTCTTGCAAACATTATGTTATATTTATTTCTACTTATTATATAATTATTAGTGTAATAAAATAACTTTTGTACATTATGTTAATTAACTAATATTTAGATGCGGTGGAGTAAGATTCATGGAGAAAGGAGTGTTTTCTGATTTAACCAAATAGGCTTGTCTGAAAGACATAACACAGTATTTTAGCAGACCTTCCTTTCCATTGATATGCTACAGAACTTCTCTACTGCTTTATTATTTAATGTTGATATTATATCTATTTATTTTGTTTAGAGCCAAAATCAGCTTAACACTGACACCAGAATACTGCATAATATTATTAAAAGTCTGTGGGAACCAGCAGTTAGCATAATGGCTATGTTGCTGGACTCCCACATAGTCGACCCAGTGGCTTAGAATTCACGCTGGGCACGTGTGTGTGCGTGCCCAAGATCCCAAGAGGAGAATGGAGGAGAAGGGATTGCGGCATGACCATCCCCTCTGGGGGGTGATTTCTCGCTTTCTGTCTCTATGTCTCTGTCTGTCTGGCGAACACACATGCCCTATAGCGAAACCTCTCCAAAAAATAAAGAGTCTGTGATACATGTTATAATAATGGTATAGATTATACAGTTGTATATGCACATATAATTTATAACTATATGCATGTGTATCAAAAATACAGGAAGAGATTATTCTTTTTAAAAATGGCATACAGGCTTGGAAAAGTCAAAGAAAGTTGTCCATGTAAAAAAACTGCATTTTTGGGACCAGCAGATGGCATAGCAGTCATGATGCGGTTATGTCACTGGGTTCCCGCCTGGCAGACCGCAGTTTGAGTATCAGACCCGGTGACTTCAAACTCAGGCCAGGCATGTATGCATGCATGCCCAGGATCCCAGAAGGAGAATGGAGGAGAAGGGATTGCTGTGTGGCCATCTGCCATGGGGTGAGGGAGGAGAGTGATATTTCCCATTTTCTGTCTCTCTAGCGAGCACACATACCCTATAGAAAAATCTCTAACTCCACAAAAAAAAAAAAATCCCTGCGTTTGTCTTCCCAGAAAATTTGGTGGAAGCAGAATATTCCAACTGAAACTCATGTTTCTAAAACTGAGGTTAAAACAAATTATGAAATTATAATCTTAGACCACTCACTTATTTACATTTAGATATATCTTACAGAACACTTTCTTTAGTGCCAATAAAAAACTGCTTTTCCAAGGCTTTTCCAAGACAAAGATTTCTAGTTTTGGCTTTGTGTTTAAAAGTGAACAGTAATGTGACGCAGTAGTCTGCTGGTCTGCTGTGTGTGTGTGTGTGTGTGTTTGTAAGAGAATGGGGATGGATATTTGATACTCCTCCAGTAGTAGTATCTATTGAGTAAGTTCTTGCAACACCGTGACTTCTATTTGCCTCCAGCTACTTAATAAAATGGCAACGCTAATCTCTTCTTTGGCTCGCAGTATGCACTGTTATTTGCCAACTTTGTAATAAACTATGATTTATCTCAGGAAGTTATGAAATTGGTGTGATGAGAAAACTGCATCTGAGATTTAACTTTGATTATTAGTCATTAAAGCTGCCACTTGGAATTACTTTCAGTTTTATTTAAAAACATTGTTCTATCACTCCTCCTCAATAGTTTAAAAATTAAAAATTGAGGAGACTTGTTTTATGAACTGTCTGCCTTAATGCTGACTATCATCATTGGTATTCCCTTCCTTGCGAAGTTTCTTTGCTCCTTGCTTTTAGGAATTAAGATTCTCAAAAGTTCCCTTTACACACTCTGTCTCTGTTACTATAAAATTCCTCTGTTAGAAGAGGTAAGGCCTGTTGCTTACTCCCAAATAAGAGGGAATCTGCAAAGAAGGTGTCATATTTCACACCTTCTTGGAAGAAAGGCTTGAAATCTGACATGTAGTCTCTATCCTTCACCCAGTGAAAGAAAAAACACTTTAAAATATGTTTAGTTTGTGATTATTTCAACTTGTTCCTTTTTATAGCAGTTAAAATAATAATGTCAAAAGAGGATAAAGAATTTACATACCAGCATTGCTGTAATGAACAATTGAGGAAAAGTATCTAATGTTTCTTACAGCCTACAACGTATTTATTAAATGAGCATTGATATGTTCCTTTCATCATCTACTGAATCTATAAGCATCCATTGAGTTTTTTCCAGGTGTCTAACATGTTTAGGAATGTAGAATAGAAAATTAGTAATAAGGTATGAGCCTAAGGTCAAGCAGATTGTAATTAAAGATGTCAAAGTTTTATTTCTAATGTCATTCCCAGAGTGCTCTCATGAGCTCACTTGCAATTGACTCCTTTGGTTTTTGTGTGTGTCTTGATTTCTGATATGGATTCATAATCCTCTACCTATCTTCCCAGACAGTCATGGCCAAGTAAGTGTATTTTTAAAGATATATCTGTTTTCCTTTAGCAATTCCACTTTGGAATTAAATTAGGTGTTTTGTTTGTTTTTGCAGTATTTCAACCATTCTTCTCTAAAAAATTAGCAATGCTGGGCTAGCAGGTGACATGCTGGTTAAAGCACTGGACTCCCACTTGTCCGACCATATTTTGAGTCTTAGATGTGCCAGCTTGCTTTCTCACTTTCCCTTTCTCTTTTTCTCTCTCTCTCTCTCTCTGACCCTCTCTTCCTGTCTCTTCCTGGTGAGTGCATGTGCCCTATAGAAAATTAAAATAATAGTAATACAATTAAATAAATAATTTAATATGGAAGATTTGTTGCTGAGTGAAGCAAATCAGACTATGAAAGAGAGGCATTTTAATGTCTCCACTTAATATACCCCAACTGTCCCCCACTCTATAGTAGAGACTGAAAGACTGGAGGACATAAAAGCATTGCAAATTGTTACAGACACTAGAGATAAAGTGGAGAGAGAGTGTGGGAGGAGAAGAGCATTGGAAAGAAAATTTGGGGAAAAAATATAGAGAGGTAAGACATTTGTGGGACACAGGGTTTATTATCTGTTGATATGTATAGTATTCTCAACTGGACTGAACTGAAGTGAATATCATGCTAGGCAAAGCCTCTTTACAATCTTAATGATGTATAGCGATTAAATGTATAAATAATAATAATAAATAATAAATAAATAAACTTAAAAAGCAAAAGAAGACTGGAGGCATGGAAGACACCAAAAAAGGGGAGTGCTTTTCCAGTTTCATTAGCCACTCTAAACAATTTTAGGCCTACAGAAATAAAAAGCTAACCTTTTTAACTACTATTCTTATCCTGAATCCATCACTCTTACAGATGAATGATATTTTTTTGGAGAGGTTTTTGCTATATGGCGCTTGCGCTCGCCAGACAGAGAGACAGAGAGACAGAAAGCGAGAAATCACCCCCCAGGGGGAATGGCCATGCCACAATCCCTTCTCCTCCGTTCTCCTCTCGGGATCTTGGGCATGCACGCACAGGCACCCGGCGTGAGTTTTAAGCCACCGGGTCCAAGACGCGAACCGCTGTCGACTACGTGGGAGTCCAGCGACATAGCCATTACACTAACTGCTGGTCCCACAGGTGAATGATTTTTTAAGCTCTTTAAGTAGTTAACATTTAATTCATAAGATACATGCATATCTTGTTTTATCACTTCTACAGTCTGTCTGTCTCTATGATAAGGAATTCAGTTTCAGTTTAATTTTTTTTTTATATCCATGACTGGTTTCCCTTTGGTATTACTTTTAATGTATTTTTATTAAAATTTTTTTAATTGGAAGAGGGTGTCTGTGCTCACTAGAGAGACACAGAAGAAAAAAACAGCTCTCCACATTGCAATCCCTTTTACTTCATATTACCCCATCAGAATTTTGGACACACATGTGGGTGTTTTGCAAACCACCACAGTCAGCCATGTGGTATCTGGCTTCCTTACCTATTAGGCTGTGGGGTTGGTACTATTTTTAATTCTTGTCATAGTGGGTTTTCTAATCTAAAATAATATAACCAAACCTGTGTTTATTTTTGAAATTTAGAAAGTTATCTAGGGACACTGCTCTGTGAAAGAAGTGGAAATTAGCACATTAATATTTCTATTTTTACTTTTTATACTGGCAAGATTATTACTATAAATTTTATTCATCTAATGATTTAGTCTAAAACTGTAAATTAATAAAACCAATAATTATAATATTGCAAAAAAAAAATAGTAAGTAATGCCTACATAGAACCTTTTAAAATTTGATACCAGTGGGACACAACTTATTGTTGGGACATTAGCAAAATGTTCATTGTTACTGAATAGATTGGAGTTCTCATAAATAAATGGATAAAAATAAGAGATATGGTTAATTATTCTCTGACCATTTTTTCACCTTGACTATGTTTTATTTTTATCTCTTTTCAAATAGAGATGACATAAAATATTTATCTTCATATACTTTACATTCATTATTGGTTTTATATTGGAAAATGTCCCAGAAAATCAAGAGAAGAATAATCTGGTTATTAATTGAAACAGAACAAGGGGATGTATTTATTTTCATAATGTAATTACTTATCATTTATTTATAGGATGAGCCTAAACTTGTAAGAATTTCTTTTGTAGAGGGAAGATACAGTCTATTAGAGATAAACGCAATATTCAGAAATCAATGTGGATAAGCATCTTTGAGTACAGAAAATTACATTTTCACCACCCCTCTCAGAGGTCATGAGTTCATCATTGAAGGTCTCTTCTCTCTTTCTTCCTTATTTACTCCATTCTCTTCCTTTTTTTCCTTCTTTTCTTCCATCTCCTTTTTTCTAATCCTCAACAATCTCTGAGAAAGACAAGATAATTTGAAACCTCAAATTATCTCTGAGTTTTAGTACTTTTGTCCAAAGTGCCTATAGTTCACAGCAGGACTAGGTGGTAGCACTGAGGGATCCTGGACCAATTTACAACCTTTAATATAGTCTAATAATTATTCTTAATTTGAGATGGTTATTGTCCAGTAGTGGTCCCTGTGTATTATTTCTATTCTCACTTTGCGAGTGTATAAGGTTATGATTCCCAATAACACACAGATGGGCTCAAGCTCCACAACCCTCTGGGTTTTGTAGAAATGTCTTTTAAGCTTAAAATTATTCTAAGGAGCTATATGCTCAGGAAAAGAGCGAACCAACAATAAATATACCTTTTTAAATTTAACTTAAAAATGCAGTAGAGGAGCAATTAAGCCAAGAAGAAGAAAAAGGAAAGAGTAAATTAAAGTTGAGGGGAGACACAACCCTGAAGAAACAGCCTGGGCTGGCAGAAGATGTGTAAGTAAGCCTTGAAATGTGTTTTGGGACACATTCAAATTACTTTTTTCTGGCTTTCTTTTTTTTTGTCTAGGTCAGCAACCATCAATTATCAATGTTTACCAGGCTCAGGGTAAGTGGCGTGAAGCCTTAAGAATGAGAATCTGTATACATGTGAGTCATACAGACTTCACGTGTTAGAACTAACCAACAGAAATTTTAAGAAAACTGTGTTGAAACCATGTGTAAAGCATTCAGTAAACAGTGGAAATGTATTACAGGAAATAGAAAACTATAAAAATAGAAGAGCTGATTTGAAAATGGACAAAAGAGATCTTGTTGGAGTTTAGAACAAAATAACTCAAATTCAAAAACCTTATACATCATATTTAAAACAGCATTGGGAAAGCAACTTGGACACAGCGTAAAAAGAATTAATGGACTAGGAGAGCATAGCAAATTATTTAGAGTGCTGCATAAAGAGAAAAAAGGTTTGAAAGTACATTACAAAAAATGAAAGAGAAGGGGATGACAGAAGACTTCAGTGTATGTTTGGTATGACCTTTGGAGAAAGAATTACAGGGTTGCACATTTTTTGAGGAGATAAAAACAGAAGGCTTGTAAGTGTTAAATGACATCAATTAGTTTTGTCACTATGAATATTCTGAATTCTTTATTTGACATTGCCATGAGTTCCATTGTACTGTCCATGGAAGATGAAACTAATTGAGATGCAAGAGAAGAGACAATGAACTCCAGAAAATGCTAGAGAAAAGAGACAACAAGCTCTGGGAAATGAGGAAGTTATTCCATGATTTGAAAGAAGAAATATACACTATAAAAAAAATCTGTTAAGAGATGAAGGCTGTAATATAGGAAATCAAAACCTTCTTCAAAAGTATTTAAAACAGATTAGATAATGCAGAAGACTGAATCTTGGATGTAGAAGATAAAACCTCTGACCTAGAAAAAAATCACCAAAAAGACTGAGAAAATAATCCCTCAAAATGAAAATAATATATGAGAAATACTAGATACTATTAAACACCTAAACATCTGAATAACTGATATTCCAGGAGGTGAAGAAACTAATAATGGCCTTGATAATTTATTCCATGAAATCCTGGAAGAAAACATTCTAAATCTAGAGAGGCATTCAAATATCCAGACCCACGAAATACAATGGACCCCACATAGAATCAACCCAAGAAAATCTTCTCCAAGGCACATCATAATTGGATTGGCCAAAGCCACAAAGACAAGATACTAAAATTGGGAAGAGAGAAAGTTACTTATAAAGGTTATCTCATCAGTCTAAAGTCAGACTTCTCATTGGAAACAATGCAAGCAAAGACAGAATGGCGAACTATATTTAAAGCATTAAACGAAAACCAATTTCAACCAAGAATACTATGTGTGGCAAGATTATCATTCAAATGGGAAGAAAGATAAAAACACTCTCAGGTAAATGAAACCTGAGAGTTTAGCAACACTGACCAGCTCTTCAAGATGTTCTGAAGGGAATGCTATACCAGGAAAACTAAAGACAGACACAGAGAAATATAAGAACAAAAAACAACCAAGAAAATGGTCAACTTAATAGTAGGAACAAGTACAGAAGTATCAATAATAACGTTGAATGCTAACTTCCAGGATTTACATGGAAATATCAGACCACTGTAACACTGTAAATTCAACAGAAGGGAGATTAATTACATGAGACCAAACTGGTAAAATAGAATTTTATGACTTTGACTAAAATATTGCTGATTTTCTTCTATGCTTTGTCTTCCAGATTTAAGGATTTTTGTTTTCTTTTGAGCTGTTAATAGATTTAGCAATTATTAATTTTTTTAAAAAATGAAACATAAACTTTTCTCCCTTCCTGGTCCCTCTGGAATTGGAAAAATTTGTGAGCATTCTTATTTTGTGGAAGAATGGTTATTTGCATAAGTTAAATTGTATCTGTTGCCTTGCATCAGAAATTGAAAAAAACTGATTATTGCCAGGGCTTTGACTGAAATGTCAGATCTGAAGATATGAACAGAAAGTTAAGGAACTAAGGTAGATCTCAAGAAAGCCAACAAAAGCTCTTGGAAAGATTGCCTGGTACCATAAATGGTTGTGTCTGGCAGGTAATTAAAGAATGTCATTTCCTGACAAGCCCAAAAAACTCTCAGGTACAGGTACTTAAAGGTGAATTCCTGTCTTAGCACAGTAGCCTTTTCAAATAATCTAATCTGAAGTTCCTTATAAAAGATTACAGCAAAGCCAACTAAATCAATGAGTATTCTTATGGGACTTGGTGCAAATAACAGACCAAATTGAGACTAAACATTTATTTCTGTGAATAAGTTAGTTTATACCTCTCTTTAATGAAAGGGGAAATGGAGAGAGAAAAAAAATGTTTCAGAAGAAAATTACCATGCATTTGTCACTATATTTTAGCATTGTCTCTGTTTTTTGAGTTTTCAGTAACTGCCTATTGTTTGAACAGAATCCTAACCTTTTGCCTGGCTTTAAGTTTCAAGCAAATTTTAAATAATATTTTTTATTTTGATTTATTAAAGCTAGAACTGCTTTTCTTGAAATTAAAAAGATAAATAAATACGTAAGAACAAACAAAAAGAAATTTAAAAAGTACCTACTTAATGACTGCAGTAAACTACATAGTTTCAGCTAGGTGCTACTTTATACTGCGTTCATTCTACTCACTGAGTTTTATGCCTAAAGTCAGAGAGGTGTTCACAGATATGTTTCTAGTAACTGTACTTATGACTGAAAGTATTTAGTTTAATTAAGATCTTTTGTGAATCAATAAAATGTGAAAAAAAAATATGGGAATGAACTGTGGATACCAGAGACAGTGTGGGAAGAGGGTGGGAAATGGCTGAGTGTAAGAAGGAGGGAATAAAGGAGGAAAAAAAAAAAAGAAGTAATTCATATAAGAAACAAAAAATGGAAAATTATTTGTTGAAAATAACATGTATGGTAATATCTTTGTTTGAGCCAACATACAGAGATTTCAGGATGGGAAAACTCATTTTATATGCTACAATGATATACAGTGAGAGTGAATGTAAAATAAATAAATGGATAAATAAATAAATAAATGACATCAAGCTAGAATCGATACATAAACTGTTCCTTCTGAGCATGGTGTTTTTGGCTGTCTGAAAGCATAGGAGTTGAATACTCTGCATGGAAGCCAGATGCCACAGGCTGGCTGTGGTTCAAGATCCCATGCTGCACTTGAAAGACACTCCAGGTGCATGTTTGTGTGTGCTCAAGATCCCAAAGGGATAGAGTGACAAAAGAAAGGTATTAAAGGTGACCACACCCTTGCAAGAGATACTTCTTTTTTTCTCTGCATGTCTCTTTCTGGTGAATGTACGTGCTCTCTGGCAATTAAAATTAAAAAAAAAAAAAAAAGAAAGAAAGAAAAAGAAAAGGAAAAGAAAGAGTGCTCTTTAATCCAACTTTCATCCTATTTTCCAAACTGTATGCTTTCATAAAAAACCTGAAGTTACTATTAACACAGTGCTTATCTTTAGTTTTATATTAATTCACTTTTCTCTCATTTTAGCTCAGATTTAAAATTTTTAAATTGAATAAAAGTAAGACACGTGTTCTTTTTTTTTTTTTTTTTTTAACGTTTTTGCCATAATGAGTGTGTGCTTGCCAGAGACCCCTCTTGGTGTGATGGCCATACCATAATCCCTTCTCCATGTACGCACACCCAGAGTGATTTTCACGCTGTGGGTCTGGGTGGATTCAAACCATGGTCACTCATGTAGCACCTTCACTACGCCATCTGCTGGCTCCTTATTTCTATTTCTTTTTATTTAGAGATTTTTGCCTTAGGGTTTGTGCTCTCGCCAGAGAGAGAGAGACAGAAACAGTGAGAGGGAAAGTGAGAATTCAATCTCCCCTAATGGGGGGATGACCATGACACAGTCCCTTCTCCATTCTCCTTTCAGGGCACACATGTACATGTGCCGCACATGAGTTTCAAGCCACTGGGTCCAGGACATGAACCGCAAGCAGACATGTGAGAGTCCAGCAACGTAACTAGTACACAATCTGCTGTCCGCTTGTTTCTATTTCTTGATTGTAAATGCCTGGCTAAATTTAGGTCATCAAACAGTAAGTTAATATTTGTTATTGAATTCATTGAATACCTTCTGGGATCTAGAGCTCTTACATACTAAAGTGGGAGTAGTCAGTAAAATGATTATGTTAGGTTATTTTGAGCAACCTTCTCTCACTTCATCAGAACCATAATCTCTGGTAGTGTGTTTTAGTTTGCTAAGTTTTTTTTTTTTTATTCATAAAATTATTCAAAATTATTGGCAACTTACTATATATGACATGTTGTTCTAGATATTAGAAATATAATTATAATCAAAAGAGCATTCTCATATTTAAATGTACCCATTATTAAAGTTCTAATAAAATGTGGCAGGTAGTAAAAATGTAATAAGGTGGGCCCAGCAAGTGGCACAGTGGTTAAAGTGTTGTACTCTCATGTGGTCAACTGCAGTTCCAGCCCCAGACCCATTGGCTTGAAACTCATGCTGGGTGCATATGCGTGCATGTCCAAAATTCCAAAAGGAGAATGGAGGAGAAGGAATTACAACACAGCCATCCCCCTTGGAGAGTGATTTTTGTTTTTCTCTCTCTCTGTCTCTCCAGCAAATGCACATGCCCTATAGCAAAAGTCTCTCAAAAGAAAAAAAAAATTAAGCAGATAAATAAGATAAATTCAGACAATGATGGTCTCTGAAAGAAATAACCAGGATGATGTGATATTGGAGGCAATTTTCCTCAAAAGGAAATTTATTTGTTAATTCAAAAGTGTAAATTATAGAGAGAAGCGCAAAAAGAATAGCTCATTGTTTTTGTATCATTTTCATATAACAAATAGTTCCTATAATAGGAAATGAGAGGATATCTCTGTAGGAAATGTTTACGTGGTGTATGTTTATTATCTTCAAAAAGTCATAAAAATCGGGAACCAGCAGTTAGCATAATGGCTATGTCACTGGACTCCCACATAGTTGACGGCGGTTCGAGTCCCGGACCCGGTGGCTTAAAACTCACGCTGGGCGCGTATGCGTACATGCCCAAGATCCCGAGAGGAGAATGGAGAAGGGATTGCGGTGTGACCATCCCCCCTGGGGGGTGATTTCTCACTTTCTGTCTCTATGTCTCTCTCTGTCTGTCTGGCAAGCGCATGCACCCTATAGCGAAAAACCTCTCAAAAAAAAAAGTCATAAAAATGTATATTATTGAAAAATTGCACATAAATTTAAAAAATTTTTGCATCAAACTTGTACTTTATCCACGAAGTTTTTGAAGTTCCTTCATACATATTTTTAAATGAGTGACAAATGGAGTCTAAAAACAGCATATTCATTCCTAAAACTGTAACATGTCTCCCATGTATTCATGTTCTTATGTTGAATTAGGTCTTCAGGAATGGTACAGTGGCATGGTGTAGAAATGTGATACTGTGCATGACAATCTTACATGAGCAGGTGCTGGGTTGACATCCAGTTTGCCAAACTTTAATAAAGTGAAGGTTAAATCCTCCATTTGTATTCACTGTGAAACAAATAGAAGACATTGTTATGTTACCATCCAATAAGATTATGCTGAGTACTGGGCTTCCATTATTGAAAGATATAATAAGGTTAAGATGACCAATTTTTTTCATTATTTTTTTTTTTTTTGTCCAGAAGAGAAGATCATCAAGTATTGAATGTTGAAGGAATACTGGTTCAATTCTAGAAGATCCAGGGCGTTTGATTTTTGGTTTTGTTTGTTTGTTTGTTTGTTTTCACATTTAATTACAGGGGAGAAAGGAAAAATTTACTTCCTATACATTTCTCCTAGTTGAGAGCTTTAATAAAAAGCAAATTATTAGCAGAGGGTGATTTTTTAGTTTATATTGTGACATTAATCTTTGAATTTTAAACAATTAGTATTCTTGTCTCTTACTATACAGAGAAATGAGATTGATTTGTTTGGCCAGAAATTTGGTAAGCTCTGGAAAGAAAATAAGGTGGTTGTAGATAGATGTAAAACATTATAGTAGGTACGTTACATTGTTAAAAACATTTTTTAATGTTGGGAAGAAAGTTGAGATGACATTCTATGTACATTGCTTGCCATGATTATGTTAAATATTGAAATGGTAGAAAGCTTATCTATGATTCTCCAATTTCTAATTCACTCTCGCTCAATTCTGTTTTAATAAAGAACACTTATTTGAAAAGCAAATGCAATATGCCTTAAACCAAGCTACTTCCATTTCTAGAGTATGAAATTTTCAGTACTCTTCTAATAGTTTTGATGAGCATGTGAGAAAAGTAGAGCTAGTCATTCCATTTATACAAACACTTGGAAACAGTTTCTGTACTTTTTTTTTTTTTTTTTTGAGAGAGATTTTCACTATAGGGCGCGTGCACTCGCCAGACAGACAGAGAGAGACATAGAGACAGAAAGCGAGAAATCACCCCCCAGGGGGGATGGTCATGTCACAATCCCTTCTCCTCCATTCTCCTCTCGGGATCTTGGGCACGCACAGGCGCCCGGCGTGTTTTAAGCCACCGAGTCCGTGACACGAACCGTAGTCGACTACGTGGGAGTCCAGCGACATAGCCACTGTGCTAACTGCTGGTTCCCTGTACTTCTTTATTTAATAGAAAAATTAAGGCACCTTGGATTAAAAAAAATGAAACAGAAGATGGGAAATGGTATGGTAAAAAATGAAATTCCTGAGAGTAGAATACATGCATATTAATTCATGCTATTATACAGTAAGTATAATAGTTAATTAAGTTTGGAGGACATAGATTTTCTGTATAGATATAGAGATTGTATAAATTGTTGCATCTACTCACTCATAGAATTTTAGGAGTTTAAAATTGGAAACTTCTCTATGGGGAAACAACTGATTCCACAAATGAAGGAGGAAATAAATGTGATGAATATAAAGCATCTTGTAGTGCCAGAAAGTAGAGAAGTATTTAGATGCAAACATAAAGAGCAAAAGAAAGAAATGAGGAAGGAAAAAAAAAGATAGGACATGTCAAAAGGACATAGTAAGAAGGAGATAAAACTCCCAATGACAAAAACTTGAACAATTTGAGCAAAAAACAAATAAAAAAAATTCACTTATATTAAACTCAAACTATAAAACCTCCTAGTTTCCAAAAATTTCATGGAAAATTCGTATTACGTATATTAAAAAAAAAATCTATGCATGGCTTTTAAATTTTTGCACCAAAATAAACCAATACTTTAACCCAATTTCCCATAAACTTTTTGATATCCCCTTGTGTATATATAAAATGATGTCATAAATAAATTTGGAAGAAGGGACAAATCTTTGCAGACTGCCAAATAATGATGAAGTCTGTTCTGGAGGAGGCAGAACGCACCTATCCGTCTTTAAGAAAGGGCTGCACGCAGTGGCTTTCTCCCAAAGGTGACACTGTGGAAAGTGGGAGGAGCAGTAACTTTATGGTGGGAAAACTTACAAGAACTGCTTTAGCTAAAGGAAAATGTCCACAACAGTAATGTCATGTTGATAGCATGTACTTCTCAGAGGATATGATAAAGATGAGATTTACTTCTGAGCCCTTTCTCCAAAACCTCATGATCCCTGTATAACCATGAAGATAAACTTAGACAAATTCCACCAGAGAAGTATAGAGGAATATCATACAAAATATTTTAAAAAATCTTTTTAAAACTTTTTAAAAAAGTCATTAAAACTAAAGGAAGTCTAAGAAACTGTCACGGCACAGAGGAAACTAATGACAATTAACAATATTGTGTTAATTTGAATTGGACCATGAAACAGAAGAGGGATATCAGTAAAATCTAGGGAAATAAATATATTACAAACTGTACTTAATAATAATCTGTCAGTATCAATTCACTAATTGTGACAAATGTCTCATTGCAAAGTAAGATCTTAATAACAAAGGGAAACCTAGGTATGGGGTATGTAAGAACTCTACCATCCTTGCAAATTTGTATAAAACTAAAACTATTCTAAAATAAAAAGTTTAGTTGAGGGACCAGCAGATGGAATAATATTTAATTGAATATATTCAAAAGAATATATATATATAATGAATATTCAAGATATTCATAATATATTCAAATATTCAATATATATATTCAATATATTTTCATATACATATATATATTTAAAAAATGTACTGGAATATATTCAGTAAGAACTTGGGTCCTTGGAATTTTCCTCTGGATCAGTCCTAGAGGAAATAAATACCTTATGCTTCCTACTAAAGAAAACATACTAAATTGCTCAGAATGCCCCAAACCTTTTTAAGCTATGTCTTATTCTGTATTATGGATAATGTTCAAAATCAACATAATAGCTATCTTCCTTAGAGAATATGAATAATTAGTGTTTGGTAGAGAGACATGACTTGGGATTAGTTATTTTAGGCACAGTTCATAGTATATTGGACTGAAGTGCTAGAAGCCATATAGCTGGCTACAGAACCCTTGTAAATGACAGGATTTCCTTTTTTGTAAAGGTTAAATAGTATTCTGTAATAAGCATATTTATGGGCACTGTATTCAAAAAGTTCATGGAAAATCTGGACTATTAAAAATCCACACAGACATTGTTGGAATCTCATGTAGTCCACAGTTTGAGTCCTAGATGTGCCAGTTTAAAGCTCACCCTGGGCATATATATGTATGTATGTGCCCAAAATTCTGAGAGGAGAATAGAGAAGAAGGGATTGAAGTGCGGCTATCCCCCCCTGGGAAGAGGAGTGATTTCTCATATTTTGTATTTCTGTCTCTCTGGTGAGCACATGCACTCTGTAGAAACAAATCTCTCTCTGAAAGAAAAAAATATACAAATTTATAACTGTTTTTTACACCAAAATAAACTTGTCCTTTAATTCTAATCTTCTACAAAATTTCTGAAGTTTCATCATATATAAATTTCCTTTATTTTAATTAATTTTCCAGAAAATGCATACATTAGAAAGAGAGAGGGACCAGAAGTTAGTGTAATGGCTATGTCACTGGACTCCCATGTAGTCGACCGCGCTTCGAGTCCCAGACCTGGTGTCTTAAACTCACGCCGGGTGTGTGTGTGTGCGTTGCGTGCCCAAGATCCCTAGAGGAGAAGGGATTGCTGTGTAGCCATCCCCCCCCCACACCGGGGGTTGATTTCTCACTTTCTGTCTCTCAGTCTCTCTCTGTCTTTCTGGTGAGCACACGCACCCTATAGCAAAAACCTCTCCAAAAAGAAAAAAGAAAAAAGAAAGAAAGAGAAAAAAAGAAAGAGAGAGACATGGGGGAAAGAAGGAAAGAGAGAAAGCACCCCCCCCATGGGGGATGGTCACACTGCATTCCTTTATCCCCAATTTCTCCCTCCTTTAGGGGTCTTGGGCATTCACGCACTGAAGCCAGGTCTTTTTCTTTTCTTTCCTTTTTTTAAAAAGAATTACTTTATTGAACTTTATTTTATTCATTTATTTACTTATTTACCTTAACTTAACCAGAGAAGGACATAGTGAGAAAGAATGAGAGATAGGGAGACAGAGAGAGAGAATGTGAGATGGCAAGTTGCCAGGTCCAGGACTTGAACTGCTGTTGACCATGTGGGAGTCCAGTGTCCCCAACCACCACACCACCTGCTGGTCCCTGGGTGTTTTTCAAGCCTCCAAATCCAGGACTTGAAATGCACACACAGCCGTGTCATATCCAGCTGCTCGAACCATCACCACCTGATGCCCTAAGACCAGCATTTTAAATCTTATTACTTCAACATTTTGAGTTCCAGAGAGAAACCCATAATTTTCTCATAGACACTCCCTTTTACACTTAATTGTGTACTATAATCTCTTCTTTCATCCTTTTATTTTACTATAACTACAGAAATTCAATTTATAACCTTTGTGATATTAACTTTGTTTATTACATATAATGCATTTGGTTGGCAATCGCAAGTTAAAAAAATATAATTTTTATTTTCTCTCCATTTTTATTATTATATAAGCAACTGAAATAAGAGACATTGTCTCTACTCCTTGGACCACATCACTTAGCCTACAAGACTAGCGGGTGATGTGGTGGTTAAGGACGCCGGACTCCCACATGGTTGACCACGGTTTGAGTCCCGGACTGGCGGCTTGCTTTCTCTCTCTCTGGTCAAATTAAAATAAATTAAAAAAAAAAATTCTTTAAAAAAAAAAAAAAAAGACCAGCCATGTCCCTGAAAAAAATTTTTAAAAAAAAAAAAAAAAAATCCCAGCCATGTCCCTAAATCTGTAAACATTTAGGAAATGCCTCCCATTATCCATAGTAACTTATGAATTTGTCTATTTAAATATAAAAAACAGAACAAGCATTTGGACCTTGCCATACTGTTAAGGTTAACGCTTGTTTTTTCTCGAATTCTTTAAAATTTTATTTTTGTGTGTATATGTAGAATTTTGTGGGTAATTTTAATACCAAGTGTTTCAGAAACTTTTGAGTTTTAGAGATAAAAGGGACATTACAATGATGTAAAAATTATTTATTTTTAAGAATAAAGAGGCCTAAGTAGAGGAAATAACTTACAATAGTTGTTGATGTCTTGATACAAGATAAATTTTACTGCTTCAGTATTAATCCCAGACTGAATAACAATATTTTATCTGTACACAAAGCAAAACAAAAACAGATTACTTAGAAAGCATGTGGTCACGAATGTCCACAATAAGATGAATAGATGAGAAAAGTGTGGCACATATACTCTATGGAATACTATTCAGCCACAAAAAAAAAAGACACTTGGTTTTGATAGGAAGTGGTCAAATACGGAAGATATATTGCTGAATAGAGCAAGCCAAGATATGAAATAAAGGTATTGTATGTATTCACTTAATATATACCGACTATCCACACTTTATGGTAGAGGTTGAAATATTGGAGGGCATAAAAGCAGTTAAAATAGTTATGAGTGTTGAAGACAGTGTGGAACGGGGTGAGAGAGGGGAAGAGTATAGAGAAGGATAGTAAGAGAACAAATAGAGAGATATGACATTAGTTGGACACAGAAATGGTTTATTACCGGTGATGATAACATGTATAGTATTCTCAGCTAAACTGGTCTGAGAAGTATTTCATGTTGGTAAATTCTCTTTATAAGCCAAATGATATATAGTAATTAAATGTTAAAAAAAATACAGTGAATAAATAATAATAATAATCTGAAAAAAATGATGAAAAGTTATTTGATGATAGTGATGTGCATAGTAATGTCTTTGTCTTGACTGATATGCTTGGTAATCGTGCTGAAAAAAATAAATATAACACACTGTAAAGATATATGTGATTAAATTTAATACAAAAATTATGATAAAAATAAATTAAAAAAAAAGAAAAAGCATGGGGTCAGCTCTTCTATGCAGTTTAAATTTCAGACCTTGTAGCTTGAAAAACGCATCAGGCACATGTCCTTGAATGCCCAAAATCTCAACAGGAGGGAGACATGTAAGAGAAGGGGTTGTGACATGACCGTGCCCATATGCCACATGAGTTGTGCTTTTTTACTCCTTCCTCCATTCCCCCACTTCTATGTCTCTGGGAGAGTGCACACAAGCTTTTGCAAAAGACTTTTTTTTTTTTTTTTTCAAGTCTGGGTCAGCCAGTGACATGGTGGTTAGGGTGGCTAAATCCCAAACGGACAAATGCACAGTTTGAGTCTGAGACCCTGCAGCTGGAACGAGGCTGAGCACATGTGCATGCATGCCCCAAATCCCAGAGAACAATGGAGGAAAATTGATTGAGGCAGTCATCTGCCCTAAAGGAGTGCTTTCTCACCTTCTTCTCTATGTATCTCTCTCCGTCTCTCACTGGTGAGTGCACACACCCATAGAAAACTAAAATAAATAAATTAATATTTCTTCTTTTTTCAGAGAAATATTTTTGCTATAGGGTGCGTTGGCTCACCAGAGAGACAAAGACAGAGAGACAGTAAGAAATCACCCAACAGGGGGATGGCCACACAGCAATCCTTTTTCCTCCATTTTCCTCTCAGGATTTCGGGCAGACATGCACACATGCCCAGTGTGAGTTTAAGCTGCCAAGTCTGGGAATCTTTGAACCTCAATTGACAATGAGGGAGGACCAGCAATGCAACTAGGACATAATTTGCTGGTCCCTAAGTGATTTTTTTAAAAAATAAACCAAGCATGGCACGTAAGAATGATGACATACAAGTATCTGTGAGAACATCTATGGTATTATGTATAATAAAACTGCCAAAATAATTGATTTATAATATTTATCAATTAATTAATATTAGAACAATAAAACAAGCTCAAAAGTCTGAGTGAATATGTTGAATTTGGATTAAGAGAACACAAAACAGTATATGATACTGGTGAACTATTAAGTATAAATTATTTTAATCAAAGCTAGAAATTTTCTTAATGTGTCTCAAGTTTTAAAAGATATATAATTTACAGTTATTTATAGCTGAAGGTAATATTGAAACTATTTATTTTTGTAGTGATATCTATTAAATGATATATTAGTTATACTATGTAATCTTAGATACAATCTAAGCAAAATATGTCCAGAAAATAATTGACTTAATAACCTCTATTTACCCACCTCTATTTCATATTTCTTCATTCTTTTAGAACTATGTGTTTTTTTTTTTAATTTATCAGAGAGTGCATGCACTCACCGGAGAGAGATAAGAGATATAGAGAGAGGAGGGGAAGCAAGAAAACACCACCCGCCCCCCCCATGGGACATAGTCAAGTCACAATCTCTTCTCTGTCTCTCTCCTGTCAAGATTTTGTTTGGGCAGGCACACACAGGTTCCCAGCCTGTTCCTCAAGCCACCAGTCTGGGACTAAAACCAAGTGGTAGGCCATAATGGAATCCAGCTGTCTTAGCCACCAGACCAGGGACTATCCCAGAACTCTGGAATTCTTTATACCTATTAAATCTCATCTGAA
>NW_006206145.1:1245631-1272687 GCF_000334495.1 Tupaia belangeri chinensis | reverse complement strand
GTATTTAAGAAGTTCTGTTGTCAGTCTTTATGTTCACTTGTAACTACAAGTTATCATGCTCTTTTTTTCTGGAATGTGTGTAATTCAGTTAATAACTAACACATTAAGAAAAGCATGCATTTTTTTTAATAGAACTTCTTATATACAAGAAAAATAATTCAGAATATTTCACACTTGGTGTATGGACATATTGATTGATTTATTTCTCATAAGTAACCTTATTCATTATATTCTTATAACCCCAATTCTACACATACTGAAACTTAGGCACAGAAAAGTTAAGTACTACTCAACTGAAAGTAGACAGACTTCACGATATGGCCGATATGATGTCATAAGGCCCAGATTTACTCTTGCTGGAAACACCTGATACATTGACAAAATGTATGAAGCTGTAATGGTAGGATTGTGGACTTTAGGCAATGAAGAATGGTTATCCCTGACAGAGAAGAGACAAATGAGGTAAGGCCCATCATTGCTGCAACTTACTGCTTTGGGGAATTCCGGGCCAGTATAAAGAAGCAGGAAGTGAGGCCGAGACCATTTGATGGCATAATTAATGCAATAAAGTTGAGAATTCATAGAGACAAAGTTAATTAGTTTTCACTACAGAGTTCTGAGGAGGAAAGACCTTAGAGAGAGAACATTGGAAATCTTGTAGGGTCCCTTTTCAGTAGGGGGCTGAGTAATGATCAGCGTTTGCATGTGAAGGGACTGAGCAGGGGAAAAAAATCACCAGTAACTATTAAGGGTAACAAGACTCAAAGCTTACCCAACACCAGAAATAAAGTCTCTTCCCGACAGCCAGATAAGAAAATCTCATAAATAACATACACAGTGGAGCCACTGATGGAACCACTGACTCTGGCAAAATAAATAAATAAATAAATATAAAGGCAGAGGAAAACTCACCAATCAAAATCAATGACAATTTAATGCAATATTTGAAAAGTTATATTGGATTGTTGGAAAAGTTATGTTGATACATTTTGGATAGAAAAACAGAAAAAAAACAGTATGTTATGACTTTTCTGACAACCCAATAATTTAAAAATCTATGATGAAAAACCTATCAAAATTTTAAATTTAAAACAGAATCAGCTATAGTAATGAAATGCCTAGACAAAAAGAAACCTAAAAAATGAAATATTTATGAGTAACATTACTGCATGAAAAAACTCAAATATATATAAGGAAAAAAACACTCCTCCCTCCAAAATATATAACCACATTCCTGATCTCCAAATAGAGAAGACTAGATATAGAAAGAAGTGAGAAAATGTAATTTCTAATGATCAAAAAAAATAATTCAGACTTCTTCCTATGTTGGAATTAGAAGCCAAGCACTTTAAGATAGTTGTTACAATCCTTAATTATACTTAATTATGAAAATCTATGGAAACAGCAGATTGAGTCCTGGACCTGTTGGTTTGAGATTCATGCTGGACAAGTCTGCGTGGATGTCCAAAATCCCAAGAGGAAAATGGAGGAGAAGGGATTGCAGCATGACTATCCTCCTGGGGGTCATTTCTTGCTTTCTGTCTCTCTCTGTCTCTCCAGTGAGTGCATGCGCACTACAGCAAAAATTTCTCTTAAAAAAATAAATAAAATTGTGAAAACAGTAAAAATTGCTATTTACTTCTCTGGTATATTTTTTTCTCAAAATATTTACGCAGCACAGACTTCTGCCCTATTCTAGACTAGGAAACTCCAGGAAAGTGTCTTCCCACCTATACAATAATTATACTGGGAGAATCTGTTTGATGTAACTATTATGAAACTCTGAAGTTTAAATGCTTTCTGCTAAGTTAAGTAACTCAAAAGGATGTCCACTCTAATCACTCTATTCATTGTACTGGGGATTAATCAGTGAAATAAGGAAAGCTAAAGAAATAAAAAGAAAGAAACAAAGGAAGAAAGAGAACAGCATATACTAATAACAGGATTGACTATAAGAAAATCTGATTATACCTACAAAAAATGTTCTGGAACTAATGAACATACATATAAAGTTTGAAAAATGTAAGAACAGCATTCAAAAATAAATTGCTATTTTCTATACCATGAATTAACCAAAAAGTGAAACAAAAAATAATATCATTTATAGTAACATTAGAAGTATGAGACCAGCAGGTGATGTGATGTTCAAGGTACAGGATCCCACATAACTGACACTGTGGTTTGAGTTCGAGACTCAGTGGCTTGAAAAACACACCAGGTACATGTGTGTATGTGCCCAAAATCTCAACAGGAGATTGTAGTGTGTGGTGTGGCCATCTCCCCTGGGGTGAGTTTTCATCTTCCCTCTCTTTCTCTGTCTCTTTCTCCCTTTGGAGAGTGCATGTACTCTATGACAAAAATCTAAAAAAAAAAAAAACCAGTATGAAATTCTTGAAGATAAATCTAACAAAAGGTGTAGAAGACTCACATTTTCAGAACTAAAAGTTGTTGCTGAGAGAAATTAAAGATGTCTTTTTTAAAAAAGTATTGTGTTCTTTACTCAGGGACTCAAAAGTTTTACGATGAAAACTTTCTCTTTATATCATATCCAATACACAAAAGGTGCTATCCACAGACTCAACATTTCAGTAAAAATCTCATTGTTCTTTTTTGTAGAAAATGGCATAGTGATAGTGAAATTCATAGAGAAAAGCAACAGCTATAGTATAGACAAACGACTTTTCAAAAGAAAATACAAAGCTGTGAGACTAATACTACCGGTGACAGAATACAGAATTCAGAAATAGACACACATATATGTGAGAGATTAATTTTGGTTAAAAAAGAGCCGGGCAATTCAGAAGAAAAAAAAAAGGATGGAATTGTAAAACATATTTTCCTGGAAAAACTGGTTATCTGTAAGCAGACAATGAATGTGATGTAGTCCTTGCAAAATATATGGATATTGACTCAAAAACAATTATTTAGGTACATTTAAAATCTAAATATAACTGCTGAAAAGAATATAATTTTCACTGTGATGGCTAATTTTATGTATTGACTGGGAGACAAAGTGTCAAGACATTTGGTTAAATGTTATTCTGGGTGTGTCTATGTATTTTTGAAAGAGATTAACATTTGAGTCATAGACTACGTAAAGCAGATTACCTGTTCCAGTGTGGGCTAGCCTCATCTGAAACATGGAGAACCCAAATAGAACAAAGACTGAGAATTCCCTCCTTCATGTGTGTGGCTGATAATTTTAAGAGAGATTTTTTTTTTTTCTATAGGGTACATGTGTTCACTGGAGTGACAAAAGGCAAGAACTCACCCCCTGGGAAGATGGCCAAGTCCCAGTCCCTTCTCCTGCATTCTCCTCTTGGGATTGTGGGCATGTGTGCACACGCTCCTGGTGTGAGTTTTAAGCTGCTGAGTCTGGGATTCAAACTGTGGCTATGTGGGAGTGCAGTCACATAACCATTACACCATCTGCTGGTCCCATGTGTATGGCTGATTTTGAGTGGGAACACTAATCTCCTGAACATGAACTGGAATTTACACTATCACTTCTCTTTGTTTTCAAGTCCTTGAGCTCTGACTAGAATTAGCCACTGGCTCTCCTGGATCTTCTCATGCCCTCTGTGTTTCTGAAACCTCAGTATGGAACTCACACTCTGTGGTTATCCCTTTGGTATCAAGCCACATTAACCACCACTTCATGGGCTGGCCAATATCTACTTTATATATACACATTTATTTTCATTAATTAAATTCTTATGCTTGCAATATCTAGTGTTTTGTTTTCTTTTTCGTTTTAAGAGAGATTTTTGGCTATAGGGTATGTGTGCTTGCTGGAGAGGGACAGGAAGGAAGCAAGAAATCACCCCTCAAGGGGGCATGACCACTCCTCAATTTCTTCTCCTCCAATCTCCTCTCTTGGGATTTTGAACATGCACACACATGTGCCCAGTGTGAGTTTTAAGTCACTGGCTCCAGGACTCAAACAGCAGTCAGCTACATGAGAGTCCAGTGATGTAAGCATTACACCATCTGCTAGTCCTTCTGGTGTGGTTTTTAAGGTTTGTAACTGAGTCTGAGATACTAATACTTCATAGTGACAATTCATATTGCAAAGCAACTATCTATTAAAAATTAGCCTGATACAAATATTAAAACAAAGGAGAATTTAATTACAAACTACATGTACAGAATGTAGTTTTCTCTGCAACATTAATTACCAAAGAAGATTGAGTACTTCATGTACTAGGGGAAAATCAACATTTGATTGCCCAGAAATGTTCAGCATGCTTGAGATTGTTAGGAGACTTTTGCAGCTAGATACATTTAGCTGTGTCTCCACGTGGCTTGCAATAAATACAGATTCAGCTGAAAATCTGAAACACTGTGGTAATATCTACCATGTGTGCTTAATTGAGTGAAATTTTGTGTTTACTGAGGCATTGGTTTATTTAGACATTGATTTCTGTACCTCTTGTGTCACGAAAGGATAGAATAAATATCTTTTTAAATTAATATGCTAGTCATTTTAAAATGCCACATTTTACAAACAATGAAAAAAAACAAACTTGTTATAGTCAAGTATGTGACATGAATAGTCATGTGAGTATCTGGGAAATAGATGACAGAAATGATGATCTATGTAACAAATTATTGATGTTTAATATACCAACTCTTTGTTCTTTTGTCATCTGAGTTGGCAAAGTCAACAAATTATTGGGCTTCTCTTTTTAATTTCTACTTTTCAGGAGGAAAGTGAAAGAATGCCAATAGGTCAAGGAACTAAATTAAGTGACCAGAATGAACAGAGCCACAAAATTCAGTTGAAATAAAGCCTATTGGTTCAAGTAAATATGTATACATGATCTAATTAAAAAAAAACACACACACAGACACACCATTTCAGGAGATATAAACATCCAAATAATGAATAGCTGCAAGAATTAAATTGGAGAAAACATTGTCAAATATTTATAAGCTGCTGCTACAAATGAAAATTGGTCTTAGCAACTCTTACATTATAAATAATATACATTTGTAATGATTCAAGGGATGGACTAAAATGAAAGAAATTGATTTTTTTTCTTTTATCTCTCTCTCTCTCTCTCTCTGTGTGTGTGTGTGTGTGTGTTTCTGAAAATAGTTAAAAGCTATTTAAAGAATGAATAAGGTGGTCAGCTAAATCTGGCCTCAGGGAGGGAAGGTCATGATTTCTTGGTTGCCTCTCCACATACCTGTGTGATTTAATTGCTCAAGAGAACATCTTAACAGAACCAATAATTAGCTGACTAGGTGGTACTAAAACAAAACCACCCTAAATTATCACAAATAGTGTTCATCAAAATCCCATCTCCTTTCTGTAGCTATATTATTGGTATGTATAATATGGGAAACATCAGAAAGTCAATCAGAAACCTGTGTTAATCTTGTAAACCAATCTTGTGAGTTTTTAGGGAAAAATAAATTAATAAATTTATTTAATTGTTTTCACTCTCCATTTTTCATAAAAACAACAACAACAACAACAACAACAACAAAAAAACTTTCAAAGGCTACTAGGAAGAACATAGTTTTCAGGCAACTAGGATGTATGTCTACCCAGTTAGCTAGCTAGCCTCACATTTTGGCTTGAATAAATTGCTTGTTCAACAAACTTGGGTCAGACTTCTTTATTTCAGGTTGATGATAGGTAGATATAGACAGAGAAATTACACACACACACACACACACACACACACAAATTGATGAGTTTATTAGAAGTTTTCTAACTGAACAAAATTTCTTTACTAAAAAGTGAATCAATCAATGCCATTTTATGATTTTTCAAAAAGTCTTTGCAGACATTTTCAATTCCTTTAAACAAGTCACTGTAGGAATTTTTATAGACTTTGAAAACAGAATTACTAGAACATTACTTAGATTTAGGAAACAAAGAAAGAAATAGCTTTTGTTTGGTGAACTATAAAGCAGGAGTTCCACAAAAATCATTCCATGTTTACTAAATCCTATAATGACTATATATGCGAAAGCATCTTATCCTCAATTTTACAGACTCAGAAATTGAAGCATGGGAAAGATAGTCTCCCTTAATATAACTTAAGCAATTCTTTTCAAACAGCCTCTACCTGTGTCTTTTCATTTCCCCTACAGAGGTGACTTATTTTTAAAGCCAAGACTGTAAAAATGTAAATGTTTACATATAAGAGAACAAGATAATTTACCTCTAATGGACTCATAATCTTCGTCTCTAGTGGGAAAAAAAGCAAAAGCAAAAACAAAACAAAAAAAAGACCCCATAATCCCTCTCTTTCTCTCTCCTCCTCTTTTTCTGTCTCTCCTTTGATAGGCCATTGAACCTATGCTGCTTTTCATCAGTAAGTATATAAATTAAGATAAAATTCATAACCTGGTTAATATCATTTTAAGTAACAATGTATTAACAATATATTCTACAGGAGTGTTTTAGTTGAAAGAGATTTATAATTAAATTAATCATCTGGTTTTTTGTTTTTTTTAAACAATCTGTTCACCCAGGTAATCCTAAAGAGACAAAATATCTTTCCAGATTTAGAAAAACCAACAGCATTGCCTACTGATGTTAGAGAAATAATGTTGAGTAAAAACAATGTTTTGAAATTAAAAAAATCATCTTAAAATATATATGACAGGCATTTCTATGAGAGATTATAACTCTATGACCAGCAAGGTATATTAAACAGTTTTATCCTTGTCCATATATATAATTGCCATGATACATTGTTGGAACTCATGTTTTTTTTGTTTGTTTAAATACAGGTGTGATGTAACATCAAAGTGTTTTTATAATGTAGACAGTAAAGCACCACTTCACAACGTTGCAGCCAAAACAAGGACCATGGTTTGGATCCCAAGTTGTATGCATGCACACCCATAATCAAGGCTATTTGGAAGGTTGAAGGTGGGATGGATATATGCAAGGCACAGTATGACCCTGTCAACAGTACCTGCTTCTCTCTTTCCTTCTCTATGAACAAAAGTACTTTCAAAACTGTACTCACCGTTATTTGAGATCTGTCTTTTCTACCTACTCACCCTAACATATCGCTATTTCAAGTAAACTTTAAAAACTGAGTCTTTTTATATACCTGTTACAGTAGTAGTCATGATAAACAGAGAGGAAAAATGTTATTATGAAGTAGTGCAGAACTGATTGTGGTCAATCAAAAGATAATTCAATTTTTTAAAGAATTATTTATTTAATTGTATGTATTCATTCATTTATTTTAATTTGATCAGGGAAAGACAGACACACAGAGAGAAGGAAAGAGAAAGCAAACCACCAGGTCCAGGACTTGAACCATGGTCTGCTAACCATGGTCGGCTATGTGGGAATGTCCAGTGTATTAACACCACACTACCTGCTGGCCCTGGTAATTCAATTTTTCTCATTCATTCTAAATATTCTTCTATATTCTAGCTCTAAAATAGCTTTCAAAAAGCGATCACCATTATTTGACATCTACCTCTTCTACCTACACACTCTAATAAACCACTTTTTCTTCCTTTGCTCAGTCCTATTTGTGGCTTTGCACATGCAATCCGGCCTGCCAGGAAGCAATTTTGCTTCTGTTTGTTTAGATTTGTTTGCATCTTGGTTTTATTTGCTCACTTCAATTGATTAAAAGCTACCCAGATTTTAATGGATATCTCAGGTGGTCCCATTCATTGGAAGATTTTCAAGATAATACTTCCTGGGAAAATTCCAATCTGCTCATAACTTCTTTCTCTGAACATCTTAATAAATGGAAATCTTTAGATAGGCATATGCATTATGCTGTCTTGTGATTTTATCAAGGACTTATGTTCTTTACTGACTCTTAAATGTTCCTTAATTTTATTAGTCTCACCACTCCAACCATGTGTGTTATGAAAGTTCTGATTAAAGAGTACTTCCAAAATATTTTCTTCACTCTCAGTGGAACGTATGGAACCAACAGGCAGTATATGACTTCCCAGTGCTCATCCTTCTACAAAAGCATTGACTGAACCACTATCCATATGTGAAAATGTGACTTCAAAAGCCCTTAGGATTATTATATTATATGTATTATAGCACATGGATATAGTCCAGGAGCAATAAAAGACACATTGGTGAGGGTAGGAAGAACAGTTTTACATTACTCAAGTCATCTCTCCTCCAGGCTCAGGTAGCGCACCATGGAATGAGGTAACTTGCAAGTGGAAGAAAGAGAGCAAAGTGAGCCCATGACTTTGCTGTCAACCCACAACAGGTCTGCTCCAGTTAAAGTCAATGCCAAGGCACCAGCAATGCAATGATGGCCCCTGTTGCCCCCCATACCACATCATCCCTGTACACACAACCTCCAAGATGGCACTCACTGTCTGAGTTTCCAGACCAGCATCCAGACACTCAGACTCTGGGGACTCAAGGTCCAAGCCCATCTTAGCAGACCCAAAGAGTGAGGTAGTCCATTCGCCTACACTCCAGGATGATGTCTAAAGATCCTAGATCCAGTCTGCCCTCTCTTAGACTACAGTCTCAGGCATACTCCATTGTCAGGAGTGCTCCTAAAGGCACTTGGACACCAGGACCATTCCAGTGCCAGGCAAACTCTTACAGAAATCAGGCTTGAAGTCTGCATGAGCACTATCTTGGCATCTGAACAGAAACAGTCAACAGGTCCAACCAAGTGGATCCAAGTACCAGGTTGACTCTTGTGCACCCAGAATACAGATCTGACCCTCAAATACAATCTCCAGGCTTGCACCTATGGGCAAGATAACAGGCCAGCCTACTGAGGCAGAAACTAGAACAGGCTGCCCAAGGACTGCAGCAGTGAGCCTTTTCATGAACATCACAAAATAACTCACTAAGACCCTTTTGATTGGCTGACTCATGAAGAGCATTCACTGACAAAGCCAGTCTACAAATATTGGAAATAAATGTCTATTCTTTCAAATGTACAGATTCCAACTCATGTCATCAGGATCATAATCAGGAAATAAGAAATCAGGCTAGAACAATAACAACAAAATACTAATTACCAACTCTAAAGTAATGGAGATCAGTGAACTGCCAGACAAAGAATTAAAGATAGTATATCAATAGCTGTCTTAATGAAACTCAGTCAGATACAAGAAAATACAGAAGAGTTTAAAAAATCAAGGGGAAAATACATGAAAAAAACCCAAAAGTTTGGTGCAGAGCTACAACCATATAAAAGAAACAAACACAAATCTAGAATTAAAGAATTTAATAACTGGGGCCAGCAGGTGGTATAATGGTTAAGGCACTGTACTCTCACATGGTTGACTGCAGACCTGGTGGCTTGAAATTCACAGTGGACATGTGGGCATGCATGCCCAGACTCCCAATAGGAGGGGACCAGAAGATGATACAATGGCTATGTCATTGGACTCCTATGTGGTCCACTGTGGTTCAAGTTCTGGACCTGTTGGCTTAAAATTCATGCCAACCATGTGTGCATGAATGTCCTAAATCCCAAAAGGAGAATGTAGGAGAAGGGATTGCAGCATCACTATCCCATGGGGGCAGAGAGCTGGGGAGGGGGGTGATTTCTCCTTTTCTGTTCTTCTCTGTTTCTCTGGTGAGTGCACATGCCCTATAGAAAAATCTCTCTTTAAAAATACAAATCCCAGGAGGAGAATGGAGGAGAAGGGATTGTGGCATTGCCATTTCTCCTGGGGGTGATTTCTCTCTTTCTGTCTCTCTGTTTCTCTGGTGACTGCACACACCCTGTAGCAAAAAATATTAAAAAATGAATTGAACAATTTCACAGATAGTTTCAATAGCAGATTTTTATAAAAAATGAGAATTGGTGATCAGGAAGATAGTTCTTTGCAATTCAATCAAAGTTAAAAAAAGATAAAAGAATAAAGAAATATGAAACAAGCACATAGAATGTATGGGACACCACCAAACTAATCAATAAATATAAATGCATTATGAGTTTCCCAGAGTAGTATAGGAAAAAATGTGTGAGGTGTAGTGAATGGGCAGAAGCTTTATTTAAATAAATAATGACAGAAAACTTACCGAATCAGGAGAGAGAAATGGACACACAGATATAGCAAGCACAAAGAAACGCAACTAAATTAAATATAACAAGGTTGTCAGTGAATTACACTATAACCAGATTCTTATAACTGGAAGTCAGAGATACTTCTGAAAGCAAGAGGAGAAATGCACCTCATCATATGCAAGAGAAGTACTGCATGTTAGAAGAAAGTGTGGTGATGTATCTAAAGTGTGGTGGTATGTCAGGAGACTTCTGCCTCAGAATATTATCCCTGGCAAGGCTTTCCTACAGAAAAAGATAGTGAAGTTAGAATTTTCCCATATCAAGAAAAGCTATAGACTTCATCTGTACTAGACCATCTTAAAAGAAATGCTACAGGGAATTTTTCAAGCTGAAATAAAAGGATACTAAATAACAACATGAAAACATATAAAAATACAAAGTAATTGATAAACGTAAGAATATATTCAAATTGAGAATACTCCAATACCATAATGGTGATTTGTAAATCACTTAAAGATAGTATAAGAGTTAAACAACAGGGACCAGCAGTTAGCATAATGGCTATGTCGCTAGATTCCCATGTAGTCGACCGCAATTTTAGTCCTGGATCCAATGGCTTAAACTCAAACCGGGTGCATGTTTGTGTAGGTCCAGGATTCCAAGAGGAGAATGGAGGAGAAGGGATTGCAGCATGGTCATCCCCCCTGAGTGGTGATTTGTTGCTTTCTTTCTCTCTGTCTCTCTCTGTCTTTCTGGCAAGTGCACATACTCTATGGCAAAAACCTCTCCAAAAAAAAGAAAACAACAAAAATATAAGAAATAGTTTTAGCTACTTGTTAATGGATACAGCATATATAAACAAGTAAGTTGTGGTTTGCTACTGTAGCCAAGTGGCTAAGGGAGTTGGCTCCTACATGGCTGACTGCATTTCAAATCCTAGCCCCAGAAGCTTAAAAAGCTCACTGGGTATGTGTGCACCAAATCCTGACAGGATAGAGAAATGGAGAACAGATTGCAATGCTACCACAGCCTATTAGATGTTTCTTTCTCGCTCTCTCTCTTTGTCTCTCCGTGTTTTTCTCTGACAAGTGTCTCTCTGACAAGTGCATGTACTCTCTAGCAAATTAAAAACAGAAACAAGAAAAAAAAACACAAAAAATAAACTGTGATGGTATTTGCTCAAGTCTTCACAGATCAAGGCTTGAAAAAAGGCTTAGAGAATCTTTGTGAGAGTTTGGTCAAAACAATCAGTCAAAGCACTGGTCTCTGCAGATTACCTGAGTCAAGCCTATCCATGCCTAGATTAACAAAAAAAAAAAATGAATCTAGTTAATTCTTTTTGCTATGTGATTCTTAATATATATACTCTCTCATTCTTTTTTTTCCTTATTTGCTTGAGACTGCGAGTAAGCAGAATGTGGACAGTCAACACATGGTGCAACGTGGGACAGCATTCGTGGCTTCCTGGAGTCTCTTCATTGACCTAGACCAGATGACTTCTTCAGCCTGAATTACCTTAACCACTGGCTTCCTCTGAATAGTACTTTAGCTCTTTTGCTCACTGTCTGGGACATAGTCCCTTCATCTGCAACACTGTACTAAACTCTTCAACTCCATCTTTCATGACTCCCAAGGTTCTTCCATGAGCTTGAAATGCTTGATTTCAAGAACATAAATATCATTATTTAATGATATTATTATTATTGACCCCTTCCTCAAGGGAATATTGTAGTTTTGTTTTCTCTAGCCTTTTCTTCCTCCCGCTCTGTCTCTTATTTTAAAAGACTGAATGTCTCTGGAGCCAGCAAGTGGCATAGTGGTTAAGGCACTGGACTCCTCATGTTCAACCACTGTTTGAGTACTGAACCCAGTGGCTTGAAACTCACTCCAGGCATGTGTGCATCCATGGCTAAAATCCTGAGAGGAGAATGGAAGAGAAGAGCTTGTTGCATGGCCAGGCCTCTGGGGGATGATTTCTTGCTTTCTGTCTCTCTGTCTCTCTCTGTCCCTTTGATGAGCCCACATGACCTAAAGCAAAAATCTCTTAAAAAAAGTAAATAAATAAAATAAAGACTGGGTCTCATTAGGTTTCCCAGGCTGGTTTCTAACTCAAATTCAAATCTTGTCCCAGTCTGCAAAGAAGCCGAAACTACAGGTGTGTGCCAGTATGTTCAGCTTTTTTCTCTTATTTTCTATTATAACTTTTTCCTTTTCTTTGATTCTGCCTCATTTTCTGTTGACATGCTCTGGATTGAGATAATGTAGACCAACATAGGAGAACGCATCTCACTGGAAGGGGAAGCGAATGATAAAGATGCGAATTTCCTTGTCAAACATTACTCAATTCATTAAAAGTAGAAGGACTTTACCAATTCATTTTTGGATCGTATGCTTAGTCTTATACTATTTTCAGATCTAAGAACCAAGTGTAGCCTGAGCTATCCTGCTGTGGATAGAGGAGAAGCTAGTTTCTCCATCAGTCAGGAATGTATCACATTTATCACATTTTCTTTTCTCTATCATACTTTGCCCCTCTGGTCTACAAGTCTTATATAGTAATCAGAACAGAAACTAATCTGAACTTCCTGAACCTGGGTTTGTACTTAAAGCAGGTAAAAAGATTTGATTTCTTGTTTAGTTACTCAATTTATTTGGACAACTTATTTCTTCAGCTATTAATTGTAATTCCTTGCCTTAGAAACTGTCTCTTGATACCCCTGCTTGTCTTTTTATCTTGTATTTTCTCATAAGGATGCATTCCAAGTATGTAAATCTCTCCAGAGAGATTTTCTTCATCAAAATAGAATGGCTTAGAGACAAAAAAGAATTATGTTAACATAACCCAACTTGTAGAAACAAAATAGAACAACTTACAATGGCATTTTTAAAAGAATTATTTTAACTTTATTTATTATTATTATTATTATTATTATTATTTTCCAATTTGACCAGAGAAAGACAGAGAGAGAGAGAGAGAGAGAGGGAAGTAAAAAAGGAAGCCACCAGGTCTGGGACTTGAATTACAGTTGATCATGTGGGAGTCCAGCATCTTTAACCACTACGCCACCTGCTGGCCCCTGTCATTTTTATATTAGTAAAATATATTTTAATAAACTAGATGTGCTTTCACAAATTCTGCTCACGTTGCCACTCCTCAGTCACACAGTGTTCTCTAGACAAATTCCTCAGGTATTTAAAAATGGCAAAATGATAATATGAAAAAAGTATAGTATGTAATTTATGCATGCATCCATATATTAATATCCACAAATTATAACATATTGTCCAGAGAAAACTGAAGTAAATAGGTATATCAAATTATCAGCTGTGAATTTTCTTTCCCTTTTCATTCTCTGTGTGCCTCCCTTTTGTTATGATCAAGACACGGTGAAAGTCTGCCTTTCTGGAAAATGCTATAGTGTATTTGGCTTCCCTGGGCCTAAAGATGTGACACCTACAACATTCACCTCTACTAATTTAGTTCAAATAGTTGTTCGCAACCATCCTAACTCCCCTTCCTTTCCTCCCCCATTTTTCTCCTTACCAGCACTAAGTATTGTCATAGTCTACCTCGTATGGTATAGCACTTCAGACAGTCCGGCTTTGATTTCTGCTGTGGTGGTAATTACATCTCTAATATTGGTAAATTTACTTAAACATTAAAAAAATGTATTTTATAGTGGGCAAAACTGAATGGTGGTTTGAAAATTAAATAATATATAGGCGTTTTACATTATCTGTTACGTAACAATGCTTGATTAAATGATAGTGATTACTATAATGGCTCAAGTTACACTTCATATGCATCAGAATGCCCTCTGAACTTCCTACAATCTATAAGAAACTCTGGAAAAATTTTCAAATAGAATGGTAGTAACTTCAGATATTTACATCTCAGCTAAGGTATATAGATGTATTACATGTAATTTTTTTTTTTTTTTTTTTTTTTGCTAAAGGGAATATGGTGCTAGCTGGAGAGAGACGGAGAGATGGAAAGTGAGGAATCATCTCTCAGCAAGGATGGCCACACTACAGTCCATTCTCCTCCATTCTCCTTTTGGGATTTTGGGTGCACACACACCTACCAAGTATTATTTTCAAGCCATCAGGTCTGGGACATAAAAGGCGGTCTGCCCTGTGAGTGACCAGAGCTTTAACTACCACTCCACCTGCTGGTCCCTATGTTAATTTTATATTAGTAAGCATTTATATTTGATAATGTACTTTGATATTTGAAACTGTGGATTTAATAATCATTTACCATAGGTACAATGAATTCAACATTGATAAGTGACTAACATACTCAAGCTGTTAATGGGTTATTTGGGATACTACAGACATTTGTAATGAAGTACTCATTTGAACCTCTCAGTGTGACTTTAATAACTGGAAGACAATCATGTCGTCTTACATACTTTCTTAGCATGTAGAACATTGATTTTGTGCCATTGTAGGCAAAAAAATCAAGTGTCCACTGCAGGAGAGTTCATTATAAATTATCTGCAAGAATTCTCAGGAACATCTGTAGGAAAGAGACTGTTAATCTTCTATGTGCATCAGTAACAGGAATCTTTGTTTCTCAATAAGATGAGCATTGAATTTGAGTCCTTTTGTTATGTGTTGCCCTTTTCTGTTGTAAAGACATATTTGGAAGTGACTGTTGGGTTTTAGTCTCTACTAATGCCAGTAAAATTTTAGATAAAATTCTGCTTCTATTGAGTTTTCATACATTCAAAACAAAACAGATAAACAAGAAAAGTCATTTCTCAAGTCCTATCATCACTTTCATGTGTGTTCTTCTACGTTCATTATTCTCTTCCAAATTGTCTCATTTACCTAGGCTCTAAATTCTGTATTTAACTAAATTTCCTTCCCTTCTTTATCCAACATAGCCGATAAATGGACAAATCTTCATAATGCTTCTTAAATTGATACTCCCTTTTTATGTCGTTATGAAGATAGCAGCATACTCAGCTCTTTTATTGCTTTCTAACCATTCTCGTTATAATTTCTTTTAGTTTCAGTAATATATTTTTAAGAGAAACTTTTGCTATAGGGCTCATGCACTCACTGGGGAGACAGAAAGAAACAGAGAGATAGAAATCACCCCCAGGGAGGATGGCCACACTGCAATCGCTTCTTCTCCATTCTCCTCTTAGGCAGACACCCACATGCTCCCAGCGTTAAGTTTTAAGCTGCTATTTCTAGGACTCGAACAGTGGTTGACTACAGCAATGTAACCATTACACCATCTGCTGATCCCTATTAATGTATTTTTAATATGTATTCTGCTTACAAATACTAATCACACACTATTCACTTATCAGTCAAATATATACTGGGAAACAAACCACTGTTTCATGTGCAAGAAAAGACATCTGAATACAAGGAAATTTATATCCCAAATCCTTCCATCCTCACCGTCTCTTCACTGCTCCATACATGTTCCTTTTATTTGCTAAGATAATTCTTTATTGTCTCTTTCCTCCTTAACAGAAAAAAAACTCTGATCTCAGCTTCTTCATCCTTTATCTTTAAAGAATCATATCAATCCTAGTCTTAATTGAGAGGTTCCCTGACAACCTCAAGACAATTATAGTCTTGGCTCTAAAACTGAGTCTTTGTATTTTTAAAATTTTAAAGGTTTTACCAAAGGCACATGCACTTGCCAAAGAGAGACAGAGATAGTGAGATAGAAAAGGAAAAGTGAGAAGTCACCTCCCTGCCCTCCCTGCCCCCTGGCCAAGACGGGGAGATGGCAATGCCACAATCTCTTCTCCTACATTCTCCTCCTGGGATTTTGGCATGCACACATGACCCAGCATGATTTTTAAGCCACCAGGTTCAGGACTTGAACTGTGGTTGGCCATGTGGGAATCAAACACTTTAGCCACTATGCCACCTGCTGGCCCTAGTCTTAGTATTATTGTACATTTTTGTTTGGTTGGTTTTGTTTTTAAGATGAATTTTTTAAATCTGTGCATGTGCATTTCTCAGTGCATTTTAAGCAACACTGATAAAGTCAGTATTTGGTAAATATGTGATTTTTCTCAGCTAAGATCAAATTCATGTCATCATTCACTATGAGATGAATGATTAAAAGTCAGAGCAAGCTAACAGGTCCGCTTGACTTTACTAACAAGCCATTATAATCAATGATCAGAGGAGGTAAATAGCTAATGCTGAGGTGATAATGTTGTATTCTTTGTAAACTGAACTTTGATTTCCTAAGCAGACAATAGCACAGATCATCTATAGAAGTAGTCACATTGATCTTCAATGTTTTTCACACTCACCCTTCCCTGCCCATTCCCCAAAGATGGGGGCCTTTACCATCTTCTAATTTCCTGGTAAGTTAATATGGTTTCCCTGAGAGAAACTTTTCTTTAAAGATGGCCCCTGGTACATCCCTTAACTTTTTTTTTTTCTTTTTATAAAACTAACATATTAAATTATGAAACTGCAGTAATATCATCTCTGATAAAGCACCTTAAAGTAGTACTGAGTAATGACTGATTAATATTTGTTGGACACTAATATTTGCCACATTGAACTGTTGTAATCCTTCTACTTAATGTTTCTTTTCCTTTTGGAAACTGTATGAGTAACTCTCTACTTCCGATGAAAAATCTTTCAAAAATATGTGTTTCAATTTATTTCATTATTAGAAGGACTAATGTTTAAAACAATTTGTCAAAAAAGTTTTAAACTCAGAATTTTGAGATTGCTGCATAGACATAGATACTTATTAAATAATGTTTCTCTAATTCACACAGGAATTTAATATCCTGCTCCATGAGAAGAAGCTTGTGAGTTTCAATTTCCTCCTTGCAGACATTCTCCAAAGGCTTATTGGTCATCAGAAACAATAAATGTCACTTGACAGTATTGTGTAATGTCTAGCACAACAAAAAAATATGTTTGGATTTTGAATTTTCTGAACTAAAAAAAAATAAAATAAAAAGATGGAAAAAACTAAAAAGCCATTACTACAATGTCTCTCTTTCTACATGCATCTCTGAATCACCAATTCAAGTTCCAAAGATGTAGATTGGGAGGCCATCTGTGGATAATAAATTTGTAGAGATTTTTACCTGCCTGCTTTTGTGATTATTCATATTTATGTGTTGTTTTCATATTTTAAAAGGTGAAGGAAATATTTTTAATGAGGAAAATAAACATAACACATTAAGACCTGTCTTATTTATATCAGTGAACATGTCCATATGATGATATCATCTTTGAAATAAATATTTCATTTTTATATTAACTAAACATCCACTTAAAGACCAAGGACTCTAGACTCAGAATAAGTTTATTCAAATGCCAATGTATTAAATATTTCTTTCCCAAATCACTTCACTTCGGAGTGCCAAATCATCACTTTTAAAAGTGAGACACAAGTACAGCTTCAGGGAATATGGATAGATGGTCATATTTCTCACATGAGATATGTGATGGTCATTATCTCACACCAGGTATTCACTTTCTAATTCTTTCATAAGCACTTTGCCCTTGTGACTTAACCACCTCCCCTTAAGGACTCTCCTAAGCTATCTCCTTGTATATTAGGATTTCAAAATATGAATTTGAGAATGATAAAACCTTTCTGATCATAGTAGAAATATTATATGAAGAAATACATATTTTATAATGTTAAGAAAGTTGCATTATCATGGGTCAACAGGTGGCATGGAGATTAAGGTGCTGGATTCCATGAGGCTGCCTGTGTGGTATGTGTTGGAGGCTTGAAGTCACTACAATTGTGTCTGTGTGTGTGTGTGTGTGTGTGTGCTCAAAATCCTGAGAGGACAATGCAGGAGAAGAGCTGTAGTGTGGCCACTCCCCATGAGGGGAGGGGATGTTTGTCATTTTCCCGCTCTCTGTCTCTCAGTCTCTCTCTGGAAAGCACGTACTCTGTGCGGTGGAGAAAACTGAGTCATCAGGAAACAAAACAATCATATACGGTCTTTATACAATTTCTCCTGTGCTTCTGGTTATTTTTTTTAATAAAGATTTGTTAAATCTTTGAATAAAATGTTTGCCTTCTTTGATCTGTAATCTGAAAATTTCTCCTATACACTTGCTATATTGAATTCTTTCTATTCAGTTCTATGTGGCAATACTATACGGTTTTTACATCAGAAAGGCAATAATTAATCATCTAGTTCATTTTTTAAAAATTAAAGATATGCTGAGTAAAGCAAGCCAGCCTATGAAGGAGAGGAATTGTGTGTCCCCACTTAATATATACCAAGTGTCTGCACTCTATGACTGAAACTAATTAACTAAAGGATATAGAAACACAGTATATAGACGTAAATACCAGATATAGTGTGTGTGAAAGAGGAGGGTCTGAGGAAGGACATTTAGAAGAAAAATAGGGAGGCAAAGCATTAATGGCACAAAGAAATGTGGTGTTATCTGTTGAAGATATTTTATAGTTTTATCAACTGTACTAGGGAGAAATGTTCATCTGTTGAAATATCCATTTTTTTTTTTTTGAGAGATTTTGACTGTAGGGCGCGTGAGCTCGCCAGACAGACAGAGAGAGACACAAAGACAGAAAGTGAGAAATCACCCCCCAGGGGGGATGGTCACGCCGCAATCCCTTCTCCTCCATTCTCCTCTCAGGATCTTGGGCACGCACGCTCACACGCCCGGCGTGAGTTTTAAGCCACTGGGTCCGGGATGCAAACCGCAGTCGATTACGTGGGAGTCCAGCGACATAGCCATTACACTAACTGCTGGTTCCCTTGAAATATCCATTTTGTAAACCAAATAATGTGACTGAATGTATAAAAGAAAATTAAATTTAAAAAAAGTTTGAAAAAAAATCCCTTTTTAGGCTTTCAATTAAGATAAGGAAATTTCAAAAAGTTTTTGGAAAAACAGAATTGAAGTAAGAGTTTGTTTTGAAAACAAATTTTGAAATCCAACAATTAAAATAAAAATGAAAGATATGGACTAAACTCATCCTATCTTATAACAACGTAATTTTATCCTGCAGTAGTCATTCTGCATCTTGATCTATAGTAATAACTCAGTTGCATTCCTCACTGATACTACCTCTGTAGGTCAGGTTGAAAGATTTTGTTTTACTCTTCTGAGTGTTATTGGACAAGAATATTTAAAGCAAATAATAAATAAACAAAAAAGAGGGGGCATTGAAAAGGTCCTCACATGCAAGAGATAAATGTCTGATCTAAAGCAAGAGGGAGAGTGTGAGAGATTACAGTAAGACCATTTCAAAAGTGGGGAATAACAAGAGCAAATGTAGTTTGTGCTGGCTTCCCAGTGAAAAAATAATGGGACAAACGCACTTGCGAAACTTGAATTGCATAGGCTATCACAAAGTGTAATTGAAAAGAAGGGTTTTAAATTTAGAGGAGTTGTGGAAATTTGTGGAATTCTTTCTCTGCATTACTCACTCATAAGTGATTTTTATATTGTCTTTCCCACAGTATTTAATTCTCTAGACAAGTATGTCTATAAAATACATGAAAATTCACCCTAAGTGTCTTGCATTCTTACCCAAATCACCAACAGATTATTGTACAAAGTTTTAGAAACATGCATTTTTAAAATTCAAAGTGACATAGTCCATGATCACTTAAATTGTCTAAACCTTGTTACGAGAAGCTTTATGAGGTCAGAGTTTATGTTGAGCACCGAAAATCAACTTCTTTTATTTTTGCCATCTGCTTAAAAATACTTTGTTCATTTTCCTCTCAGGCTGAACAGAATCAGAAGAGATAAATTGCAGCCTGTTGGTTTCTTAGCAAGTAAATTTATCCTAGCAAGGAAATCTAAACAAAGCAGTGACCCTGTTACACCAGCCAGATACAGGGTTGGAAAGCAGAATAGAAATGTTGGATATTTTCCTAAGCTTCTCATTGAAAAATGAGTCAGGTCCTTGAAGTCACGCTTACCCATATCTCTATTCATGATGTCAGTTCTATAACTGTCCTTCAAATGGTGGTGAATCAGGCTCAATAGGAAACTATCCAATCTACTAGCGCTCTAACTACACATATCAAGAGTTCAGTTACAGAAGAGGCCCCTTTGCTTCCCTCTCCACAAGTACTCGCCTGATAATAAAGACCTGGGTGGAAGAGTGAGCAGAGGGTTTTCTGAAAGCGTATATGACTGGGTGGGAGGAATATTTTCCCAAACAACACCCCACAGAGTGAAGTGATTGATTCTTGGAAGATGCAGGAAGACTCTGCAGGAATACTGTTGCTGTGATGTCTGTAGAGCACCTGCCTACCCATTCTAAAATTTTAATGTTTTTTACATAATTTGTCAAATAAATCTTTCCATGTTGTAAAATATTAACCTGACTAGAGCTCATTAGAAAAATTGTAAAAGCATTGCTCCTTTTTATCTCACCAAGATCCACTGATTGGACATTTCATGAAGTACACATAGGGACTGTAGATAGGTATAGCACAGCAGAGGAAAAAATATGGAAAATTTAATATGTAGTCCAAAATAAAACAAACCAGTAAAGCTATCAAGAAATGTGCACAACATACTCTAATGTTCAGTGTGGAAGAGGACGAATATGTGTATATAGTTGAGTTGATTATTATACACCATATGCAAGTCTTACCAAAGCATACTATCACCCACAAACATATCCATCAATCATATGCAAGCCAGAAATTATTATTAATATAATTCATTAATTAATTTTTAAAAGTACACAGATGGATGAGAAGTGTCTAGCTTGCATGTTTCTGATAACATTATATTTTGATGCAAATCGAAAGATACATTTTCTGGCTGATATTTGTTATTTCAAATGTTTCCCCAAAAGACAGGAGGAAACTATTCACTAAACCCTTAAAGTGCTGACTTTTATTAAAATAAAGTTTTGCTATAGGGCATGAGTGCCTGCCTGAGAAAGAGAGAGAGAGAAGGAAAGTGATAAACTACCCTTTGAGGAGATGGCCATCCCACAATCCCTACTCCCTTATTCTTGTCTCAGGATTTGAGGCTTGCACACACACAAATTCAATGTATTTTCCAAACCTCTGGGTCCTGAACTCAATCCAGGAAATTGGATACATGGGATCCAGCCACCATACTGCTGACTGGCTCATAGGGCTGACATATTTTAATAGGAAAGTAATCGGAGACACAGGAGCTAATAACGTTTCTCTTTCAAACACTGCCTTTAAAAGTTATCATTTCTTCCATGTCCTTAGCTTTACTGTCCTGAAGATCGTTATGTATTAAACAAGGTCATGTCATGATCGGGTTCCCTTCATTTGTTTCTCAGCACCTTTTACTTCCTCTTGCCTTGGCTTGAAGTGTGAGAACCCTTATCTCTCTATCCGCATTAGCCTAGGAATACAAACTAAATTCACTTCTACTTCATTTATTTTTAAAAATGTTGTTCCTGTATTTCTTCTGAGTGAGAAATACAGCCACCACACAGGATTTCCATGCTGCAATCTACCTTCAGTTTCAGCCAGCCCAGATCACAGGCTCTGTGTACACGCCCGATGTAGTCAGAGAGACCACAGGATATGAACCCAGACCCCTTCCTCCTACAATGTAGGTTCAGTTGCTGCACTACCTGGCCCCCTAATTTCTATTGTCTTTATAGAACTGGACTTCTATCTAAAATGTATTTCTGTCTTCTCCTTGCTACCAAACCAATATATTGTCACCCAGCAATTCTAAGAAAGTTCTAGAGAACTTATTTGACTATCATTGTTGTCTCTGCTAAATACAATGTTTCTGACATCACTGCTCCACTCTGTGCAGCTGATTACTGAATAGGCCAACCTTTGACTCAGGGAGAATGATGGAAACTTTCTTCTTTATTCATAAGGTTTTTGCCATGGGGCATGTGCCTTTGTCAGAGAGAGAACAAAAGAGACAGAGACAAAGACAGAAAGCACATGGGAAATCACCCCCAAGGGGATGATTACACAGTTAATCCCTCTCCTCCGTTCTCCTTCTGCAATTATGGGCATGCATGTCCAGCATGTTTCAAGCTGCCAGGTCTGGGACTTGAACTGCAGTTGGACACATGGGAGTCCAGTGCCTTAACCACTATGCCACCTGCTGGCTCCAGGTGGCAACTATTAATAGAAACGGCTATAAGTATAGCCAGGGAAACATGCTTAGATTAAATCTTTAGTCAACTTCCTATGAAAGCATCAACCCAAATCAGTAATTTATCACCATTCCAAGAGGCCTAAAAGAAATATCATGCTGGCTCGTTAGTGTAATCTGCTCACCAGACCACACTCTGAGGAGGAGCAGAGAGGCGTGAACCTAAAGCTCTTTGGGACACCTAGATTATTGCATAGAGGGTTATGAAATGCTCTGGGATAGAGAAACAGAGACTAGGTATTGCACCAGTCCAGATGTGTGCTCAGAAAACCCTATTCAAATGGCAATTATGTTCCAGGCTTGTCCTAGCTACTTTGGAAAGGTGTCGAAGATGTTGAGAAAGGATCTAACTCATGATGCAGTGGATATCTCTGCTAGTTAGATAGATTCAGGTATCAGGGTGGTACACAGGAAATTTCAGAAACTCCCCTCCATGAAATGGTACCCCCTAACCTATAGGGTCCAACGCAGGGGACAGACTGCCAAGGTTTAGGGACAGTAGGTGCCACCCTATTGGAAATGTCATCAAGTGTATCTTAATCCATTCAATTGTTCATTTCTTTCTATCCATTATCCATAGGACAGAAATATGTGAGCATAAATATATAAGTATACATTTATGTACACATATGCATGTAAATATTTATAATATAGACACATGTATACACATGCACATTACATATAAGGAAATAGACATATGTAGAAATTAAATATTATATACACACATCTACAATTACATGTTTTATTTACCTGTAAGAGTAGAAAGAATTTAAAGTAATTCACTGTTAATTCCTTGATAATTTTGATGTAAAATTAGCATAAGGTTTAGGCATATTCACCAGTTCACATTTGTTTTAGGAAAATAAAGAATATCTGTGTATTGCCAAGCAGTTAATGCATCACATTTCAATTAGCAAAAATTGTTCTCTGTGGTATTGGGATGTTGAATTCAGTATTTACTGAAGCATTTAATGCCTTCACTGGCAATTATCACAGAGGTAGGTGGGTATGCAAAAATACAAAATATCCTAATTGTTGTTTTTAGCCCAATAATAATTAGCTACTATGTTACAGAGACCACAGTATTTCCTGCTTTGTTTCTTTGCTTCTAGTAGAATCATTTACAAATTTAATTTTCTTTACTATTTGAATTTACATTTATCGTTGTTGTCTTTAAAAAAAAAAAAAAAACACTTGTGCCATTAAAGTTGGTTTACATTAAGTCAATTAAAAATGATATATGAAGGACCAGCAGTTAGCATAATGGCTATGTCACTGGACTCCCATGTAGTCGAATGTGGTTAGAGTCCCGGACCCGGCGGCTTAAACTCACGCTGGGCACATGTGTATGTGTGTGTGCCCAAGGTCCCCAGAGGATAATGAAGGAGAAGGGATTGCGGCGTGGCCATCCCCTCTGGGGAGTGATTTCTCGCTTTCTGTCTCTCTGTCTTTCTGGCGAGTGCACATGCCCTATAGCAAAAACCTCTCCAAAAAAAAAAAAAAAAGATATATGAGGTTTGAAATGCAATTGCTATCTGCAGAGATAGCATAAGGCACAATGTTTGTCTTTTAAATTTTTTGTTTTGAAAGAGATTTTTGCTATAGGAAGTGAGCACTCACCAGAGAGACAGAAAGCACCCGCCCTCTCAGCCCCCAGGGAGAGGGGGGGATGGCCACGTCACACTCCCTTCTTCTCCATTCTCCTCTTGGGATTTTGGTCACACACACGCATGTGCCGGACATGAGTTTCAAGCCACCAGGCCCAGTATTTGAACCACGCTCTACTACATGGGAGTCCAGCGACGTAACAATTATGTCATTTGCTGATCCTCAAAATGTTCATTTTATACCACTTTAATGTAAGCCTACAAAAAATTATAAATATAGCCATTAGGTGTTCAGACTTGGTGAAATACATATATGGAAAAGGCCGTTACCTATAGGTCTACCCTGTAAATATCATCAAATACTCCATTTAAAAAGTGACGATCAGCCTGAACAACCTCTAACTTTTCTTCCTTAACTGAAATCTAATTCTAGCCTGTAGAATCCATTTTGAAGAGGGGTAAAAAGAAACAATATTGTAAAACAGTTCATTAAAAATGCATCTAGTCTAGGCCAGCGAGGTCAGCGACACAGTGGCAGCATGTTGCTTAAATGATGCTGGATCCATATGGAAGACATTGCAGGTTCAATTCCTGAGGCAACCTGAATATGCCAGTGCACACGCCCGTGATCCTGACTGGCTGGGAAGGCTGGGAAAAGATTTCTGGAATGAGATACTGTTGAAAGTGTTTGTCTTTTTTTGTTTTTTTTTCCTTTATTTCTCTGCCTCTCATGCTTATAAGAGAAAGAAATATACTTTTAAAAAATGTACAGATTGGGACTTGCAGGTGGCTTAATGGTTACATCACTGGACTCCCATGTACTCAACTGCTGCTCGAGTCCTGGACCAGGCTGATTAAAACATGCTGGGCACGAGTGTGTGGGTGCCCAAGATCCTGAGAGGAGGATGGAGGAGAAGGGATTACAACGTGGCCATCCTCCCTGGAGAATGATTTCTCATGTTCTGTCTCTGTGGTGAGCACACATACCCTATAGCAAAAACTTTTCTAAAAAATAAATAATAGTAATGCCCAGATTACCTGTAAAAAATAAAATCTAACATAGCCATAGTTAATCTGAATACCATCTGTTAAATCATTTTCCTTACTTTTTATCTTCCTGTTCTTTTTACATTTTCATGTTTACTTTTTTCTGTTTCTTTCCTATTTGTACTGTTTATTACTTTATCTATTGAATGATTAAGAGAAAACAAAAACATCTCATCCCTATTCACACACGAATTAGCCCTGCACTGCCTTCAGCTGCAAGTGCCCTCTTTCCACTATAACCTGTAGCTTTGCTTTTGTTTCCATTATTTTTTAAAATTTTATTACTGAGTTTTATAAATACATTGCAAATGGTGTATGAATACAACAAAACAGTTTTAATTATGTAAAATAATTCGTTAATCTGTCAGTATGTTGATTTCAGTACTAGGAAAATAGGGCATATTTGTCTTGAGCTTACCAGGTAAATTCCATCATATCAAAAAGGCACAATGCTTTTACCAGCAGGTGGCATAATGGTTACATTGCTGGACTCCCATGTAGTTGACCAGAGTTCAAGTCCTGGACCTGGCAGCTTAAGACTCACACTGGGCATGTGTGCATGTATGCCCAAAGTCCTGAGAGGAGAATGAAGAAGGGACTGATGCACCGCTATCCCTCCTGGAGGGTGATTTCTCATTTTCTGTCTCTCCATCTCTCCCTGTGTCTCCAGCAAGCAGTACACACACCCCATAGCAGAAATCTCTCTCTCTAAAAAAGCACAATGCTTAATCATGTGATTCCCAGATTTAATTTTTTAAAACCTCAATTACTTATAATTTTTAAAAAGTTAACTATAAGACAAAGGGAAAATTCTTCACACTAATATAAGAGGCTTCATACAATCTGATGTCATTTGTTTTAGCTTTACCTCATTCTGTTTCTTAGAGTGGATTGTTTTCCTAATCTATGCATTATAGTTCTCACTGAATTTTTTCCATACTTCCTTTTGGGTTGATTGTGTTAACCCTTTTCACCTTTCTTATTTTTCTCTTTAGGGATTTTGTCAAATCTTAAGTTTAGGAGAAATATTTCTTCTCCATTTAATGAATCTAAAACTCTAAATGATCCTTCTAATTTGAACAAGTATCTGCATGTATTACTTATCTCCTAAATTTTCTTCATAAGTAAGCATATTAACTTTGTAATTACATTATATCCTTGAAAGGAGACCTTGACTACCTTTATTTTTTTGGGAGAAAGATTTTTGCTGTAGTGAGTATGTGCTCACTAGAGAAACAGAGAAAGACAGAATGACAGAAAGCAAGAAATCACCCGCAGGGGTGATGGTTACACCACAATCCCTTCTCCATTCTCCTCTTGGGATTTTTGGGCTCATACACACATGCACCTGGCATGAGTTTCAAGTCACCAGATCTGGGACTCAAACCATAGTTGGCCATATCGGAGTTGAGCACTATGCCACCTGCTAGCCTGTGGTGACTGTAATATGTGCTTTTTAATTGGCATATTTTTGTATAGTTATGTTTACTAGTTATCAGTAGAAAATGCCAACCATGTCATAGAATCTAAATGAAGATTTGATCAACTTATTGCTCATTATTTTAAGAACTTTAACATTGGACTCATATGAAACTCATTACTCAATTTTCCTGAATATTTTATTTATTTATTTTTTAAAGAGAAAACTTACTCAATTTTCCTGAATATTTTATTTATTTTTTAAAGAGAAAAGTTTGATGAACAAAATGACCAATGAACAGTCTAAATGTATTATACTTTAAGAATGCTGGCAAGTTAGCCTGTCCTGGTTTCATACATACTGGTAGAAGATGTAAGAACTTATTACAAAACAAACAGAATGAGAAACATCATGACTTCATTTATTTTCCTTGCTTCAAGTCTGGAAGGACATGCACAGAAGGTTAGGTGTTACTTGAGCAAGCAATGGGTTTGTGTGATCAGAGGATTTTTTTTTTAATAACAGGGCACAAAACTTTGAATCTTCTCAGTTCTATTTTTCTCAGCTAAAAAATGTTTTAAATATATTTCTTAAATGTTAAAAATTGAATACATGAACTTTAGAGGATGCATAGTACTAGACTCTGAAACACAATATCTGATAATTAAGTATTTGGAATAGAAAATATAGTTGAATATGAAGTAATTAGAATCTAGACTAATCTTGTTAAATTCTAAACTTTCTTGTGTCTTCTTTTTTTGTAAAGAGTTATCTTAACCCTTTAAAAATTATTCTTATTATTATTTTCCAATTTGACCAGAGTGAGACAGAAAAAGAGAGAGGGAAAGA
>NW_006206145.1:1226187-1245605 GCF_000334495.1 Tupaia belangeri chinensis | reverse complement strand
AGAAAAGAAGCCACCAGGGCCAGAACTCGAACTATGGTTGGCCGTGTGGGAGTCCAGCATCCTTAACTACCAGGCCAACTGCCAGTCCCAACATGCTTTTGTCTTCTAACTGTGCTGTTTCTACACCTGATACTTAATAGATGATGAAGATCTAAAGACACTTCCTATAAAAATGGGAAAAATTGCCTCTTCTCTATTAGATGTTAGATATTACTCCTGGGAACCAGGTGCTTTCCTGGGGTTGTAAATGCAGGAAGTCCCAACCAGGTGCTTTCCTGGGGTTGTAAATGCAGCAGCTCTTCCCTGTCCAGGAAGATGCTACTCATGCTTAGCTTCACATTACTGTTGTGAATTCCTTGTCTATATTAAAGGAATGTATGTACCATGATCTACAGTGAACAGAAGTAGTTGATGCCAAGCTGTTTGGGTAGGAAGTGGATATTGATAAAAAGAAATGGTAATAAGTTGAGATCCACCAAAAAATCTAATCAAATTTCACTTTCCCAGTTTTATGTGTCATGTAGCTTTGTTGGTTCTGTTCCTTCGTACAATATGACAAGAATACTATACATCTGTATTAAAATACTCTTTCTCAATTTTGATCATGGAAGAATACTTATATAAGCTATTAGAAAATCTTATATAAACCATTAGAAAAACATAATAGGGAAGAAGGACAGCTTACAAGAGAGAGAGAGAGAGAGAGAGAGAGAAAATGAGAGAATTAAGGAAATCTTGCTGTACGGAAGTTTTTTAAACATATGTACTATCAAATTAAAGTTTATGCAAATAAAATAAATGTTACTCAATCAGAATTTAGGATTAGGAATTATTTCCATCTAGGTTTAATGTTCCTTTAATGAATTAGGCAATTATTGACCTAATTAGTTAGGTTTAATGTTCCACTGATTATTTTAATTTTAAAAAAATAACAGGCAGTGGGCTAGCCCCTTGTGCGAAGAGGGGCATATTCCACATGGCTGACCATGGTTCAAATCCTAGCCTTAGTTCTTGAAAAATACTCTATGCGTGTGCGTAGGTGTGCCCCAAATCCTGATGAAATGGGGAAATTAAGGAAAAAGAATTGTGGTATGACCATATTCATTGGGAGTTCTTTTTCTCTTTCTCTGGTGAATGCATGTTACTACTGGCTATTAATTTTTTTAAAATAAGATAAGATAAATAGAACTAAATTAAACTTTATGGAAGACAAATTTTCTCTGAGCTAATTACCAAAGATAAAAAATCAGTTTTATATTAAACTCAGCATGTCCTTATTAGAAACAAACATATTCTACTCTCCTCTCAGAAAAAGAGCATTATCATTATTATTTCTTGATTACAAAAATGTGACTTTATGGGAAAACTATAAAATAGTTCCTTCATTTGTTTATATTATCAAATGACATTTGGGTTTTTGAAAGGTGACCACACCAGCGACTCCCAAGAGATGGACTCAGTCTGAGCTCACTGCCCCAGAATAATTTTCCATAGAAACTTTTTTCATTATTAAAAGTGTGGCTTGAAATGATTCGGTCACCTCAGGTTCTGCTGGTTGTGTCGGGGGGAGGGAGGGAGTCTATGTTATCTAAGTAGGGCGGTCTATAAATAATGAAAATCAAACACACATAGATTAGTCACAGGAGGATTCTGACTTTATTAAGAAATCAAGATTATTTAGGAATGAAAAAAGCGTTTAACTCAAGTCAGTGAGAAGATGAAGGAAAACCAATGGGACACAGCAGGTGAGTAGGAAGTGGCAGAGATAAATCCCAGAAATACAGCGTAGACATCTGCTATTATTTTAATTGAATTCTCAATAGAAATTTACATGGATAAGCCAGGATAATTTAAGGAATAAACAGAAATTAGGCTAGCCAGAAGCATAGCGATAAAACAGCACAGCAATTTTGGACCCACATGAGAAAGTACTAGTTTCACACCCTGAGGCCTCCCTGTAAACCCCAGGTGTGCAAATGCCCATGATCCTGGGGATGGGTTGTGACATGAAGACCCTATCAGGGCATGTCTCTTTCTCCTCTCTATCTTTTTTCATTTCTTATGTTGGAAATAAAGAAATAAACATTAGGAAAAAAGAATAAACAGAAGTAAATATTTCTCTTAAGCTTTTTTGTTCTTCTCAAAAAATTACTTGACTTACGAAAAAATAAAGACTGGTTTAGCAGCAATTGTTGTGAACTACAGCTGGGGAATTAACGTTGACCACAATTTAAGGTAATCCAAATCCAAACACCATGAAAACTATGCAACATAACGTTCAGATTTTTCTGGAAAAATAGTTTAATTGATCTAAAGTTTTAAACCCACTGGAAATTTTATTAAGTTCTAAAACAGCATGTTTTAGAGGCATATTTAAAAAGTCAGCATAGTTTTTCAGGGTATGTAAATAGAATGGCAAAGGTAATTTAAACCGTACATATTAAAAAGAAAAAAAAAAAAAAACTAGAACAATTAAAGTCATTTCAGACGCAAGGACAAATGGCTCCTTCTTATATTTAATGACCCGCTGTCATAGACACCTGCTCCATTTGGCTCCAGGCAGCCATATTTGAGGAGCCTTATGTGGGTATGTTGTGATACCCAAGTTAGTGCTCATAAGAGTAAGATGTTTTACCAATGAAAACCACTGATAATGGATATCACTACTTTATAAAGCAGCCACTTATATATTGAATAGTTTAAAGAAATATTGAAAGGCAATTTACCTTGGATATTAGAAAAAAATTCTAGATTTAAGGAAATTAAACTACATAAAGCTTGGAATAATATTAAAATTATATATATATGTATCTTATATATACATCCACATATACATATATACATATAACATACATACAGACATAACTTATTTTAATGAAATTCTGAATTTCCCTTTTGTAAGTGTTTATATTGGTAGAAAATGGGTTACTATTTATATCTGAGTCAGGTATATCATTGAAGATTACACACATACACATATATATGATTATAGGTATATTATAATCACATACACATTTATATATGATTATAACCATAAACTGCTAGTTACTAATATCAATATGTGGTTAGTGGTACAAATACCTTTACCTGGCACTTCCTTACATGACAAATATTTAACACAACTAATATTAGCACAATAGATGACTTATGATTCTATACTATCAGTAAACACTGAAATTTTTGACCCTATGAGTGGATATTTCCAGTGTTTTTTATATTGCATAGTATACTACCAACTGCTTTTTTTGCAGAATGATAGCAATTTCTTTTAAAAATTTGTTTAGGGGACCAGCAGTTGGTGTAATGGCTATGTAGCTGGACTCCCATGTAGTTGACCACAGTTCGAGTCCTGAATCCAGTGGCTTAAACTCACGCCGGGTGTGAGTGCATGTGTGCCCAAGATCGTGAAAGGAGAATGGAGAAGAGATTGCCATGTGGCCATTCCTCATGGGGGGTGATTTCTCACTTTCTGTTTCTCTGTCTCTCTCTGGTGAGTGCATGCACTCTGTAGCAAAAACCTCTTCAAAAAGTAAATTGTTTAGAATTTTTAGTATCTATAGACACTTTCTGTTATAGCATAAAAAAATCATTTTTTCTCAAAATTTATTTATTGTTTTCTCCTAGGAGTAAGAGAGAGTCTTACCATGCTGTGATCCTCCCCCACCTGCTAGCTAACTAGAAACCTGGATGTCCACAGGCCCACCTAGTGAATTCAGGTTGCCCCAGGAACCAAAGCAGGGCCTTGCCACCCGACTCCGGAGTGCACCCTACAGACTATGCCCCCATGGATGAGCCAAAAGTAAACTCTTCAGCCATTTTTTGTTTCTGCATATTCCCGTTAGGTCTATGAATTCAGAATATGAACCCTGTTACATTCACATGTGTGGTCCTCCACACACAACATGCCTCTGTATGTGAGTAGCAGCTAATTACATATCTCTTATGCCTTTGAGATCACAGTAAGTTAGCATAATCTCTTCTCACCTTTTCTCTTCCTTATTATTTCATCTCTATAAAAATATTATTCTCCATTTTTGTAGAAACAGAAAAATATCAGAAAACAAAATATCTAATGAATGATATATTCATGCATATATATATATATATAAAGTTACACAAAAAGGTATGGAAAGTAGACTTAATGTACAAGTTCATCTTGGTGTAGAAAATTTTTGAAATTTGATAATATGCAATTTCCATGAACTTTTTGAAGACTTTCTAATATTCAGAATTCCATTTGTATTCTTTGTATATGAATTGAAAAGAAAAATAACCTAAACAGGGGGACTGTCATTTCTTAATGAACAACTCGTTTGTTTAGTTCCTTGTATTTCCAAATTTCTATTTATGTCACCTGGAACAGGGGAAAATAACAAAAGGGCAGTTAATACTGTACTGGAATCATTTTTCTTAGTTCTAAGTTAGGGTAATTTGGCAATGGGATTCCTAGTAGCTCTTGTGTAAGCTGTTGATCCTACTTAACATTTTATCACTACATCTACAACAGCATGCTTTTTAAATACTTATTTATTTAATGTTATTTATTCATTCATTTTAATTTGACCAGAGAGAGACACAGAGAGACAGAGTGAGAGAAAGTGAGAAAGCAAGCCACCAGCTCTGGAACTAGAACCATAGTCAGCCATGTGGTAGGACAGCCCCTCAACCACCATGCCACCTGCTTGCTCCAAAAACAGCACACTTTTAAAGTAACTTTTCGGTAATAACTTTATAAGTACAGATAATAAGATATTGCAGCAACGTTCTAATTATTTTTAAATAGAAATCATTATCCTTAATAAATGATATTATTGCCTTTTATTTATTTATTTTTATTATTTTGTTATCCTTTGTATACATTCAACCACTCTGTATTATTATGGCTTGCAAAATGAATTGTCTCAGCATGAATACATTGTATATTAGTCCAGTTAAAGTTATCATACATGTTATCATCAACGGATTATTTTCCATTTTTGTGTCCCTTAAATAATTTGCTTTTTGCTGTTACCACTTGATTCCCTTCCTCTCAGCCTCTCCCATTTTCTGCCCTCCTTCCACACTGTCTCTAGTATCTGCAATCATTCTCCATGCTTTTTATATCTTCCAATCTTTCAGTTTCTGCCATAGAGTACAGACATTCAGTATATATTAAGTGGGAACATACAATGTCGCTCTTTCATAGTCCAGCTCACTTTGCTACACAGTAAATCAGTAAATCTTTCATATTCATCCACTTTCTATCAAATGCCAGGGTCTCATTTTTTTTTTTTTTTTATGACTGAGTAATATTCTGTAGTGTATACATGCCACACTTTTTCAATTCATTCATCTGTTCATGGACGTTTGGGTTGGTTCCATGTCTAAGCAAATTATGAATAATGCCACAATAAACACAGATATGCAAATACATTTCCATCTGAGATTATTCCTATCCTTTGGGTAGATACCCAGGAGTGGAATTTTGTATCATATGGTATTTCTACTTGTAAGTCTTTGGAACCTCCATAGTGTCCTCCACAGTCGCTGTGCTAATTTACATTCCAAGACACAGTGTAAGCAACAAATTCTCTTTTCACCATAGACTCACCAGTACTTATCACTTTTTATTTTTTTAATCTTAGCTGTTCTGACTAGGTTTAGGTGGTACCTCATTGTGGTTTTGATTTGCATCTCCCTTTTGATTATGAATGTTGGACATTTTTTCTTCTTTTTTCTTTTTTTTTGGCTGTTTGTATGTCAGCTCATTTACCCATCTTTTTATCTCAGCTAACCTTTTTTTTTTTTTTTTTTTTTTTTTAGGGTAAAACTGTATATTTTGGTAATCAATTCTTTATATAAGGTTTCATTTGCAAATATATTATCCCATTCCAAGGGTTGCTGATTCACTTTAATTATTGTTTCATTTGCTGAGCAGAAGCTTTTTAACCTGATGTAATTTCACTCGTCTATTTTTGTGATGATTGCCTGTGCTTTAGGGGTCTTAATTAAGAAGTCTTTGCCTGCTCTGATATATTCAAGTGTTTTTTCTTGCATTATTCCCCTGTTAGTTTTATAGTTTGAGGCCTTACATTTATATCGTTGACCCATTTTGGGCTGATTTATGTCAGTGGTGAGAGATAGAGGTCCAGTTTCATCTATCTGAAGGTGGATACCCAGTTTTTCCAGCCCTATTTACTAAAAAGATATTATTTTCTCCATTGTGTTGACTGGTGATCTTTATCAAAAATCAGTTGGCTTTCTGTTTTGGGATTTATTTCTATGGTCTCTATTTTGTTCCTTGGGTCCACAAGCTGCTTTTTATGCCAATACCATGTGTTTTGATTATCAGTTTTGTAATATATTTTTGGGTTCAGGTAATGAGATGCCTTCTACTCCACTCTTCTTGTGTAGTATTGCTTACAATTTTAGATGAATTCTGTTATCGTTTATTTTAAATTTGTGAAGAATATCTCGATTGGGATTGAGTTTAATTTATAGATTAATTTGGGTAGAATAGACATTTTGATCAAATTAACTCTTAGAATCCAGGAATATGGGATCTCTTTCCAGTTTTCTGTGTCATTTTTAATTTCTTTTTTTAGTTTTCCATAGTTTTCCTTGCACAGATCTTTGACTTCTTTGGTTAAGTTTATTCCTAGATATTTTATTTCTTTGGTGGCTATTGTAAATGCAATTGCTTTCTTCAATTCTACCTCAGTCTGTTCACTTTTGATGTATAGATATTCTATAGATTGTTTTTATTTATTTATTTATTTATTTATTTATTTATTTATTTTTTGGACAGGTTTTTGCTATAGGGCTCTTGCACTCGCCAAAAAGACAGAGAGAGACAGAGAGACAGAAAGCGAGAAATCACCCCTCAGGGGGGATGGCCACACCGCAATCCCTTACCCTCCATTCCCCTCTCGGGATCCTGGGCATGCATGCACACGTGCCCGGCGTGAGTTTAAGCCACCGGGTTGGGGACGCAAACCGCGGTCGACCACATGGGAGTCCAGCGACATAGCCATTACGCTAACTGCAGGTCCCTGAAAGTCTACAGATATTTGTATGTTGATTTTTTTATCCTACCATTTTACTGTATTCATTTATCACTTCTAGGGTTTTTTTTCCCCTGGATCTTAGGGTTTTCTATGTATATAATCACTTCATCTGCAAATAGAGATAATTTCACTTCTACTTTTCCTATTTCAATGCCTTTCACTTTAGTCTCTTGTCTGATTTACATTGGCTAGAACATTTAGTACTATTTATATTGAAAAGGAGTGGAGAAAGTGGGCACCCTTCTCTTGTTCCTATTAGCTATAGGTTTTTCATATACAGCTTCTACTGTGTTGAGAAATGTTCCTTCTACACCTATTTTTCTGAGTTTTAGTCAGGAAGGGATTTTTGTATTTTATCAAGTGCTTTTTCTACTCATATGGTTTTCATCTTTCTTTCTGTTAATATGGGGCATACATTTATGGTTTTGGGTATGTTGAATCATCCTTGCTATAAAGCCAGTCTGGTTGTGGAATATAATCTTTTAATGTGTCATTGGATAAAATTTGCTAATATGTTGTTGAGAATTTTTGACTCTATAATCACCAAAAATATGGGTCTGTAATTTTCTTTTTTTTTGTTGTTGTTGTTGTTATGTCCTTGTCTGTTTGGGACGAGTGCAATGAAACCTTCATAAAATGAATTTGGCGGGGGGCGGGGAGGGGGGCTCCTTCTTTTTGGATCTTTAGAAATAGTTTGATTATAATGGGGGTTAGCTCTTCTTTAAAAGTTTTGTAGAATTTAGAGGTGAAACAATAGGGATCTTGGCCTTATTTTGTTGGGAGTTTATTTACCACCAGCTCAATTTCATTGCTTGTTATTGGTTTATTCAGGCTTTCTTTGTCTTCCTGACAAAGAAAGGAAGACAAAGGATGTCAGAAAGAATGAAAGAATAAAAATTACATCAGAAAAAAATGAAAAACATGCAGAAAAGTTCTCATGTGTGAGTTGACACTATTTTTCAGTTCTTTAGAAGTAGGATTTGAGGGGCCAGCAGGTGGCATGGTAGTTAAAGGCGCTGCATTCCCAAATGGCTGATTGCAATTCAGATCTTGGCAGCTTGCTTTCTCACTTTCCCTTTCTCTCCTCTGTCTCTCTCTGGTCAAATTAAAAAAATATAATAATAATAAGAGGAATTAAATAAAAAACATAATTTTAAAAAAAGTAGGATTTGAAAAATAACAGTTTGAATTTAACCTTCAAATTGAAAATTTGGCAATTTTGAGATATACAGTTTTTATTATTTTTTAATTTGCTATAGGTCATGTGCTCTCACTAGAGAGAGAAAGAACCAAATTTATATTTATATAGGATGGTGGGACAGAGTCTTACAGAATTTCTAGCACATTACTGGTGTGAAAGTATCAAAAGAAAAAAAAAACCTTGTGAGAAAATTTATAGAAGGAAATAAGACTTTGGATGTTATACAAGAAAACAGAGTGAGAAACATAGATTAGGAAATTAGCCACATAAAGTTAATTGGCAGTATTAGCTAAGCCAAGCAGTGATAAATTCTGAGGACATCATTGGCATAGCAGTTCTTGTGGATATTTTTAATTAGTAAAAATTCCAATGTGACTCAAAAGATGTACCAAATAGTCAATTTAATAATTTTATGTTCTACTTACAGATAATGGCAGTCTTAATATTGCCCTCATAAAGCAGATGTAATGACTTTTGGTATTCTCTATCTTTTATTTAAATAAATCTATTTCATTTTTTATAAGGGGGAAGGGAGCAGGAAGGAAGGGAAAGCAAAGAGAAGAGAGAGCTTTTGTGATTGTTGTTGCTCTTTATTTTCTATTTTATCTTTGATGTTTTTATTATTAGGATTTTTGTCATAGGGTGTGTGTGTGCTCAACGGAAAGGAGAGAAACAGAGAGCGAGTGAGAAGGAAAGTGCGAAATCACCCCCAGAGGGACTGGCCACACCACAATCCCTTCTCCTCTATTCTCCTGAAATTTGGTGTGCATGCACACATGCCCAGGGGATTCCTTAGATGCCAAGTCCAGAACTCAAACCAGGATTGGCCCTGTGCAAGTCCAGCACCTTATCCACTATGCCACCTGCTGGGTCCTACTGTTAATCTTAACAAAACTTTGATGCAATTATGTATGGCTATAGAAGACAACTTAAAATATATTTTTAAAAATGTTTTTCTTAAGGTGTGTATATTTGCTGAAGGGAGTGAGAAGGAACGTTAGAAATCACCCCCCCTCCCCAGGAGGACAGCCATGCCACAATCCTGTCTCCTCCACTCGCTTCCTGAAATCTTGAGCATGCATGCACATGCACCCACTGTGAGTTTGAAGCCACTGGGTCTGGGATTTGAACCATAGTCAACCATGTGAGAATCCAGTAACATACAGCTACACTATTCCTAGGCCCCTAAAAATAAATTTTAAAACTGTGAAGTTTTGGGGACAAGCAGGTGGCATAGTGGTTAAAGTGATGGACTCCTACATGACCAAACACAGTTTGAGCCCCTGAGCCGGTGGCTAGAAACTCACACTGTGCACATGTGTATGTGTGCCCCAAATCCCAAGAGAATGGAGAAGAAGGCATTGCAGCAAGGCCATTCCCCCTGGGTATGTGTGTGGGGATGATTTCTCACTTTCACTCTCTTTGTCTCTCTGTGATTCTGGTGAGTGCCCACACCCTATAGCAAATAACTCTCAAAAAGGAAAAAGAAAAAGAAAAAGAAATAAAAAAACCTATAAAATAGCCTGTACCAAAATGTAGTCACTTAGATCAAATCATAACACAATGGAGTTGGGAGGTCATAAAGAAGAAGCTCTCGTGCATGTGGGCCTGTTGTAGAACTTATTCATACAGGTCTATCAATACCAGCACTTGTTACAAAAACTTCCTCCAGTTTTGGGAACCAGCAGTTAGCATAATGGCTATGTCGCTGGATTCCCACGTAGTTGACTGCAGTTCGCATTCCGGACCCAGTGGCTTAAACTCAAGCCAGGCGCGTGTGTGTGCGTGCCCAGAGTCCCAAGAGGAGACTGGAGGAGAAGGGATTGCGGCATGACCATCCCCTCTGGGGGGTGATTTCTTGCTTTCTGTCTCTCTTTCTCTCTCTTGTCTGTCTGGCAAGGGTACGTGCCCTGTAGCGAAAACCTCTCCAAAAAAAAGAACTTCCTCCAGTTTCAGTCCTCCAGGGAAGTTGATTGAACTAGGACACTTGCCGAAGAATGGCTGTTTCCACCAATGAACAAACAGCAAATCCCACAATGAGTTCCTGTGACCTTGCTTCACACAGGTTTGGTGACATAGGATTCCCATTTTCTCTCATGCTTCTGAATGTACCTACCATTTGTCGGAGTCCACCAGAGTCCAGTTTTCTGCTCTTCCCAAATAAACTTGTTTGTTCTGAGAATCCTATTAATATTTTCTTTTTTGAATTGACGTAATCCTGCCTTACTAAGAGCTATGTAGTTCATAAAACCACCATTCCGGGAGAATATACAATATGGAAAAATGGCTAAAATAGTCATTCGGAACATAATAGTTTTTTAGAATTATTTATTTAATATTTATTATTATGATTATTTTTCAATGTGTTGTAGGGTATGTGTGGTCACCAGAGAGAGAGAGAAAGTGAGAAAGTAAGTCACCAGGTCTAGGACTTAACCCATGATCAGCCATGTGGGAATCCAGTGCCTTTAACCACTATGCCACCTGCTGGACCCATTCAGAACACTTTAGAGAAGTAGCTTTTATTGTGTGTAAATATTTGATAAGAAAACTTAAAGTCGTCAGAGAGGTAGGCAATTGATCAATGATGTCCAGAAATGATGTGACTTACTAAATGCATGCAAGGAAATACACAAATGATATAAATAATGTGAACTACTTTACTACCCTTATTAGGGTCAAATAATGCTATATAACTTAAGTAGAAAAGAAATTTAAAAAGTATTCTTTTATATGCATTCTAATTATGATTAGAGCAATGTTGTGGCCTTTGTTGTAATTTATAAAAAATAATTCAGTCAGGACCAGCAGTTAGCGTAATGGCTATGTCGCTGGACTTCCACGTAGTCGACCGCGGTTTGAGTCTCGGACCCGGTGGCTTAAACTCACGCCGGGCGCGTGTGCGTGTGTGCCGAAGATCCCAAGAGGAGAATGGAGGAGAAGGGATTGTGGTGTGGCCATCTCCCCTGGGGCGTGATTTCTCACTTTCTGTCTCTTTGTCTCTCTCTTGTCTGTCTGGAAAGCGCATGTGCCCTATAGCAAAATCCTCTCCAAAAAAAAAAAAAATCAGCCACTTTAAAAGAACTATTGAGAGACTATAGATGTTATATTTTACCAGCAAGCTCTATCCTGTTCTTAATTTTGTCAGGATTGGTACTAGATAACTACATCTGATTGATTGGCAATAGTCTTCAGACTGAGCTAGTTCTTTTTCATAGAGCAGTAAAACACATTTAGATGCCACTTATCAATACATGATTTAATTGAAGCAGCAAATGTTTACCTACATCCAGGGGCAATTTGCTAAAAAGGGAATCTTCCATTCTCTATTGTTTTCGAGAAATAGTTTTAAGCAATATTATTCTCCAAAATTGCTTTGATTATTTTTGCAGAAAGACTAATGCACAAAAAGTTACTGAGAGAAGAAATTCTGAAAGTCAATTTTTAAAACTTATTTTCTGATTAAATATATGAAATTGTAGGATCTGGGTTGTCTAGAATTGTGATTTCAAATACATAATGCTACCTTTGGTCCAAAATACTGACACCACACACACATGTGCACATGCACACATGTGTTTTTGAAAACATTTCTTCAGTTAATGAAAAAAGCACAAGTTATAGGCAATTTGAAAATAAATTGCCATCAAAACACCATAAAATAAACATGTAGAATTTGACTAAGAAACTATGAAAATGAGATATGCTCTTAGAAATTTGCTAAGTAGAGGGAACCAGCAGTTAGCGTAATGGCTATGTCGCTGGACTCCCATGTAGTCGACCGCAGTTCGCATCCTGGACCCAGTGGCTTAAAACTCACGCCGGGTGCATGTGCATGCGTGCCCAAGATCCCGAGAGGAGAATGGAGGAGAAGGGATTGCGATGTGACCATCCCCCCTGGGGGGTGATTTCTCGCTTTCTGTCTCTCTGTCTCTCTCTGTCTGTCTGGTGAGTGCACACGCCCTATAGCGAAAACCTCTCCAAAAAAAAAAAAGAAATTTGCTAAGTAGAAATAAGAATTAAAACAAGTTAATAAATAATCTTAGAAGAAGAACAGAACACCAAAATAAATGTCTGAAAAAATTTGAAGTAATAAATTAATAACAATACAGATAATTATAAAACATTAAGTAATAAAAGGTATAAACTAAATTGCAAAAACAATAAGTCTTCAAAAGGAGCAATGCAAATCACTAAAACAACATCCAATAACATCATATAAGGTGAAAAAGTGGGAGAAAAAGAGTAACCACATATATAGAAAATGAATTAAATAAAAAAATTGGAAATGATGGGTTAATATTTTAATTTTGAGGGGGATCATCTGGTATAAAATTAATCAACAATAGGTATGGATGCAAAATGGATGATATGACAAACAGAAATACTTTAAATCTATTAAGTATTCATATGCGGTTAACTAAAATGCATTGCGATATTCTACCAAACTTTCAGTAAAATATATTCTGTGATATATAAATTTTTGTGTTCATAGACCAAAAAAAAAGTTACTTCTCAACTCAGTCACTGAAGATAAAAAAATCCTAATACTAATAAATAAACAAGATGAATGTAAAACTAATCCGTAGGTAATGACACTTTAAGGTGTAATTTTAATTAAAGCCATGACATATCATTTCTAATTATAATTAATCAGGGAAGTTTGTCCCAGGAATATCAACAAAAATATTTTCGTAATTAATTGAATCAAGTGAATGACCCTATGATCTCAATATTCAACGATAATAAAAATTTTTAAAAGCTGTAATGTAGCTTTTCAACTTTAAACAAATATAAATTAATAAAAACACACACTGATAACACTATTAATATATTAAAACTGTGAAGTACTTAACATAGCAGATAGAAAGAGACTAGAGGAGGGGCCAGCAGGTGGCATGGTGTTTAAGGCACTGAACTCCCACATGACTGAGCGCAATTCGAGTTTTGGACCTGACAGCTTGCTTCTCACTTCTTTCTCTCTCACTCTGGTCAAATTAAAAATAATAATAATGATAAATAATATTAAGCAAATAATTATTAAAAAAAAAAAAAAGACAGACAAGAGGGTCAGCCTCGTGCCTAGATTCCATACAGCAAGATTGCATGGTTGGAGTCTCACACCCAGGGCTTGAGAAACTCTTCAGGTGCAGGTGTGTGTGTGTCCAAAATCACAGGAGGAGAAATGGAGAAGAAATTGTGGCATGATCATCCTCATGGAGATGTATGTGTGTATAGGTGTGCTTTCTTGCTCTTTTTCTCTCTCCTTTCTTTCTCTCTAGCAAACACACATGCCCTCTGGCAAATTTAAAAATAAAATTAGAATATCTACTATCACCTGCACTCTACAAAAATACTGCAGAAGTTCTATCTGAAACAATTTTTGAAAAGCTAAAATTTGTAAACAATGTTATTTGCTATAAAGATAGGAATAATTATTTCAAGCACAAAAATTACTGAGGCCAGCAAGTGACACGGTGGTTAAGGTGCTGGACTTCCACATGGCCCACCTAGGTTTGAGTCCTGGACCTGGAGGGTTGCTTTTTCTTTTCTTTTTTTTTTTTTTTTTTTTTTTTTTTTTTTTGTTTCGTTTTTTTTTTTTTTTTTTTTCAGACAGAGAGAGACAGAGAGACAGAAAGTGAGAAATCACCCCCCCCCCAGGGGGGATGGCCATGCCACAATCCCTTCTCCTCCATTCTCCTCTCAGGATCTTGGGCACGCACGCACATGCGCCCAGCGTGAGTTTAAACCACCGGGTCTGGGACTCGAACCACAGTCAACTATGCGGGAGTCCAGCAACATAGCCATTATGCTAACTGCTGGTCCCAAGGGTTGCTTTTTCACTTTCTTGCTTTCTCTCTCTTTCTGTCCTGGTCTGGTGAGGGCACATGCCCTGTAGCACATTAAAAAAAATGATAAATAAAATAAATAATTCTTAGAAAAGTTATTAGCAGTGAAATATAATGTTATCTTAACATTTGAAAAAAATATATGATTCTCCTAAATAGTTGTGGTGATTACAAATGTGTGCTTAAAAAAAAAAAAAAAGAAAAAAAGAAAGGCACCAATAATAAAAATAAAAACTAAATGTAGTCTGATCATTTGTAATAAGAAAAAGATAAGAATCACATACGGAACTATTGAAATTGTTTCAAGGGACTGACAATGACACCTAAGTAAATTATATCTATGTTATTTTCTAAGATATCATGATTCAAATGTTCATACCCTTTTTCTGCTCTGAATAAACCATACGGTCAACAAAACTCTTTTTTTAAAATAATTTTTGTTTAACTTTATTTATTTATTCATTTATTTAATTTTACCAGAGTGGGGGGAGAGAGAGAGAGAGAACCGGAGAAAGAAAACCACCAGGTCCGGAATTGGTACCATGGTAGGTCATGGGGAGTCCAGCACCCTTAACCACCATGCTTCCTGCTGGCCCCCATTCAACAAAATTTCATTTAAACACTCAAAATAGATTTTTGGAAAACATGAATATTTATTTCAAATGAAATATAAAAGAGTGAATTTCCAGGCCAACTAGTAGCATGGTGGTTAAGGTGGCTGGATCCCACATGACTGACTAAGCAGACTGAATCCCAGATCCTGATGCTTGAAAAACACACTGGGTGCATTTGTGTGCCCAAAATCCTGTGAGGAGAAGTGGAGAAAGGGTTACAGTGCATGCAGCGTCAGATCCTGATGCTTGAAAAACACACTGGGTGCATTTGTGTGCCCAAAATCCTGTGAGGAGAAAGAAGGGGTTACAGTGCATGCAGTGTAGCCATCACCTCATGAGGTGATTTCTCACTTTTCCTCTTTCTCTCTCTGGTGAGAGCATGCACCCTATAGCAAACTAAAAAAGCAACAACACAACAACAAAGAGACAATTATTCAAGTTAATAAACAATAATTTAATAATAATTAATACTAAAGGAGATGGGGTAAGCATACATTTTACCTACCGGAAGTTTGAACCTCAGTACATCATAGTTTGGGTAATTTAAAAAGAGTTAGTGGGGCCAGCAGATGTCATAGTTCTTATGTCACTGGACTCCCACATGGCTGACCACAGTTCAAGTCCCAGATCTGGTGCCTTGAAAATCATGTTGAGTGCGTGTGTGTGTGTGCCCAAGACCCTGAGAGAGAAAGGGAAGAAAACGGATTGTGGTGTGGCCATTCTCCCCTGGGAGTAATTTCTCACTTTTGCTTTCCCCATCTCTCTCTCTCTCTCTTTCTCCCCCAGTGAGTGTATATGTCCTAAAGTCAAAACCTCTTTTTCTTAAAAAAAAAAGAAAAATTTTAAAAAGGAGTTGTTTAACAAAGGAATGATGTCTTCCATTTCTTGTTATCAATAGAGTTTATGTCATATATTGAAAACTAAAAAAAAAAAACAACACAAAATTATCATCTGACAGAGAGAGAGATCTAAACATCCTAAATATGTTCCCTTGAAGCATTTTGGTCTCCACTAGGGGCACTTAAAGCCGTAATTCATTCTGTATTTGAAATTAATTTCACAACTCTCCTTTATTCCAATTCATATCTGAACAATCTCTGCCTTTCTTATAAATTAAAGTTTCAAAAAGGATTGAGGTGGTATACTGAAGAGTAAAGTGCAGGACCAGCAGGTGTCATGGTGGTTAAGGCACTGGACTCCCACATGGCAGAGTACAGTCTGAGTCTAAAACCCGGAGATTTGAAACTCTCACCATGCATGTGTACATATGTGCCCAAGATCCTGAAAGGAAAAATGGAAGAGAAAGGATTGAGATGTGGCCATGCCTCCAAGGGATGATTTGTCACTTTCTGTCTTTCTATCTCTCTCTGTATCTCTGGTGAGCACGTGCATATAGTAAAAATCTCTCAAAAAGAAGTGCATCCATAGGACCAGCAGTTAGCGTAATTGCTATGTCACTGGACTCCCATGTAGTTAACCGCGGTTCAAGTCCCGGGCCCTGTGGCTTAAACTCACGCCTGGCATGTGTGTGTGCATGTCCAAGATCCTGAGAGGATAATGAAGGAGAAGGGCCATCCCCCCCGGGGGGTGATTTCTCTCTTTCTGTCTCTCTTTTTCTCTCTTTCTTTCTGGAGAGCACACGCACCCTATAGTAAAAACCTTTCCCCACAAAAACCCAAAAAACAAAAGTGCATCCATCATATAAGAATGGAGATGCAATAATCTCCGGTTTCTTGCTGATTGCCAATTTATTTTATTCATAATATTCAACAGATCTTGACTTATATAAAGAAAAGTTACATAAAAGTTTTCCATCTCCAGAGTTTATATATTTAAAACTATAGGACACAGGGAACAACAGTTAGAATAATGGCTGAACTTCCATGTAGTCGATCACAGTTCAAGTCCTGGACTCAGTGGCTTAAACTCATGCCAGGTGCATGTGCATGTGTGCCCAAGTTCCCAAGATGAGAATGGAGGAGAAGGGATTGCAGCATGGCCATTCCCCCTGAGGGGTGATTTCTCACTTTCTTTCTCTGTCTCCTTCTGTCTCTCTGGTGAGAACAAGCAGCCTGTAGCAAAATCTTCTCACACACACAAAAAAATCTATTTATCTATCTATCTATCTATCTATCTATCTATCTATCTATCTATCTATCTAGATATATATATATATGACACAATTAGTACAGAATATAACAGAATTCTGAAACATTTATGTATAAACAAGACTATTATATATAAATTTATACATAATCTCTTTTTAAAAATATTGTATTTAAAGCTGCTGGAATGTTTGGCTATTCTTACAGAAAATGTTTCCTCAAATAATACTGTATATGAGATACTTTATGGATAAATATAAGATATAAACATACATGTTAAAATTTTAAATAAGTATAATAGAAATATGAGATTCAAAAATTAGGTATTACGGGGTCAGCAGGTGGTGTAGTGGTTAAAGGTGCAGTACAACACTTCAGATGGCTGACCACCGTTCAACTCCTGGATGGTGGTTTAAAAATCACTTTGGTGGTGGGTGCATACATGCCCCAAATTCTGAGAGAAAAATGGAGGATGAGGGATTGTGGCATGGCTATCCCTACTGTAATGTGATTGCTCACTTTCCCTCTTACTGTCTGTGTTTCTTACAACCACATGCACCCTATGACATAAACCTAAAAGGAAAAAAAAAAATAGGTATGACATATAAATACAGAACATTAAAAATGAGATTTTAAAGCTGTTTTAATATAGGGTGCATGTGCTCACCAAAGAGAGAGAAAAACAGATAGATAAAAAGCAAGAAATCACCCCCCAGGGGGGATGGCCATGCTGCAATCCCTTTTCCTCCATTCTCCTCTCTGAATCTTGGGCATGAACAAACACTTGCCTTGCATGAGGTTTAAGCTACTGGGTCTGGGACTCAAACAACAGTCAACTACATGGGAGTCTAGTAACATAACCATTACACCATCTGCTGGTTTCCCAAGACTGACCGACTTTAACAATAAAAAGTAAAATGAAGAATATCTTTATATTCAACATCAACATAATTTTGAAATAAATAAATGACCTAAAAGAAAGTACTTGTAATATATATTTTGAAAATAATAAATGTCCATGACATGCAAGTCTCTTCAAATATTTATTTATATATATAGGACCAACAGATGGCGTAATGGTTACGTTGCTGAACTCCCACATGGACAATTGCAGTTCGAGTCCTGGACCCAGAGGCTTGACACTCACATCAGGTACGTGTGCATGCATGTCTGAAATCCTGTGAAGAAAATGGAGGGGAAGGGATTGCAGCATGGCCATCCCCCATGGGTAGTTGATTTCTCACTTTCTGTCTCTGTGCCTCTTCAACATACACCCTATAGCAAAATCACTCTAAAAAGTAAAAGAAGAATGCACATAGAATGTAATTCTGTAAGTTAGCAAAGAAATGCACAAGACCACCAGTCTCTTGAAAAATATGCTTAAACTTTTCTAATGTTGATAAAACATATCATTTTGTTTTAAAGACAAAAAGAGATATATACCACTTTTCTCAGTGAATCTGCAGACACTTCAATTAGCATTAATATCCTCAGTTAATTGGTCATGTGGAAATAATATTCAAATATTATGTTTATGCAAGGGTTAAGTAATAATTTATGGAAGACAATTTGGCTATAACTATAAAAATGGCTTTAACTATCAAAATATAATATTCTTTGAGCCAATAATTTATGCCTAGTTATTGTAAAAATAGTATGCTTTATGCACAAAGACCTTTTTTAGTGTATTTGTAACACCATTGCTTTAACAGTAAAATACTGGAATTTATGTAAACATATTGAATATTAAGAGAATACTTGAATAAATTTTGGGGTATTCATAGTGAGATTTAGAATGTTACAGTTAAAATTAGTGAAGTAATTATGTACCCTTATTGAAGATATTGTATTAATCCAAAAATATACCTGTATGTAATTGCAGTGTGAAGGAACAGTCCACATATCACTCTCCTTTCTGAAACCTACTGGAAGTTGGAAGGTCCTTTGGACCACACTCAATTTTAGTACTGAACTAGAAAGCCTCAGTAACTATTGGGAATTCAGCAGGTAGCATTGTGGATAGGGTGCTGGACTACCACAGGCCCAGTACAGTGTGAATCTTGTACCTGGTGGCTTTCTTTCTCTCTTTCTTTCTCTCTTTGTGGTCAGAGAACATGTTCTATGAGAAATTAACATAATAATAATAATAATAATAATAATAATACAATTCAAGGGACTCCATGTAATTGACTGCGATTCGAGTTCCAGAGCCGATGACTTAAAACTCACACTGAGGTTGTGTGCATGCATGCCCAAGATCCTAAGACAGGAAAGGATTGCGCATTGCCATCCTCCCTGGGGAGGATTTCTTGCTTTCTGTCTCTGGCAAGCTAATGCTCCTTGTACTAAAAATCTCTCTTTTAAAACAAAACTAAGTACAAAAAAAATTTTTTTAAAAAAGAAATGATTTGAAGCTCTTGCATTCAGAGTTTTAGTTTATTATAGCAAAATAATACAGATTAAAGTTAGCTCAGTAAGAGATGCATGGAGCAGAATCCAAAAAATTCTTATGCAGAGTTCTTGTCCAGTGGAGTCATGAACAGTGCTAATTTTTCTAGCAATAATGTGACAAAATGTGTTGAGAGTAGCCCTTCCTTATCTGT
>NW_006206145.1:1222511-1226156 GCF_000334495.1 Tupaia belangeri chinensis | reverse complement strand
TATATAGTGTATATGCATATATACACTTACATTATATCATATATCAGCTACATTTGTTTAATCCATTAGCTGAGACAGCTACTCAGTAAGTAGTGGGGGCTGGCATATACAGTGTGGCTGGGCCGAACAAAGGGATGATTCATGTCCTGGGTGGAAAGACCCGGAAAATATGCAAATTCATGATGCTGCTCAGAATGACATACAATCAAATTTAATTTCTGGAATGTTTTAAATTAATGTTCATGGACTGTAAATTTGTTGTAACTGAGATTGTAGAAGGGAAATGGCTAAGGGGGACTACTTCATTTTCAACAGAAAAGCTCTCCTGTCCAGAGATTTTATTGGGCTTTGGGTGCGTAGACATCATTGGCCTTCTAAGTGTCTGGTCTCAGCCAAGGACCCACTGGGTGATTAGAAGCTCTCATGGTAAATCCCGTTGTTAGAATTTCTGGTATGGTACAAGGTTCCCAGGTAAACAAAACTATTCTTAACAGGCTGAAAGAGAATTTTAACGGTTTAGAGATTATTAGCAAAGAGGCCACAACAAAGGCCAGCGCTCTCTTAGGGCAAGCGTAAATTCTTTGCTACACAGGAGTATACATTGTGTTGTGTGTATGTTTAGGAAAAAGATGTGGATGTGTGCATTTGGGGAAAAGTTTATATGTACGATTTTTGTTTTCTGGAAAATGGATTTGGAGTAGTAATGTCGAATTAAAAATAATTGTCCAAGAGGAAGGGGATGAGGTTTTGAGGGTGAAAGACCTTTTCTCCTCTATTCTTTAAGTTGACTGTTTCTACAAGTGTATATTCATGCAATGAATTTTAACTAAATATTTAAGGAACATGTGTCAGAGAGCAACTTCTTGGTTTGTGAAGTTGAAGTGCTTCAAAATGTTAAAATTTGACTCTTGTGGACCAGCAAGTGGTTTGGAGGTTAAGGAGCTGGATCTCATTTGGCTGACTCTGTAGTTCTAGTCCTGGACTTGGTGGCTTGAGAATCGCAGTGGGTACATGTGATTGAATTTTACCCTCAAAATTCTGAGAGTAAAATGGAGTAGAATTGTGGCATGGCCATTTCCTTGGGAGAGTGATTTCTCACATTTCCTCTCTCTCTCCTGTTGAATGCACGAGCCTACAGCAAAACAAAAGCAAAAAAGTGACTCTTGTAAGAATATATAACAAATGTATCTGAGATTTTATTAAAATCATTAATTAAAGAGTGATCCAGTAACATTTCAATGCTGACTACAAGAGCACTTAAGTACCAGGTTTATCCATCTATCAGCAAATATGGTAAGAAATAAAAAGTGTTAGAACAAGAGTTTCATTAGATAGAATTAATTAATGTTCTTCATAATAATAAAATAATGCCCTTTGGGTGTTATTGTTTCTATCAGACATAAGTGTACAATTTAATATGAGTCTTTATGATATTTGCTTTCTAATGAAACTGGAAATAACAAAAACAAACTTTATTTTCTATCCATTAAATAATTCATGAACAAATGTATAAATAATGCCCCAGTGTAATATAGAAAGAACTTGATACCCTCTCTTGGACTTATTTGCAAGTTTTGAATCATTTTCTTTTTAACTGCATTGATAAATATTTATAGTGGAGTTAATATTACTTAGTTCTCATTTCCCAATAATCGTTATTTTGGAGGTCAAAATTTCAACAAATGAATCTGGGGAGACATCATTTATCTATATAACGTGTATATAGATGTCACAAACACATACAAACATGTAAAAGCAGATATATCAAGTGACAATACTTATTCTCTGAGTGATAACAATATAAACCAATATAGAAACATATATAGAGATGGTGGTCTCTATACTTTCAATGAATATGTCTTTTTTGTAATTAAAATAACACAAATCCAAATAATTTATCTTTAGTGAATTGATAAGTAAAACAAAATAACAATGTAAACCTTTTACAATGGTTAAAATTATTATTATTATTATTTTTTAGAGAGAGATTTTTGCTATAGGGTGCATGCACCTGCTGGAGAGGGAGAAAGAAAGCAAGAAATCATCCCCTGGGGGGATGACCATGCTGCAATCCATTCTCTTCCATTCTTCTCTTGGAATTTTGGAATCACACATGTACACATGCAACTGGCATGAGTTTAAGCCACCAGGTCCAGGACTCAAACCATAGTTGACGACATGGAAGTCCAGCAACAAAACCATAACACCATCTGCTGGTTGCATATTTTTTAAAAGGCAGTACTAAATGATCAGGGTGAGCAAAGCAAAAGGAGCTCTCAGTCACTCTTGATGGGAACAAAAAATACTATGGTCACTTTAAAGACAGTTTGGGAATTTTTGCAAAGCTAAATATAGTTTTACCATGTGATCTTGAAAACATATCCTCCATACTTATCCAATAGGTTTGACAATTATGTCCACATAAAACTTGCACATGAATATTTATAGCAGATTTAATCATAATTACTAAAAACTGAAAGCAACCAAGATGCCCTTCAGTAGATGAATAAGTAAAATGTGGCACATCTATACCACAAAATGTATTCAGCAATAAAAATGAATGAACTACCAGGCCATGAAAATGCATGCAATGAAAATTAATGTATATTGCTAAGTAAAAGAAGACAGTTTCATATGGCTATGTACAGTATGATTCAAAATATGTCACTTTCTGGAAAGGAAAATATATACATGGTAAAAATACCATATGTGTCCATAGGTTCAGTGGTAGGAGAGGTTTGGATAGGTGAAACACAGGAGCTTTTGATGGTGAAAATATTTTGTATGATACGGTAATGGCAAATACATAAAATTAAACATTTATCAAAATCATAATATTTCTAACGATTCCAGAATTTTTGAACCATACTTTTTTTATCAGGAAGGTCTTGATGATGGGAATAACCAACTCTGTCGAAATAATAATGAACATGGTTTAATTTAAACATGATTTTGAGTGAGTGAGTAGGCCTGGAGAAGCACAGCATTACTTCCCTGCATGCTCAGATGCAGCCGTTCTTAGAGAGCGGGAGACACGGATAAAGTTGTGAATCAACATAAGGAGTCTCCTCATTGGCTCGTCCTGAAGGTGGGGTATCTGGAAGAGGTAGCTTGAAGGTTAGGTTATAGGTGGGTTTAGAAATTTATAGGTTAGTAATTAGTTAAATATACAAGTCTTTGTCTAAAAGAGACTTGAAGTTGGTAAAAAAAAAAAAAATGTCAGATTTTAACTTCCATGTAGATGATTGTTGTTTACTTCATGATGCTAAGCCATGAGCTGCCCACATCGCTAGATCACAGTGATCTGTTATAGCAAAATTAATGTATGTAGATGTGACTCCCCCAGGGCCCTTGGAAAGCATCTCAGAATAGAAAGAACAGTTGGAAATCTGTCCTCAGGGACAGCAGGTGGTGTAGTGGCTAAGGAACAGGACTTTCACATGGTCAACTGCAGTTCGAGTCCTGGACCCTGTGATTCGAAAATCATACCAGGTGTATGTCTGTGTGTGTGCTGGCCAAAAATTCTGAAAGGGAATGTAGAAGGGATAAAAAGAAAGGAAAAAAAAATTGTTCTTGGTATTCTTTCTAATATTCCCTATGTAATTAGCATTGTTTCCTGTGCTAATGTTGAAATACTTTAAGAGG
>NW_006206145.1:1204658-1222480 GCF_000334495.1 Tupaia belangeri chinensis | reverse complement strand
TGGGCAGCAATGCAGTTTGAACCTCAGACCTGGTGGTTTGAGAAACACACTGGGCCTATGTGTGTATGTCCAAAGTTATGAGAGGAAACTGGAAGAAAAGGGATTGTGGCATGTCCATCCCCGTTTAAGGGTGCTTTCTCACTTTCTTCGTTGTCTCTATCACTGTCTCTGATGAGTACACAGATTTTACAGCCAAAAAATAAAAAGAAGCTTTACTAGTTGCCTCAGGAATTTAGACTGAGAGTCCTTCAAATGCTAATCATTCACCCTTATTGTAGGATTATATGTAATATCCATACTTAGACTATGTCCAAATGGGCTAATCATAGGAGGATAAGGAGAAGACTTAAGAAAGCCAACAGCACAGTATCATATTACTTTGTTCATGCTTCAATATTTCATAGGAAATTAAATACAATTTAACAATGGATAGTAAAGTCATCTAGAAAAGTGTCGTATCAATTGCTGAAATGAAGAAGATTGGTGAGTAAGAAGGTATTTTGGGTGTCCTGGGACTGTGTTCATGTATGTGAAGACAGCAATGAAGGTGGTAGAAATCAATCGTTCTGTTTTGAACTAGTTTAGAATGAAGTTCCATGGGATAAGAATATTTGTGTTTTACTAGTGACATGCTCAGAGTAGCACAGCTAGCAAGTGGAAGAGATGTAGAAATAAAGACTTAGATCAGCCTGTGGCTTAGTGTTTAAGGTGGTTGGATCTCACACAGCCAACCGTAAGGTTAGAGAACACGTATGTGCATGACCCAAATCCTGAAAGGTGGAAGAGATGGAGAAGGAACTGATGCTAGACTGTACATCCATAGAGCATGCTTTCTTGTTTTTTCTTATGTCTTTCTCTGATGAGTGTATGTGACCTTTGATAAATAGAAAGAATCAAAAAAGGAAGCCATCCCTGCCCCCAAATAAGAGCAGTCTATTTATTCAGACCTTGTTAAATTAAGAGACTAATCCACTGTCATTTTCATTTGATAGAAATTAAAAGAAAAGCAGAAAAGTGGGAAAACTTTACAGTGCAAAAGGTAAGCCTTCAGATAAGCTCTGATTGGAGGCTATTGATATGGGGTAACTAGTGGACTAAGTCGAAGTGTGACTGGTGTTGGGGATAAATTTGGCTTTCTCTTGGTTTTTCCTAAGTTGGAAGCACGGGTGAAGATTATGGAAGCTTTCAGTTATTGATCAAGGCTTGGTCATTTAGGGCTGATTGCTACAAAGGTTATGGTCTGACTTCCTGAATTATTTGCAGAATTTGTTTGCTTTGTGGCCTGGCAACTGCTAGTTGTAGGTTGGAACTCTATTGTCAAGAACACGTATGGTCTGACTGTTGCCTGTTTGTCTTCTCAGTCATCCACAGCCAAGATACAAGCCCAATATGCCTTATTCTAGATTTTAAACACTATTCTATATTGCCTCTCTAGTACAGACAGGTTTAATTCAAACAGTGATTGGAATAGTTACTGGCTAGAATCTTTAACGGCTTCTAAGGATGTGTTAACAGATGATAGAGTGGTTACCTGGCTGGTTTTGCAGGCACTCATTTTGTGCTTGTAACCAACAGATATGTTTCTTACTGACAAGCCTCAGAACCACCCAGGTCCCAAACTAATTTCACAATATGGAGTCAGGATGGATCCTGGAATCTGAGAATTACGAACTACCGTTCTGTCCTCTCCACTCTTCCCAAAGTCACCCTGCCCCTTTGCCTAATCCCATAAACACACACACACACACACACACACACACACGCAAATAAAATGGTTATGTTAATGACTTTTTTAGCTCCAGAGTTTTCTGTAGATCTGAAACATAAAAGGCTATGTAACTCCTGTGATACAGAAAGTAGGGAAGGGCAGGAAATCCATTCCAAATGAGGCATTTTACCTTCCCTATTGCTTCCTACTTATTTTTGTCCACCTGGCATTTCTTGCATTAAAGCTGAATATTAAAAAAAATCAATAAAATAAATGAATGAAACCCTGTCTTGGACATTATGCCATTTTTTTTAAACTTCAAAATTTTCTTTCAAATCAGTCACAGACTTGGAAATCAAGAAGCAAGGCATGATAGCAGTGGACATATTAGCACTTTATTATGGGAACTTTATTTAATTCATCAAAGAAGCTCAAAACTATCGATGATTTGTTTTTCATGGGCTTCAGTGAATCAAAAATAATGGCATGAACAGTTAAAAGGAGAAGCGAAAGAGCAGACACATTAATTGACAAAAATCTTAACCTGAATGAATTTATAAATAGAGGAAAATAGTGGTTTTTGTTTGTTTGCTTGTTTTGTTCATGGGAGTAGTCCTTCTACTAAATAGATGCCATTTGCAAGTGTATAATTCACAATGCTTATCAGAGCTCCCATACAAGCAAAATCAAGAGGTATAGAAGGGTATGCTCTAGACAATGAGTCCTCTGTTCCTACAGTTTCTAAAAAGTCAATGTAATTATATGTAGTATAGATTCCATATTTTCTTATTATTTAAACATGATACATCTACTGTTTGTTTCCTCCAGTGCAGGAATTGCCAAATCCAGTCTGTAGCCTATTTTTGTAGGGCTAAGATTTTATTTTTTGTAAGTGTTGTAAAGCAAAACAAAGAATATTATGTCATAGAAGAACATATGAGACCCACAAAACCTAAGATAGTTCCTATCTGGATATTTATAGAAAAAGTTTATCAATTCTTGCTTTTAGTGTTCTGCTTCTTAGTGGAAGTTTATGCCTACAAAGTAGAGCTAACATATTGCCTACTCTAAAATTTCTGATTTTCAAGCCACAAAAACTTTCTTTTTATCTAAATTTTTACCTTTCTAATTTTATGATTCTGTCTTTAATTATTTTACCCATGATAGAGTGAGTCTTCATTCACTTGTGAGAGTGAACAGTAACCTCAGCAGGGTTCAATCATGACACAATCACCTTTTCTTAATCCTCCAACTCAGGATTTTGGACACACACACATACATGTAGCATGTCTCAGTCTGACTAGGCCAGGGATCTGAATGTGGAAGGCCATGTGGCTTCCAGCACTGCAGTTCAGTACCTTATTTAGACTATGCCACTGAGACTCAGCTATGAATTTTTTATTATTATTACTACATATATACTGATTTGTTGCATTTTTCTTTTACACATGTATCATCCATGTACTGATACAATTCCTTCCCAATGGTACAATTCATTAAATATGTAGCATTGTTGACTTTTGGATAAAGATTAAACATCTTAACTTCAAGCAGTCCTCTGAAATGGGGAGGATAATCTTGCTTGAAAAGCCCAAGTGATGTTCCTAGACAAATCATTTGGGGAATATGTGAAAACGTGTTGCATAAGGAAAATTGGTATCTCTCTCTCTCCCATTGCACTTGAGCCATAGCCACGTGGATCAGACTTGCACCTGATGAAGTGAGATACTGAGCAAAAACATTGGCAAGGTGATGGTAATCAACCAGCCTACAGAACTAAGATGAAGGTTTTCTAGTGGGTCAACTGGACTCTATGAAAAGTAGCCATCCTAGTAATCTATGAGTATTGTACATAAGAAAGTCTCACTGGAGCAAATTTTCTACATCAATAGAACTTAGAAGAACTTCCAAAGAAAATAAAATTTTCTTGCACACACACACCCCACAAGAGAACCTACATTAAAAACAAAAAAAGAAAGAAAAAAAGAAAACAGTCATGTAGAGGTAATTGGTGAACTCTCAGTATTTTCCAGAGAACAAATATCAAGCAACAAAACAACTCATGAGTCAGTGAACTAAATAGATCTTTCCCCATCTTCTTGGTTCTAGATATAAGACAGTTATAGAACTATTTCATGTAAAACGAGGGTGGAAGCATGTTAACTATGACTCTATTGGCCAGAGGAGAAACAAAGATGTTGTTTCTTCATTGCTCGCTTCTTTCAGGATTTTGGGTTGACATGCACACGTGCCTGGTGTTTTTTTTAAGCCACCAGTTCCAGGATTCCAAGAGTATAACTGTTCATGTGAGATCCAGCCTCTTTAACTATTGTGCTACTAGTTAGCCTGAATATTCACTTTCATAGGAATATATATTCATGGGGCCAGCAGGTGGTGTAATGGTTAAGGTGTTGGACTCCCACATAGTTGACTGCAGTTTGAGTCCTGGACTTGGCAGCAGAAAACTCATGCCAAGCATGTGTGCATGCATGTCCAAAATCCAGAAAGGAGAATGGAGGAGAAGGGAATGTGGTACGGTCTTTTCCTGAAAGGGGTGGTGATTTGTTACCTCCTGTCTATCTCTCTGGCAAGTACACACCCTATAGCAACTATCGTCTTGTGTGTGTGTGTGTGTGTGTGTGTGTGTCTGTGTCTGTATATCTATGTTCAAAACTGAAAGTGAGTTGGGCAAATATCATACCTAACTAAAATGTCATTCAAAGATCTGTGATCTGGCATAAAGAAGAGACTGATGTATATAGATTATCCCTAGAATTAGGCTTAGTCATTCTAATGGAATGTCAATTTTTAAACTTTAATTACTTTGAATATTTTGTTTATATGTACAGTCACTGGAGATGATGAATATGTCTTGTGTCATTTCTTCCCTCAATTAGATTATTCCTTTATTTATTTAAAATTACACTTGGATACATTTTTTTTTGCATTTGTATTTTTACATTATTTCTCTCTTCAGATATAGTCTTATATGAATCCATTTTTATAAGCATTTTCAGAGAGTAAGTTTAATTTGGGGCTTATCTTTTTGGAAGAGGATTAAGCTTATTACACATAATTCTTGTACCCCATGTCTGAAGATTAAAGGAAAGCAATGCCTCCAAATTGAAAAATAATACATTTATTCTCTCATTTGCCACAAATGGAGCCTGACATTTGAGAATAATTATCAGATACTAATTCTCCATGACATAAGACATAATTTTTTTCCAATCCTATTGACTTTGGTATTCATTTGATTAACAATGGATGGCTTATGCTTTGACTTGGTTAAAACAGAAATCTTTTGATGTTTGCAGAAATTCAATTTTATAGAGAAAAAAGGAGAAATAATGACATCCAGATAACCTTACCCCCATTGAACCACCAACTGGGCTCAAAGAAGTTTCTACTTTTGTTTGGCATTAAGGCAAACTCTGAAACTCTTCTTTCTAGTACAGAGTACACCCAATTATACATTACTCAGGTTATTAAAATGTTCTTTCGTCTCTTTGATTCCTCACTCTCCCTCAAACCCTACATTATATTGAGCTAATGTAGCATTCATGAACCTTCACATACTGGAAAGCATTGCATTTCGTCCTAGACAGCCTCATATTAAAAGTGGATCTACACTATTTACAAGTAATAATTTATGTTTTTGGGGATTTTTTTGCTATAGGGTATGTGTACTTGCCAGAAAAACAGAGAGAGACAAAGAGACAGAAAGCAAGAAATCCCCCTTGAGGGGTATGGACACTTTGCAGTCCCTTCTCTTCTATTCTCCTCTCAAGATCTTGGGCACGCATGCACATGCACCTGGCGTGAGTTTAAACCACTGGGTCCAGGGCTCAAAGTGCAGTCAACTACATGGGAGTCCAGGAACATAGCCATTGTGACAACTGCTGGTCCGACAAGTAATAAATTGATTGAAGAAATTTTTTTTCTTTTTGCTTCTCAGTATCCTCATATATTAACTGGGATAACATTGAGTCATATGTTGTTTTTTTTTTATAGATATTTTTATCTAGGGCATGCATACTCAAAAAAACTGAGACAGCAAGTGAGAAATTATTGCCCCCCAGTAGGTATGGCAATACTGCAATCCCTTCTCCTCTACTAGCCTGCTGGGATGCTGGGCACACATGCACTTGTGTTCAGCTAGAGATTCAGGCTGCCAGATCTGGGACTCAAACTGCGATCAGCCATGAGGGGGTCCAGCACCTTAACCACTTTGCCACCTGCTGGTCCTGAGTCATAATATTTTCATAATTAGATATGAATTACATATTTATTCAAAAAATACTTGAGGACATACTGTGAGAGGGGCATGTGCTGACTATGATGTAGAATGCTCTAGTCTTCATGGACTTTATAAGTCAGTCAAAAAAAGAGGTCAGATATAAGTATGTTAACAGATACACATGTAATTAAAAATCATGAATATTGAGGATAAAATTTAAATTTTAAAGAGATATTATAATAGAGAAAAAGTAAATAAATAAAAAATTACCTATTTATATTGGTTATTTAAGAAAGTGGAATTTAGACAACTGATCAATCATATGGTCAGGATCAACTATTTCCTAAATAGGAGAAAAATAAAACAAACTTGTCAATAGAGGCCCTAAAATTAAAGGAATATAAAACTTCAGTCGAGTGATAAGTATATAGTAGTAATTTTTAATTTGTTAGTTTATTTCTTCTATTTATACTGTAAATTTCTTCTTAATACACTAATTTGTCTTTAGGTTTTCATTATTCTCCAAACTTGATTTTGAATCTTGGTCTTATCATAGTAGTTATGAGGTTTTGTTCATAACTTCGAAGTGATTAAATAACCGCTTTTTGAACATCATGGACACAGAACCTTGTCTAAGAAGAGCTGGGCAGCCATGTCAGCAACAAACATGGCTGTGAAACTATAAAAATGTAGGTTAGGTAATCCTAAGCTATGGAAGACAGTAAGCTATGATTTTATGGGAAATGATGGGAATCACTTTGGACGTTTTACATTAACATCTCCAAGGCTAATATATAATTCATATGTGCTTTACTTCCAGTAGATAGAATTGCAAATCTTAATATATAATTAAGACATATTTTGTTTTGTCAGTGTGAAATGTGTAATCATGAGATGTGTGTTAGGAAATGGTGTGTGTTTGAGGGGCATGACAGGCACTAAGAAACAAAAATCTGTGTTGATTATAGGTTGATCGGCTATTTGTTTCCTTAGTTATCCAATTTTTGCTGCGAAACTCCCCAAATAGTGTATTTTCTCTACTTTCTGTGATAAAGATATATTAATTTCATTTTATTAACCTGTTAGCTGAATTAACATAGCAATTGTGAAGGTAAAGGAAGACAATTCTCACAGTTGGTACTCAGAGATCCTTACAAGTAACTAATGACCAACTGAAAACATAGCAGTGGTGTTTAGGACTGGTGTATTTAAATGTGTGAATTTAATTATGAACAAATAGCAGGAATTACACACCTTTGCTTTTTGATCACGAGTCTCTTCAGTTTTGAACCCTTAGTGATGAAGTCATACAATGGAAGTAGGCTAGAAAAAACATGGCGGGTGTTCCTCAAACTCAGACCCAGATCGTTCATAGTAGAAAACGAATTAGACAGCTTGTGATGTGAGCTATGGTTATCAAGATGACTGAGAAGTGGTCAGTGAATTATTTTTCTTCATCGTAATATCTCTTTAAATTTTATGTTCAATGTTGTTTTTTAAAACTATATTTATTTATTTATTTATTTAATTCCATTTGTTATTGTTATTATTACTTTTTTTATTTGACCAGAGAGAGACAGAGAAAGAGAGAGAAAGGGAGAGGGAGAAAGCAAACTGCCAGGTCCAGGACTCAATCTGTGGTCAATCATGTGGAAATCAGGTACCTTTAACCACCATGCCACCTGCCAGTCCTTGCCATTTTTAATCAAGATTTGTTAATTTTTTTTTTTTTTTTTTGGAGAGGTTTTTGCTATATGGTGCATGCGCTTGCCAGAAAGACACAGAGAGACAGACAGACAGAAAGTGAGAACTCACCCCCCAGGGGGGATGCCCACCCCGCAATCGCTTCTCCTTCATTCTCCTCTCAGGATCTTGGGCACACACACACACACACACACACGCACCTGGTGTGAGTTTAAGCCACCGGGTCCAGGACTCAAACCACGGTCAGCTACACAGGAGTTCAGTGACATAGCCATTACTCTTACTGCTGGTCCCAAGATTTGTTAATCTTGATTAACAAATTTGTATGTGCTCTTGACCATATAGTAAACTACATCTTCAAGTTGCTCTTCACTCCCTAAATACCCAATATAAATATAAAATATACTACCTATTTTATTGTTTTCCCTGAAGAAAACCGAAGTGTGAGAACAAATTCAGTTCAGGGCTTTTCTTACTGAGAACAAGAACATACCTTCTGATTCTTTTCAATCCATGGATTCCCTCCCCCCCAACACACATGTACACATTTTTTTTAAAACTAGTGTTGGTACAATGGGATCTATGTCTCATATTTTCTCTCTCTCTCTCTTTCTACATATTCTAAAGGACTCTATCACAATCGTTTTTGTTGTAGAATATCTTTGTAAATAACCTTTCTCTTATTCTTTTATCAGTGATAGCAGCTAACGTTTTTAACATTTTAAAACCATTAACCTATTCAGTGGCTTCAATACTCAGGGAAAATTTGATTTCTCTACTAAGTCTTCTTCATGAGATAGTTACCTCCTAGCACCTACTTCATATGATTATCAAATTTTACTGTTTTGTAATTATCAGTTTACTTTCTTTTTCTTCTCGGCTGAACAAAAACATTCTGTGGGGCTGTGACTGTGTGTCATGTACACATTTGTTTATCTAGGAATTATCTAAAATCTCGTTCCATAATAGATGCTAGATGTAACTATACTACATGTGCATATTTTAGTTTCTTATTATCTTATTATTTTTAGCCACATACTATGTGCTCTACCTCCAATAGATACAATTGCAAATCTTTGCAATGTTTTCATATGAATCCTGGAGCCTATGAAAGCAACAGCAGAAAACAATGGGATTTTAAAAACCTTGGCAACAGTGTTATTGACAAATCCCCTGAAATTTTGAGATGTAAACACGGCAAGAAATGTATTTCTGGTCATATCCAGAAATAGTTACATCCACACAAACAAGATAACTTATTTTTAAATTATAATTATTTCAGAGACTAATTTAACCTTCTGTGTTTTTTTTTTCCTTCAGAATTAATTTGAAACATCCAATAAAGGAGACAGAACTATGTTAGAGATTGCCAATTCCCAGAGTCACTCAAGACAAATCATTATCAAACCAATAAAACACAGAAGGAAAATGTTTATGTGTCCATGATTATCTGTGTGCAAGGCAAGTTGTATGTGTGTTAACCACATGCTTGAATGTGTGCATGTTTATCAGAGGTATTGTGACCCTTTTTTTTTTTTTCCTATAGAGTGTGTGCACTCACCAGAAAGACAGAGAGAGACAGAGAGACAGAAAGCGAGACACCACAGCCCAGGGAGAATGGCCACACTACAATTCCTTCTCCTCTATTCTCTTCTCAGGATCTTGGGCATGCATGCACGCGTGCCTTGAGTGTGTTTAATCCATAGGGTCTGGGACTCAAACTGCGGTCAACTACATGGGAGTTCAGAGACATAGCCATTATGCCAACTGCTGGTCCCAGTATTGTGACTCTTATACTGTCTTTAATTTTGTGACTAGTGAAAGGAAAAAAATTAGAGCATTAAACCATCCCCCTTCTCCACAATCTTACTTACTTCACTTTCTCTTCATTCTTATTCACACCCTGTTTGTTTGATCTGCTTTGTATTTTACAGTTAGTCTGGCCTTCACTCAATGAAGAACAAGGAAAGGTTTTGAAACAATGGAGATATGAGTTTGAAATTCTAGTGCTTTGGGGCCAGCAGTTAACGTAATAGCTATGTTGCTGAACTCCCATGTAGTTGACTGCAGTTTGAGTCCTGGACCTGGTGGCTTAAACTCACGCTGGGCACATGTGTATATGTGCCCTAGATCCCGAGAGGAGAATGGAGAAGAAGGGATTGCAGTGTGGCCATCCCCCCTGGGGAGTGATTTCTCACTTTCTGTCTCTCTGCGTCTTTCTGGCGAGGGCACACACCTTATAGCAAAAACCTCTCCAAAAAAAAAGAAAAAGGAAAAAAAAAAGAAATTCTAATGCATTCATTACTCTCTAAGTGGACGTGTCAAGTTAGTTAAATCCTCTGAAAGTCAAAGTAGAGTGAAACCAATGAGAGCATCTCCTAAAGCTAGTACCAGTAGGCACTACTAAATACTGAATAATAAATTTTCAGTAATAAATTTAAAACAGCCAATCACAGTCATGTCTTCCCACCTAGGATATGTAGGGTATTCTCATCTGCACTATTTGCCAATTTCAAGTTATGTCTTTTATTATGAATTCTTTTCTTGAGCTTTGTGCTCACAGTAACATTTGGTTTATTCCTTCCATTTGCATCCTCTGCATTTCCACAATTTCTATTTTGGTTCAGTCTCTCAAGATTTCAAGCACGTTAATTAAAAAAGAGATTCCAAGTACATTAATTAAAAATCTTCTCACCATCAGTTTCTCCTTGCAGAATTAAAATGAAAAGTGTTGCCACTTGTATCTTCTTAAAACTTTATTCATGTATGTGGTGCCCCTAAGCATTCAACTGGCCTCTTCATTCCTAATAGGTCAAATATGAACTCTCTAACTGACTCACAACCCATTTAAACCTGTGCTTTCCATACTTGCCATTTATGGAGTATCTGTTTCCAATGGGAACTTCAAATGGTTTATACTCATTTACTCATTGAATTTATCCAAGTCTTGAATCATGCTACCTTACACATCTCCAAATCTAGTCAGGAGTATCTATCTAGATCCAAAGACTATCCTAGCATCTCAGAACAGAAAGCTGAAAGTTTCCCTCACACTGTACTTCTTCATTCTAATTGAGCATGATTACAGCTAATTAAATATACCTAATAAATAAGGTATCTTTGAATTTCTTAATATCTCTCCATGCCACCTCATATCCATTTTCTTGTTTTAGGATCTCTCTGTCATTTATCCAACGTACCCACCCCATTTTATAATATCTACTCATAGTTAAAAATTATCTTGAAGAGAGCTCTCCAAAATAGCTTGTAGATATTAGATCACAGCTCTTAGTTCACATCCACTGTGTACACACAAATAAATGTACTAGGTACTGCCTCTGAAAATCAGTGCCTCTCTGAACTTTTCTGTAGCACTTTCTACCACACTGCAGGATATTTCTCCTCCCAACAAATTAAACTGCTTGAAAGTCACACACATGTTTCTGGGGTCCCATAATTCTATTCCACTGGCCTGAAAAATAGTTTCTCATCTTGATCATATTGAAGAGGTCTAGATATCTATTAACGCAAGACATAGCCACTCTGTCTCTCAAAACTAATTAGCCTAACTCATGTGGTTTCATAGCCCATAACCTTACTGTTAGAGCTTTCATCACCTTGAACTACAGTGGTCTGGGCATGTTCTGAATGACAGAGATATTTATTCCTCTAAATGTGTAGTGAATATTTTTTGTGCAAATTATAAAACAGGTAGCATGCACCTTATTCTCTCCTGGGGCTGTCATCATATGCCCCAAACATTGCTCATTTTTTTTCGATCTGCTCTTCTTCTGAGCCTTGTTTAATGTATTTTCTCGTCCTCAACATGTCCTTTCTTTTTCACTTTACAATAGTTTAAAAAAAATATTATCTATTGAATCCATCTAACATCATTATGAAGCAGACATTCAACCTAATAGCTACAGTAAATGTTAGAATAAATGATTACCACAAATCTAACGCTCAAAATTTAGAACTGGAAAAAGAAACCAAATGCTACAATGAATATTCTTACTATGGTGTGCTCTAGCCCCATTGCAACTCTGATTCTAAAAAATAGTATTATAATCCCTCCCTCGGTCATGTTTGCCTAGGTCGTCCAGGCCTATGTGATCTCCCTCGCCTGCTGTCATCTATGTCAGCTAGTTTTGAACAACAGAGAACCGAGTCATATGTTAGAGCCTGGAAATAGTGTCTAATCTTCTAAATGGGTGTATTATCATCAGCCTTCCCATTTGAGATCCAAAGTCTTCATTTGTTGAAGAAAGTAATAGAAAATCTTCATTTCTCATGCTCATGTAAGAAATAATAAGCTTTTTTATTTTTTTAAAAAAGAAAGTAGTAGAAATCTCATATGATTAAGTCCAATGCTAAAGTATTGGTTTTAAAAACTCTTATCCTTTTCCTTTAGAAAAACCCCAGGTGGTTTTAAGTTTTGTCATATCAAGGATTGTCTCTTCTTGTTTATACATTACATAGCCCATTACAGGGTATAAAGCCATCGTGAGCAATTGATGATAAAGGGGTTTATATGTTTCCTGTTTATAATGATTTTTAATGCATAATAGAAGAGAATTTGTTTTCTTATATCATTTTCTAGATACCTTCTTTTCTATGTTAATTAGGTTATAAAGTATTCTTTAAGACTGTTTTGTTTGTTTGTTTGTTTGTTTGTTTGGAGAGATTTTCACTGTAGGGCGCGTGCGCTCGCCAGACAGACAGAGAGAGAGACATAGAGACAGAAAGCGAGAAATCACCCCCCAGGGGGGATGGTCATACTGCAATCCCTTCTCCTCCATTCTCCTCTTGGGATCTTGGGCACGCACGCACACGCGCCCAGCGTGAGTTTTAAGCCACCGGGTCCGGGACACGAACCGCGGTCGACTACGTGGGAGTCCAGCGACATAGCCATTACACTAACTGCTGGTTCCCTTTATCACTGTTTTTGAAGTATAAATCAATTTACTAAGATACAAAAATAAAAAGCGAGGCATACATGGTCCAGCAGATGGCATTTCAGCTATGTTGCTGGATTCTTACATGGTCAACCATGGTTTGAGTCCTGGACCTGGTGGCTTCAAACTCACATTGCACAGGAGTGTGTGTGTGTGTGTGTGTGTATACAAGATCCCAGGAAGAGAATGGAGGAGAAGACATTGTGGCAAGGGCATCCCCCTGGGCGGTGATTTCTCACTTTCCCTCTCACTGTCTCTGTCTCTCTCTGGTGAGTCATGTGCCCTATGATAAAACTTTTCCAAAAAAAAAAAAAAAAAAAAAAAAAAGAAAAAAGAAAAGAAATGAGGCATACACAATTAGATTGGGAAAAGGTAAAAGAAATACTGTTTCCAGAAAACATGATTGTCATGACAACTCTCCCTCCAAAATATATGACATTCTATTGCTGCTAAATTAGACAGGTTTCATTTATTTGCTTACAAAAAAGATAATGCTGAAGTCAGTATTTTATATAAAGAATAATATGTAAAATATTATGTTTTATTCACTAAAAAGAATTAACTGGTTGAATATACTTATGAAATAATTCTACAGCTATATATATAGTATCCACAGAGGGTACATTTCAAGACCATAAGTGGAAACCTAAAACTATGGACTGTATCAACATATACTATTTTTTTTCCTGCACATACATAACTGTGATATTTCACTTACAAATTAGCCATAGTAAGATATTAACAACAATGCACATTAAAATAAAATAATAATGATCACTTTCATCAAAGTTATATGAATATGATCTCGCTCCCCAAATATCTTAGTGTACTGTGACTTATCTATTTTGAGACTGCAATAGACTATGCATGAATGAAACCACAGAAAGTAAAACTGTGGATAAGAGGGGACTGTGGTTTCTCAACAGTCCACGATGCTGGAAGCCATTTGAAAGATCAGAGTTCAGTTCCCAGGTTAACCTGTGTCTGCCAGGCATGTGTCTGTGTCCATGATCCTGACTGGAAGAAGGTCTAGGGGAGAGGGTGATCATTGTATAAGATCCTGTGACATTGTTTCTTTGTCTCTGTCTCTGTCTAATTAAATGAAGTCTGAAAAATAATTGTCAAAGTTCATGAAATTGTATATAGATAACTATCTCACTCATGAGCCATTTCCTCAGAGCATAGTATTCTTCATAGGGGACGTGTGCTTGCCAGACAGACAGAGACAGAGAGACAGAAAGTGAGAAATCAACCCCCAGGGGGGATGGCCACGCCACAATCCCTTCTCCTTTATTCTCCTTCGGGATCTTGGGCAAGCACGCACCCAGCGTGAGTTTTAAGCCACCGGGTCCGGGACTTGAACTGTGGTTGACTACCTGGGAGTCCAGCGACTTAGCCATTATGCTAACTCCTAGTCCCCCAGAGCATAGTATTGTAAAGAAAAAATAAATAAATTAACTGCCTTCATTAACACATTGGTTATTTAAAAGTATCTACTTGCATAGAATGTTATGTTACCTAGTGACATATCTTATTGGTCTTTATTTCTTAGTATAAAAATATTCCCATGATATATATTGTGGCAAATAAGCAATTACAAATCAATTTATAAGCATAATATCATGATATTTATAAAACTATCATTCAGTTTCTATCATGGAAAAGAGAGATCTTTTTTTTTTTTTTTTTTGGAGAGGTTTTCGCTATAGGGCGCATGCACTCGACATAGAGACAGAAAGTGAGAAATCACCCCCCAGAGGGGATGGTCACGCTGCAATCGCTTCTCCTCCATTCTCCTCTCGGGATCTTGGGCACACACGCACGCACAAGCGCCCGGCGTGAGTTTTAAGCCACTGGGTCCAGGATGCGAACCGCGGTCGACTATGTGGGAGTCCAGCAACATAGCCATTACGCTAACTGCTGGTTCCCCGAAAAATGGAATGATGATACAATTGCAACTGTGTGACATTTAAGCTTCTTTATATATTTCAAGTTTCACTTGTTTATAGTCTCTGATGGGGAATTTTTTATGATATCAAAGCTTTTGGAATATCAGTGGTTTAATACCTTGGTATTTTGATTAAATGTTGTCAGGTTAGCATGTGTGATAAACAGCATAATCATTAGCAAAATTTTACTCTCCCCTCCCTTCACATGCCTGAGAAGAATAGCTCTCCTGTTCCCTTAAACAGGACCAGGTTTGCAAATGGAATGTGAAGCGAATGTGAAGGTGTGCCAGTGCTCGCCAGAGGCTTGTACCAATTCTTTCTAGTTTTATCCGCTCACATATATAGGGAGATTATTTCCCAGGTAAAACCTGCACCTTCATTCTAAGCAAGAAATTATTTATGACCTCAGATTAAAACATCTCAGTAGCTGGTTGACAAAAGAACAGTCAAGGACCAGGCAGTAGTGCGGTGGTAGAATGCAATACTCAACAAAGCTGACCCACACGGGAAGATCCTGGGATTGCGTCCAGAGACTTCTTTGAGTCTGTTGAGCATGACACGCAAGTGGTCTGGGGCTGACTGGAGGTGAGCCTTGGCCTCAGGTCCCTGTTGCAGGTTGCTCTCTCTCTCTCTCAATCTTTCTGTTTCTGTCTCTCTTATGAAATAAATAAGTGAACTTAAATCTTTTTAAGTAAAATATATACTAATTAAAAATCAGCAACAAGTGTCATGATATCCAGAACGTATGTGAATGCAATCCCACTATCTGTCACAGCTTACAAAAGTTTCAACAAACTTCTCTGCTTTAATTTGTCTTCTTGATGTTCTTGTACACCTCTCAGGGCTGGCAATGTGTCTAACTGGAGTCATTTCTGGAAAACAATTGCCTTTCCTCTTCCCACCTTACTCCTCTGTGTCTCTCCCATTGACAAACTCAAACCTGGTTCCACACGAAGAAGAGGATTTGGAAAATGTAGCTTCTGGTTTTCCCTTTAGCTGAAGAGGGTAATACATAAAAGAGTGATGATTGTGTCCAGTGACAACACACTACAGGGCTTCATTTTCTAATACAGCACAACATATGTCATAAATATTTAAACACTCACTGAAGTATTTTAAAGAAGCTATGATTTTTCTTCCTCTCTGTCAGCACCTGACTTTGGTAAATGACTACACCTCTCCGAGAGTTACTTTATTAATAGTTAAACTGAGGCAGTTGAACAAGATAACCCTTAATACCCTAACTCTGAGTATAGATTCCATCACTAAAGGATCAAAACACTAAGAAACATATATTACCAACCAGAAGACAATGAAATCTGTATATCTGGTACTTAATCTACTCAGTGTATAGAATTTTGGTAAGAGATTGTTGTTTAATTTATATTGTGCCCCTGTGAAAATATTTTCTTGTTGTTGTTTCTCAATTGCCTTGTGTATGAATTGGCTTACTCAGAAAGAGCTCATTATATTTGAGTCCAGCAATACAGAATGTTAGATTTTACTCCTTTGGCTGTAATACCATTCATAAATGTTTTTAGTTCTTTAGAGGCACACTCTCATTTGGACTAGTTACAAATGTTTGTCGGTCTCATAGGTTACCTCTTTATAACTTTGTCACACTATGCACGGATACCTCATGCCCTAAGTCAGAATGCATTGTTTATTTGTGCATTTTCACTATGTCAACAGTAATGGATGATACTCATATCAGAAAAATCTAATGTTTTTCTTTTGGGGACATACAAAGAAGCATATAACAAAAAAGTCATAGGGTTAAGAACTGTAGCTCATTCTATGAGAAAATAAATGATCTAGAAGGGTAGGTAAAATGGTTCCATTTTCACAGGAACATTCTGGGTTCATGGCCTCTACCTGATGTCTTCAATTGAAAGCTACCTGCTGGAAAACTATGTGAGGAATCATGTCACAGATGATAAATGAAGAAGAAAATGTTCATAGTATTCAATAAATATATAAAGCTCTTGGGTGTTCCTGATTTTAGATAAAATGTTATATTCTCTCTAGTTGTTGGCTTCAAGTGCACCACAGAGCATCTAAAGTTTCTGAGAAGAGAGGATGTTCTTTACCTCGCCCAAACTGTGTATGTAGAGACATTTATCAAAATCCTACAGATAGAAAAAAGAAAAGAAAATCCTACAGATAGCTGTTTAGATGTGTCTAATTGTAGTAATCAGTCAACATATTATATACATGGCAAGTATTTTGACCAGTAAATGAACAATTGTATACATAAAATTTTAGAAGAAAATAAAGCAGTGCAAAAACCAAAAAGAGTTTTCACAAAAATGAGTAACCTACAGGACAGTAAGGGAATTATACATCCCTATTGACTGAGGATGTAGCCATTCTACAATGATTGTCCAGACATCATTATTAATAATATCAATTTAACCCTAAAAATTGTCCCGGTTTGGAAATTATTATGAATTTGTGTGACATATTACAGTTTTTCACCTTATCAGAGTTTCACTGAATTATGAAGTTCCTGAAAATCCTGGCTTCAGACGCTATCATTGACATGTAGAGTTTGAAATAGACATGGGTGATGGGAGTGTTGGGCATTTTACTGCAGAATGTGGTATTAAGTTTTATAGAAAAAAATCAGCAATAAAGAGTTGCTTGTGTGATGAATATCTTTCATGAGCTCATTTTTGTTTTCATAGCCATTTGAGTATTTACATATACCTTTGGCACTTTGCAAAGTGCTGATGACAAGAAAAGATTAAAAAAAAATTTATCAGCCTAACAAGAGGTTATAAAATATAGGGATGAGTCCATGTTTTGGCAAGAATGTACTTGAGTGTATGTAAATTGTGAGAGAAATAAGAGGAGTGGCTCGTCCTGGAAAGGTAGAGTAAGCGGTGAGCAGGAAAACACTCAGATGAGTCCAACTGGACAATTACTTAGACAAACTTCAAAAATTCAAACAAAAGAATAGAAAATACTTTCAAATAGAGAGAACAATGTGGTCAAATGTAGGGACATGTGCTGAGCAAACACCACCTGCTCTTTTGGGGTTTAGCAAAACCTTGTAACTTGTCTTTCCCTGACCTTGGCTGCAGACAGAGCAAGGGTGGAAATTACCAGGGGCGTTCCAACAGACACATCTGATGGACTTCAAGAAACATCTTGACCCCAATAAAGTCCAATCCCTGCTCTGCATCTGAAAGGTTCTTTAGCCTACTCTGGGTGTGGTGGTGCACTCCTTCTGGAGAAGTTCTTTCGGTCCTTCCCCCCCCCTA
>NW_006206145.1:1176946-1204515 GCF_000334495.1 Tupaia belangeri chinensis | reverse complement strand
TGTACTATAAATAAAGACGTCCAGTTCATCTGGGCGGCACAAGTTGCTTGGCCTACCTAGGCTCAGGCTGCCTGTGTCCGTTTCTACTCTATCCCTTTGTCTCATTCTTTCCAGTTCCCAGGTCCTGGCAAGATGGAGGGCTTTCTCTTTCTCGTCCTCTTTCTCTTCCTCACCAGCAGCCCTCTGATCATGATTCAGCCAGACCCAAGCCCGGGGGCGGATGTCGACAGTCAAAATACAATAATATGACAAAATCGTAAATAATGGCAAAATCATGAATACTAACCGTAAGCTCCACATGATTTGTAGAACAAGTAAAAAATAAAATTGTGTGATAATGGGTCCAGTAGGTGGCATGGTGGTTAGGTGCTGGACTACTACATAGCTGATGGCAGATCAAGTCCTGGACCCAGTGGCTTTAAAATCACATCAGGCCTGTGTGCACGCATGTCCAAAATCCTGGGAGGAGAAGGGAGAAGTAATTGTGGCATGGAAACCCGCCCTGGGGGATAATTTCTCACTTCCCTCTCTGTCTCTCTCCAAAGAGCATACAAACCCCATAACAAAAACAAAATGAAGACCAAACCAAACAAACAAACAAAAAGGGCAGCATATGGCTGATGGTTAAGGTTCTGAACTCCCACATGACCAACTCACAGTTCAATTTCTAGACCTGAGGGCTTGTTTTCTTGAATTCTCTCTGTATGTATCTCTCTCGTGAGCTCGTGTACCCTACAGCAAGTTAAAATAATAATAATAATGATAATAATAATAAAATTAAGTAAATAATCTTTTAAAAATCTAAAAAAAAGTGTGTGATTGCTTCTTTAAAAAATATCAAGAGGTCCAGTCATGTCAGCACCCTGCTAAAATGCTGTGTCTAGAAGGTATAGACCACATTGTTTCAATGCCTAGTCCATACTAAAGTCAGGGGAGAGTAGCCTGTGATTGCAATAACTGAACCGGGAGGCGAAGGCATGAGGATAATGAGAAAGCAAGGATAATGAGAAAGCACTACATTTCATTAAAATGTGATGAAAATAATAACTTCATGATGGCAATGGCAGAGTGATACATGAAACATGGAGCATTTCTAAGTCTGGGGTTCCTCTGTGACTGCGCATGCCCGCAAGCTGGTCCTATTTACAGACAGGAAGAGAGTCTTCTAATAGAATATAAAGATACATAATTATTATACTACTAATACTAGCTAGCTGCTTTTGATGACTACAGCTTGGGTAGATATAATCTTGTATCATCCATGCGCTTATACATGCTATTGAGACTTGTAGAGCATCCTGGTCCAAGAAGGTTTAAAAGACAAGGTTATCCCACCTGTGAAATAGAAAATTTTCTGTAAGTCATTTATCACATCTAGTCCTTAAACTGTATTTAGTCTAGAAGAATGGGAATTATATGTGTACCCTATGGTATTAGAATTTTTCAGCCTCAATAAAGATATTTTTGTTTTCCCAGTTGCATCTATGACTCCAGATTTGAGATTGGAGCTTCAGAGTTTTTTCAGAGGGCAAACATACTGGTGGTGGAATATGGGGATCTCTATTAACCTGACTGCAAGCCTGAGGCACTGTAATTTAAATTCTGAAAAATTATCTTAGTCTATTTTCATTAGAGCCAGACATCAGGGAATTATTCTGACAATACAATTTTGATCATTATTTTGGTAAAGGAGAGGAAAGTGGTGTCATTCTGGTAGATAACTCTGTCTCAGTGGTAGACAGTGGCATTTATAGCTTTCTGCTCTACAGGATTACAAAAAACATCTAGCATTTGTGGGGGGAAAATGAAAAAAAAAAAAAAAATTTAGCGTTTTGGGGGGGGAAAAGAAAAAAAAAAAAAAAAAAAAAAAACAAGAAACTACAACATAGCTTGCTGCTTATACAACTGCCACCAATGCATTCCCTGAAAGATTGTGCAATTACTAAAAAATAGTTTTAAAAAAAGAAGGGGGAAAGGAGAAATTATGAATGTACTGTAACCCTGCAAGATTTACGCTGCTATATCATATAATTTCTAAGAGAAATGTAATAGTCTTTGTTGTCTTTTTCTCATTTGAAAAAAATGGAAACTGAGATTTCAAAAGGCTAAGTAATTTTCCTATCTATCTATATCTCTATATAGATAACTTCCCTCTCTGTCTCTCTCCAAAGAGCATACAAACCCCATAACAAAAACAAAATGAAGACCAAACCAAACAAACAAACAAAAAGGGCAGCATATGGCTGATGGTTAAGGTTCTGAACTCCCACATGACCAACTCACAGTTCAATTTCTAGACCTGAGGGCTTGTTTTCTTGAATTCTCTCTGTATGTATCTCTCTCGTGAGCTCGTGTACCCTACAGCAAGTTAAAATAATAATAATAATGATAATAATAATAAAATTAAGTAAATAATCTTTTAAAAATCTAAAAAAAAGTGTGTGATTGCTTCTTTAAAAAATATCAAGAGGTCCAGTCATGTCAGCACCCTGCTAAAATGCTGTGTCTAGAAGGTATAGACCACATTGTTTCAATGCCTAGTCCATACTAAAGTCAGGGGAGAGTAGCCTGTGATTGCAATAACTGAACCGGGAGGCGAAGGCATGAGGATAATGAGAAAGCAAGGATAATGAGAAAGCACTACATTTCATTAAAATGTGATGAAAATAATAACTTCATGATGGCAATGGCAGAGTGATACATGAAACATGGAGCATTTCTAAGTCTGGGGTTCCTCTGTGACTGCGCATGCCCGCAAGCTGGTCCTATTTACAGACAGGAAGAGAGTCTTCTAATAGAATATAAAGATACATAATTATTATACTACTAATACTAGCTAGCTGCTTTTGATGACTACAGCTTGGGTAGATATAATCTTGTATCATCCATGCGCTTATACATGCTATTGAGACTTGTAGAGCATCCTGGTCCAAGAAGGTTTAAAAGACAAGGTTATCCCACCTGTGAAATAGAAAATTTTCTGTAAGTCATTTATCACATCTAGTCCTTAAACTGTATTTAGTCTAGAAGAATGGGAATTATATGTGTACCCTATGGTATTAGAATTTTTCAGCCTCAATAAAGATATTTTTGTTTTCCCAGTTGCATCTATGACTCCAGATTTGAGATTGGAGCTTCAGAGTTTTTTCAGAGGGCAAACATACTGGTGGTGGAATATGGGGATCTCTATTAACCTGACTGCAAGCCTGAGGCACTGTAATTTAAATTCTGAAAAATTATCTTAGTCTATTTTCATTAGAGCCAGACATCAGGGAATTATTCTGACAATACAATTTTGATCATTATTTTGGTAAAGGAGAGGAAAGTGGTGTCATTCTGGTAGATAACTCTGTCTCAGTGGTAGACAGTGGCATTTATAGCTTTCTGCTCTACAGGATTACAAAAAACATCTAGCATTTGTGGGGGGAAAATGAAAAAAAAAAAAAAAAAAAAAAAAAAAAACAAGAAACTACAACATAGCTTGCTGCTTATACAACTGCCACCAATGCATTCCCTGAAAGATTGTGCAATTACTAAAAAATAGTTTTAAAAAAAGAAGGGGGAAAGGAGAAATTATGAATGTACTGTAACCCTGCAAGATTTACGCTGCTATATCATATAATTTCTAAGAGAAATGTAATAGTCTTTGTTGTCTTTTTCTCATTTGAAAAAAATGGAAACTGAGATTTCAAAAGGCTAAGTAATTTTCCTATCTATCTATATCTCTATATAGATAGGTAGTGTGTGTGTGTGTGTGTGTGTGTGTGTGTGAGTGTGTATATATATATATATATATATATAATTATGCTCTGAATTTAAGTATGAGTTCAGAAAGTCACGTTTTTTACACAAGCAACATATGAGAGGTACATATTTCCCTTGACCCTTGTACAGGTGGATTATAACATTAGGAGGCTCAACGAGATGGGCCAGAGTCCAACTTCTGTAGGACGGTTTGCAGTGGTGATAAATGTGGAAGAGCTTGCAGTTACTACCACTTGGTCTGAAATAACGCAAGACTGGGAGCAGTTTAAACAAGATGTTTACAGGATCCGTGCCAGAAAAATAGTGCTTCATTGGGTTCAGCTCATGATAAAATCATTTTAAATGGTTAGATGAGTCAATGGAGGTAAGCAGGGATGCAATCATTTCCCATCAGAAGAAGTTTTGTATCAGAACACAGAACACAGGAAATTACTGTCTTGGCAAATTAAGTTACATTGATAGTATCTTTCTCAGTTGGTAAAGATTTTAGCCAAGTATATAAATGTAGACAGGCTCTCATCTCAGACTTCTGAATCTTTTTATTTTTCTTCAAGCCAAGAGGTCTGATTATCCAATTTCTATTGTTTTGTCTGTCTTTGTGATGATATATCCATGCAATCATTGGAGAGACTGTTTTATGTCTTTTTCTAGGAATTTACAATTTTAGGTTTTACATTTACATTTTAAATCCCTTTTGAGTTGACTTTTGTGTGCAAAAGGGTCCAATTTCATGTTTCTTCATGTGAATATTCAGTCTCCCAACATGATAGAAAAGACTCTTCTTTCCTCTCCTCCTTGGTTCCTTTGTTAACAAAGATCCATCCATGGTACATGTATGGATTTATTTATTGTAGATTCTCTATTCTGTTCCTTGTGCCTATATGTCTGTCCTTATGCCAGTACTATACCATGTTAATTACTGTCACTTTGAAACATACTTTGAAATCAGAAAGTATGATGCTTCCAGTTTTGGTCTTTCTCAGAATTGTTTTGGTTGTTTGAGGTCTTTTCTAATAATTCCTTGTGAATTTTCGTATTGTTTTCCTCTAGTTATATTTTAAAAATGCTATTTGTTAGGAGTTGTATTAAAACAGTAGAATGTTTTGGGTAGTAAGGTCTTTTAGTCTTTTTCATAATATCCAATTTTCTGACCCATGAACACAATTCATTTATTTGTATCTCTTTACATGTTTTTCTTTAATGTTTTATATAGTTTTTAATACACAAGACTTTAATACCCTTAGTCAAGTTTCTTTTCCTTTCTTTCCTTATTTCTTTCTTATTTATTTATTTACTTATCGTCGTTAATTTTTTAAAGGTCATGTGCACTCGCTGGAAAGGGACACATTCCCTTCCACGGAGGATGGCCATGCCACAAATATTCTTCATTTCACCTTTTGAGATTTGGGGCAAACATACAAATGCACCTGGTGTGGTTTGTCAGTATGTCAGATAGGGACTCAAACCATGCAGTTGCTCACGTGAGATCTAGCCACCTTCACCACTGTGCTACTATCTGGCCATTGAAGTTTATTTCTTAGGGTTTTCTTGTTTTTGGTGCTATTGTAAATGGGATTATTTGGCTATTTTCCATTTCCGAGGTAATTCATACAATTTAATCCATTTTAAAGAAAGCTTTTAAAAGTAATATGTGGTAATTTTATAATAAAAAGGGATCCATATATACCATAAAAGATTTAGAAACATACAAAACAAAACAAAAAGTTATTCACAATGAAGTCTTCTTCCTATTTAAAAACTGAATTAAACGTCTGGTTATTTTCTTCTAGTCTTTGCCCACACATCTATACATACATTCACGTGTATCTTCCTTTGTTGATATTATTTTACAAATCTCCGAAATGCATTTGATGATGACAGGTGATACATAAGCATGATTTAATTATGGTATTATAGTCCATTTCATAAATAGTGAGCATTATACTTACTATTCACTGTTGGTACAATTCTAGGAGGTTTCACTATGTTTAGTTGAGAATATTTATGATAACTTATTGAAAATCTCTCCCAAGCCTGCTATCCCAAAACACATGTTACTGACACCCAAGTTTTATCTTAATTCTGAGTTCTCTCTCTTGTTTTTGTTTTCTTTGTAAAGTTATTTCTTCCATGATTGAAAAAATTGAGAGACAACACCCTAACAGGATCTCAAGGCCAGGACACACCCCCAACCTCAGCCAGCTCTATACTGTGGGCACACACGTGTCTAGTATAGCAGGGACTCTCTTGGCATTGAACCTGGAACCTTCTCTTGAGGGTCAGAATTTTTTCTTTTAGAGAGAGACTTTTGCTAGAGGGTACACGTGCTCACCAGAAAGACAGAGACAGAAAGCAAGAAATGAGCCCTCATGGTGTAAGGCCATGCTGCAATCCCTCTCCTCCATTCTTTTCTTGGAATTTTTGTGCATGCACGCACATGGGCCTGGCCTGTTTCAATCTGCCAGGTCCAGGACTGGAACCAGGGTGAGCCATGTGGGCATGCAACAATGTAACCATTATGCCATCTGCTGATCCTAAGGATCAGCTTTGCAGAGTGTCATATTTTACTATTTTACTGTGCCACAATCAGGTCCCCAAATTCTTTCTTAAATGTTCTTTCAGTTTTGGGAACCAGCAGTTAGTGTAATGGCTATGTCGCTGGACTCCCACGTAGTCGTCTGCGGTTTGCTTCCCGGACCCGGTGGCTTAGAACTCACGCCAGGCGCGTGTGCGTGCGTGCCCAAGATCCCGAGAGGAGAATGGAGGAGAAGGGATTGTGGTGTGACCATCCCCCCTGGGGAGTGATTTCTCGCTTTCTGTCTCTATGTCTCTCTCTGTCTGTCTTGCGAGCGCACGCACCCTATAGCGAAAACCTTCCCCCCCCCAAAAAAAAAAAGTTCTTTCAGTTTTCAGTTTGGTTATGGTGCTCTCCTCAGATTTTGCTTACCTAAATACGTAACACCAAGTTTCACAGTGTCCTGGTTTTACTGCATCCAGATAGAACATTTTTTGCTAAGCTAAAATATTCTTGTTTCTGCACAGGAGTTTGAAATTGCTGTGATGGTTGTTGGAGCTCTAGAAAATGGAGTGCCGTATGTTTTACACAAATGCTGTCATGCATGTCTGTTCACATGAAGAATGACACCGATGGTGAGACGTTGTTGAGGATTGACTTGGCTTCGCTCCACAGTTTTCCTTTCATAGCTAGTTAGTTTTATGTACTTTTCATATGTGGTTCCAGCTAGTTTGTTTTTCTTTGTGACAGTCCAATCCATGATTTGTATTCTTTTTAAGTGATATTCCATTGCACTAAAAGATAGTACCTTTTCAGATAGAGGTACCTTCTTAACAACAGTAGGGAATAGAGTAAGAGCATTATTTTCTCCTTTTGTGTTATTTGCTTTCATCAAAACTGAATTCTTCTGACAGTCTTGTTATCATATGGATAAATGTCTTTTAAAAATAACCACAGGAAAGGCAAGTTCTGTGAAATTTCCTCAGGCTGTACATTTAACCTACATAATAGAAACAGTTTATTTCAGTGATATCTTTAAACACTTGCATATATCTCAAGTAATCTCAGTTTTAAAGCATTCAGATGATTATAAAAAAACACAAGTTTAATTATAATTCCCAGTTGGTCCATTTGAATTGACATATATTTTCTAAATAAGATCATGCTATCGCAATATTTCCCTTCAATATTCAATTTCTGAAAAAAATCAACATGACTAGATTATTTAAACATACATGTGAAAATTATTGAACAAATGAATACTTATAAAACAATGTCAGTCTCCATAATAATATCTGACAAGATATTTTATGAAAGAGGAAAATATGCTATAATACATTCTATTTAGAACTTGTAGTACTTATTTCTAGCTGTAAAGGCTTTTCATGAACTAGTAAAGTAGTTTGCATTTGATAGAGGACTTGAAAAAAGAGTAGGATTAAAAAAGGAACATAGTTGGTGTGTTCTTTTTTGTTGTTGTTAGATAATGTAGATAATTTCATCAGAAAGAAATTAAGTACATACAGAGATGAAACACTATAGAACATTTGAATAAAGCAATTTTTCTCAAACAAAAAAAATAAAATGTTTTCAATATATTGAGTTGAAATCATAGTCATGTGAACCAGTCTGTTATTTATTATGTCAAATGATGCCTTTGTATATTTAATAAAAATTTTAAGAAAGACTGGAAAGAGAAAGAAAGAAAGAAAGAAAGAGAGAGAGAGAGAGAGAGAGAGAGAGAGAAAGAAAGAAAGAAAGAAAGAGAGAGAAAGAAAGAAAGAAAGAAAGAAAGAAAGAAAGAAAGAAAGAAAGAAAGAAAGAAAGAAAGAAAGAAAGAAAAGAGAAAGAGGGACCAGTAGTTAGTGTAATGGCTATGTTGCTGAACCCCCATGTAGTCGACTGCTGTTGGCGTCCTGGACCCGGTGGCTTAAACTCGTGCTGGATGTATGTGTGTGCCTGAGATCCTGAGAGGAGAATGAAGGAGAAGGGATTGCTGACATGGCCATCCCCCCTGGGCATGATTTCTTGCTTTCTTTCTCTCTGTCTTTTGTGGCCTGTAGTGAAAAACCTCTCAAAAAAAAAAAAAAAAAAAAAGAAAAGAAAAGAAAAAAGAGAAAGAAGAAAGTAAAGGAAGCAAAGAAAGAAAAAGAAAAGAAAAAGAAAGAGAGAAAGGAAGGAAGGAAGCAGGAAGCAAAGTAGGAAGAGAGAAAGGAAGAGAGAGTAAAAGAAAAAAGTGATTTTCGAAAGCTGTTTCATGAGGGAATTTTGAAGTCAGTGACGGATGTAAGAGTTACCTGATCCTGCAACTGGGGTTCTTTCTCTTTGTAACTCAGAGTTGTTTTCTATTTTGTACCACACAGTTTCTAAAGAGTCTATTTGATGAAAGATTACAGTTGACACAAATATGCTTTCATATTAAAAAAATTGCTTATACAACTTCCTTCTTTGTTTATACTCCCCTGATCCAGTAGAACCCCTTGTCCTTTCTGCTGTTGAAAATTGAAATTTTCTGGAAACTGGGCAGAATTTGAAAGTTTGTATAAATAGGGTAAAAAATGACATGAAAATTGTGAGCTTTCATCCTAATTTCACTGTTGGCCGTTGTTTCTAAAGTGTTATTTGTTTGTAACCCAAGTCTATCCAAGCCTCCAAATGTCATATACCCAGGACAGTTACAAAGTTCTCAGAGCCAGTTTCTTTTTCCAAATGACTTTGGATGTTTTCTTTTTAATTGGGTTGAAAAGCTACTGTACCAATTGGGCCAGGCCAACTGGGCAGCACTTGATGTTCCATTCTCTCAGAGTAGAGTCGGAGTCAGGATAAAGAACAAAAAAATGTGATTGTGAGTAATATGCAGCAAGGTGATAAATTAATTAAATTAAAGTACTGTCTTCTGAATAATATCCTGAGGAGCAGGAATCAATTCAGTTGTGTAAGGAGGAGAGAAAGAAGCAGCGCTATGGAAGTCACAAACTGAGTTCTGCTTATTGAGCAGGTAATTCTGTTTGGCCCTTTGCCAGTATTATCTCATTTAATCTTCACCAAAAAAATGTAACTATTGCCATTTGTTTGTGTGTTTGTTTTGTCTTGTTTTATTTTTCTGCATGTGTACTCACCAGAGAGAGACAGAAGGGAAGAGGAGAAAGTTCTTCATGGTCATGCTGTATTTCCTGCTGCTTTATTTCTTCCTCCTTTTGGGATTTTAGGCACTTACACACACTCACCCAGTGTGTTTCTTAAGCCTCTAAGTCTGAGATTGGAACTACACAGTTGGTATGTGGGATCCATCTGCCTAACCCCCAGGTGACAGTGTCAACCCCTATTAACATTTTACAGATTATATCAAAAGGATAAGGCAGGAAACTCTCAGGCACAGAGCCTCTGGAAAGCTCCAATGTATAGCTACTCTGCTCCCTATGAGGCCTGTGTACTTTTCTTCTATACCACTTGGTTTTAAAAATACAGTAAAATTTGGAACCAGCAGTTAGCATAATTGCTGTCGCTGGACTCCCATGTAGTCGACCGTGGTTCAAGTCACAGACCTGGTGGCTTAAACTCATGACAGATGTGTGTGTGTGCATGCGCACCCAAGATCCTGAGAGGAGAATGGAGAAGAAGGGATAGCGGCATGGCCATACCCCCTGGGGGCTGATTTCTCGCGTTCTGTCTCTCTGTCTCACTGTCTTTCCAGTGAGTGCATGCGCCCTGTAGCAAAAACCTCTAAAACAAATAAATACAGTGAAATTTAAAGGGGATACTATTAAAAAGGACTAAATGGTAACATCTGCATTTAATTTTTTTATAGATAAATAAGACACATATGACACAATTCACCAAACTGACATATGCAATGAACTGTTTTCTAATATATTCACTAAGATTTTAAATCATCTCCGTTCTATTGATTATGAAAAAAATTATCACATCAAAAAGAAACTGATACCCATTCACATCCAATCTCCATTCTTCCCTTCCGTAGACTGGCAATCCCTAATCTGCTTTTCGACTCTATAGATTTGCCTGTTCTCAATATAGCAAAGTAATGGAGTGATACAATTATGTTTTTTGTGTCTGGCTCCTTTTCCTTATCATAATATTTTTCAGTTTATCTACGTTGTAGCATGTGCTCATAGCGAAGGTTAAATGATATATCCAATTAGTCACTTCCTTCTTTGTTTATACTCCCCTGATCCAGTAGAACCCCTTGTCCTTTCTGCTGTTGAAAATTGAAATTTTCTGGAAACTGGGCAGAATTTGAAAGTTTGTATAAATAGGGTAAAAAATGACATGAAAATTGTGAGCTTTCATCCTAATTTCACTGTTGGCCGTTGTTTCTAAAGTGTTATTTGTTTGTAACCCAAGTCTATCCAAGCCTCCAAATGTCATATACCCAGGACAGTTACAAAGTTCTCAGAGCCAGTTTCTTTTTCCAAATGACTTTGGATGTTTTCTTTTTAATTGGGTTGAAAAGCTACTGTACCAATTGGGCCAGGCCAACTGGGCAGCACTTGATGTTCCATTCTCTCAGAGTAGAGTCGGAGTCAGGATAAAGAACAAAAAAATGTGATTGTGAGTAATATGCAGCAAGGTGATAAATTAATTAAAGTACTGTCTTCTGAATAATATCCTGAGGAGCAGGAATCAATTCAGTTGTGTAAGGAGGAGAGAAAGAAGCAGCGCTATGGAAGTCACAAACTGAGTTCTGCTTATTGAGCAGGTAATTCTGTTTGGCCCTTTGCCAGTATTATCTCATTTAATCTTCACCAAAAAAATGTAACTATTGCCATTTGTTTGTGTGTTTGTTTTGTCTTGTTTTATTTTTCTGCATGTGTACTCACCAGAGAGAGACAGAAGGGAAGAGGAGAAAGTTCTTCATGGTCATGCTGTATTTCCTGCTGCTTTATTTCTTCCTCCTTTTGGGATTTTAGGCACTTACACACACTCACCCAGTGTGTTTCTTAAGCCTCTAAGTCTGAGATTGGAACTACACAGTTGGTATGTGGGATCCATCTGCCTAACCCCCAGGTGACAGTGTCAACCCCTATTAACATTTTACAGATTATATCAAAAGGATAAGGCAGGAAACTCTCAGGCACAGAGCCTCTGGAAAGCTCCAATGTATAGCTACTCTGCTCCCTATGAGGCCTGTGTACTTTTCTTCTATACCACTTGGTTTTAAAAATACAGTAAAATTTGGAACCAGCAGTTAGCATAATTGCTGTCGCTGGACTCCCATGTAGTCGACCGTGGTTCAAGTCACAGACCTGGTGGCTTAAACTCATGACAGATGTGTGTGTGTGCATGCGCACCCAAGATCCTGAGAGGAGAATGGAGAAGAAGGGATAGCGGCATGGCCATACCCCCTGGGGGCTGATTTCTCGCGTTCTGTCTCTCTGTCTCACTGTCTTTCCAGTGAGTGCATGCGCCCTGTAGCAAAAACCTCTAAAACAAATAAATACAGTGAAATTTAAAGGGGATACTATTAAAAAGGACTAAATGGTAACATCTGCATTTAATTTTTTTATAGATAAATAAGACACATATGACACAATTCACCAAACTGACATATGCAATGAACTGTTTTCTAATATATTCACTAAGATTTTAAATCATCTCCGTTCTATTGATTATGAAAAAAATTATCACATCAAAAAGAAACTGATACCCATTCACATCCAATCTCCATTCTTCCCTTCCGTAGACTGGCAATCCCTAATCTGCTTTTCGACTCTATAGATTTGCCTGTTCTCAATATAGCAAAGTAATGGAGTGATACAATTATGTTTTTTGTGTCTGGCTCCTTTTCCTTATCATAATATTTTTCAGTTTATCTACGTTGTAGCATGTGCTCATAGCGAAGGTTAAATGATATATCCAATTAGTCCAAATATTAAGAGATTGAGTTGAAACATAATGCTGTTCTACACAGTTCAAAAGTCGGCCTATTTTTATCAGTTTAATAAGTGGACTGCATGATCTCAGGGGGTGGGGGAAATAATTAAATAATAAGAACTTAGCAAAGGTAGGCATACATATGTATCATGGTTTATCCTAGGGAGTGAGATAACTATACATCAGATTAAAGGTAGGCAGACAAGACTTAAAGAGAAAGGGAATGGAATTTGTGAAGGACCTTGCAAGTTGAGTTCAGAGCTGATGGAAACCAGGGACAGAAAGAGACAACAGAATAACTGAGGCATACATGATAGTCTGGAATACAGTACAAACTTCATAAATGCTTTTTGAGTGGATGGATGAATAAATGAGTGTTCTTAATTTTATTTGAAGTTTGTATGGCATTTTTATATAAATGAAGGCACAGAAGCTGATGATTAAACCTGTTTTTTTTTCTTTCAAGAAATTCTTCTACTAATAACTTTAAGAAATATAAATAATTTCAAGGGTATATTTTAAATTATATAAAATAAATTAGATGTAACCACTGGTTAAAATGTTTCTTCATTAATGTATATTATTATATTTCTCATTAATAAATCTATTTTAGGCTTAATTTTTTTTTAACATTTTCTAGTGAGGGTGATGACAATTTGGGCAAAATAACACCATATGTTCGAATCCCTATTATCTCTCCGCTGCTATCATCCTAGTCTAAACTACTGTCATAATCTAAATACTGGGTCAAATACAGGCAGAGCTTTCAAAATAAAATCCTTATATCCATTTTTATTCTGTTCTTCATACATAAAACAAAGTGATTTGTTCATACATATAAATGAATTCATGTCACGTCTCTCTTTGTAATTCTTCAATGGCTTCTTTTCTAAACTTAAATACACATTGTCCAGTCTTCATTACTTCTCAGAGATCACTTTAGTTTTTGTAGTTTGTTTACATATAATGGTTGCACATTTTGTTTTGTTGTTTGCTTTTGTTTTTAGTTTGAATTTGCTATAGGCTGCATGCACTTGCTGGAAGAGAGATAAGGAAAGTAAGAAAACATCCCCAAAGGGTGATGTTGACATCGCAATTTCTTTTCCATTCTCCTCTCAAGATTTTGGTGTGTCTGGCATGTTTTTCAAGCTTCCAGGTCCAGGACTAAAGCCATGCAGATTAGTGGGATCCAGAAGGCTTAACCATCATACCACTGGTAGCCCACACTTTTATAAGTATTTTTTTTTTTTTTTGAGAGGTTTTCGCTATAGGGCACGTGCGCTCGCCAGACAGACAGAAAGAGACATAGAGACAGAAAGCGAGAAACACCCCCCAGAGGAGATGGTCACGCCGCAATCCCTTCTCCTCCATTCTCCTCTCGGGATCTTGGGCACGCACGTACACACGCCCAGCGTGAGTTTTAAGCCACCAGGTCCGGGACGTGAACCGCGGTCAACTACGTGGGAATCCAGCGACATAGCCATTACGCTAACTGCTGGTTCCCTTTTATAAGTATTTTTACGGTGTGTCAAATCAAGTGTATCAAATCTAGTGTATAGTCATGTTCACCAGCTTTAACATTACATTATGTTGTGTACAATCGAGATTTGTTCTAGTGGTTATTTGGAAGTAAATATTGAATTGTTAGCAATGTCTTTACTCTGGTACAGCATTTCATAACCTATCTTACTTGTTTACAAGCACTCTTATGTCTGCTAATCAATATAGCTGGCCCACTCTCCCAAATACATCTTCTAGTATCTAACATCACCCTATCTATTTCTATGCTGTAAGGTCCTTCAGCTTTTGTTGTTTAGTGGGGATATTCAGTATTTGTTAAGTGAGAACATACTATATTTGACTTTTTTCCAGTCTGGCTTATTTTACTTATCACTATATCTTTTAATTTTAGTCATTTTATCCCAAATGACAAGAATTCATTGCTCTCTGTAGCTGAGTAGTATATACCATTGTGTGTATGTGTCACATTTTATTCATTCATTCTTTGGTTCTTGGGTACTTAAATTGATTACATGCCTTTGCCATTGCGAATAATGATGCAATAAACATGGATACACATGGAGAGCTGTGGCATAGGCATTAAGACGGCTGGATCCCACATGACTTGACTATATGATTTGATTGCTGGACCTGATGGCTTAAAAAACATGTTGGCCATGTGTGCATGCATGTGCAAAATCCAGAAAGTAAAGAAAAATGGAGAATGGATTCTTTCATGGCTATTCCCCAATGACAGACACTTCCTTACTTTCTCTTTCTCTCTATCTCTCTATCTCTCTTCAGTGAGGACATGTACCCTCTAGAAAGAAAAAAGAAAAAGAAAGAAAAGGAAAAGAGAAAATGTAAATATCTCTCTGATAAATTAATATCCTGCTCTTTAAGTATATTCTCAATAATGAGATTATTAGGTTAAAAGATAGTTTCATTAAGGGACAGCAATACCAAAAATAGACAAGTGAGACTACATCAAGCTAAAATGCTTTTGCCCACCAAAGGAAACAACAGCTAAGTTAGAGGCAACCTACAGAATGGGTAAACAGTTACAAAATATGTTTTTGATAAGGGGTTGATAACTAGAATATATAAGGAACTCAATCAACTTACTTGTAATAGAAAAGAAAGGAAAAGAAAAGAAAAAAAAAAAACCTAATCAAATTTCAAAATGGGCAATCTATGGGACAGAAGATGGTGTAGTGGTTAAGGTGCTGGACTCCCACATAACTGACTGCAGTTTGAGTCCTGGACCTGGAATTTGTCTTTTCTAGTCAGGCTTATTTCACTCACCATTATATATTTTAATTTTATTCATTTCATCTTAAGTGACACTGAGCATATGTATGTGAGTGCCCAAATTCCTGACGGGAGAATGGAGAAGGAATTATGGCATGGCCATCCCCTCAGGGAGGTGGTGATTTCTCACTTTCTGTCTCTCAGTATCTCTTTATCTCTCTGGCAAGTGTATGCCCCTTATAGCAAAACTCTCTCAAAAAAAATTTTTTTTTTAAAAAAGGGCAATCTATCGGAACAGACAACTATCAAGAGAAGCTCCTGCCTAAAAAACATATGAAAAATGTTCAATGTCTTTTACCATAAGGGAAATGTAAATTAAAACCATAGTAGTGTATCATCTAACCCGAGTCAGAATGACTTTTATCAAAAAAAGAAAAAAAAAAAAAAAAACAGAAGAGCAAGTCCTGACAAGTTACAGAGAATGGGCAACCCTTTTGTATTGTTGTGGGAGGGTCTACTAATACAACCCCTGTGGGAAACTATATGAAGACTTAAAATCTCACATCTTTTCCCTTTTCTTCTACCTCTTTATGAAGATATAACACAGAAAGTAATATGTGATAATTTAGTGACTAGTGTTTACAGAGCTTGAATTCTGTAAACAAAGGCCGAATATTTCCTTGTTTACTTACTATGTGGCATAAGGTAAATTTGTTTAACTGTTTTTGTGTCCGCTTTTATTTTTCATCTGTAAAATGAAATATTTAAAGTATCTAGTAAGATTACAGTGAGTTTTTAATTACTTAATTGGATAATGTAAATCACTCAGATGTGCCCTGGAAGGTTTACTTATACAATGTTTGACAAAATTACTTTCTATGACTATTTCTTAAATATGACTAAGGGTTGTACAAACACAAGAGATGGGTGTGAATGCCAGATGTGGTGTGTGTGGAGGAGCGGGGCCTAAGGAAGGACATTTGGAGGAAGGATACGGAGGCAGAGCATTGATCAGATGGGGAGGTTTGGTGTTATCAGTTGAAGATATTTTGATCAAGGGACCAGCAGTTAGCGTAATGGCTATGTCGCTGGACTCCCACGTAGTCGACCGCGGTTCGAGTCCCGGACCCGGTGGCTTAAACTCACGCCGGGCGCGTGTGCGTGCGTGCCCAAGATCCCGAGAGGAGAATGGAGGAGAAGGGATTGCGGCGTGGCCATCCCCCCTGGGGGGTGATTTCCTGCTTTCTATCTCTCTGTCTCTCTCTGTCTGTCTGGCGAGTGCACGCGCCCTATAGCAAAAACCTCTCCAAAAAAAAAAAAAAGATATTTTGATCAACTGGACTGGGGAGAAATGTTCACATATTGAAATGTTCACTTTGTAACTAAACAATGTGATTGAATGTATATAAAAAATTTAAAAAAATAAATTAATAAAAAATATGACAGGTGACTTTGACCATTCTCTTTTATCCAAGGCTATGGACCTTTCCTAGACATCCTTTTGGGTCATTCTGTCTCCCACATCATTTCCTTCTTTCCTTTTGTTTTTTTTTTTTGTTTGTTTTGTTTAGTTTTGGTTTTGACTTTTGGCATTGGGCACATGAGCTCACCAGAGAAAGACAGAGAGAGGAAAAGTGAGAAATTACATTCCCCCCACCTCTCCGGGGAAATGGCCATGCTCTTCCATTCTTTTCTCAGGATTTTAGGCATGCATGCACATGCACCCAGAGTAATTTTCAAGCCTCCAGGTCTTGGACAAGGACTGCAATCAATCATATGGGAGACCAGTGCCTTAATCACCCAACTACCTGCTGCTGCCAACCACCTGATTTCTTTTACGGTCAAAAATAGCTCCCTTAGACAAGTTTTCTTTGAAAAATCTAAGAGACTATTCCTCTCTAATTTTCTTGATAGCTCCCACCGTTACTCAAGATTATTTTGTGTACGTATTTTTCTAGTTGGTTACTGTCTGTCTAATCAACCAGGGTTCAAATTCCAAGAAGGCAGGGTTTTTTGTTCTGTTTAGTCCTGTCCCTTCACTGTCTCACAGGATGATTTGTTTGTAGCAGATGCTCACTAACTGTACATATTATTGACTTCATTAAGAATACATTACGGATAAGTATGGAAGATTTATTGCTGAGTGAAGCAAGTCAAGCTATGAAACAGAGACATTGTATGTATCCACTTAACATATACCGACTGTCTGCACTCTAAGTAGAGACTGAAAGACTGGAAGACATAAAAGCACTGGAAATCGTTATGGACATTAGGGACAAAATGGAAGGAGAGTGGGAGAGAGGAAGAGTGTGGAAAAGGAAATTAGGGGGAAAAATAGAGAGGTAAGACATTTGTGGGACACAGATATGGTTTAATACCTGTGTATATCATGCTTGGTAAAACCTCTTTTCAATCTAAATGATGTATAGTGATCAAATGTATAAATAATAATAATAATAAGAAGAAATATACTTTAAAAATATATTACTGACTATCTTGAAAATTTAGATAAGAAAAGTTAGTTTCTTCTTTTTTAGTTAACTAAAGTCTCTACTTTTTTCAGATTTATTTCACTTTTTAAACATTTTAGTATATGTCTATTATTTACATTTAATCACTATACATTTTTATAGTGTACAATATGGTTTTTCCCAGCATGGACACAGTGCATATCAGTCAAGACAAAGACATTACCATATACATTATCAGCAGCAAATAACTTTACAGTTTTGTGCCAATTAAACGTATTGTTTGTTTTTTGTCCCTGCTCCTTTCCCTTCCCTCCCCTTATTATCCACGCTGTATTACCCTTCCCTTTATTCTGTTATAATAGATGATATCTTTGAGAGCAGCATTGGCAGTAAATGACTAGAGATGAATTGGCCCATTGTGGGGCCCATGGTGGTGGAATAAATACTGAGTTTATTCTCTTTTGTAGTATCAAAATACCTTAATCCTAGGAGCATGGGCTCATGAGTGTGGGCTCTAGCAGGAAAATAGCCAGATGAGACTGAGGAACTAACTGCACAGTAGTTGACCATTATAGTTTTTACAGTTTCTAATTCCTCAGAATCACTACCATTTTCCCCATTTAAAAATACTACAATAAATTATTTACCAAATGTCTGCCTAAATCCCTAGAGTGATTTTAGTTTTGTATTTTTAAAAGTGTTTCCCAGACTGAAATCTAAGTACCTAAGAAGGAAGTCTAAGAAATAAAACATGAAAACATTATGGAAGCAATTAAAATTGTTTTGAGTACATTAATTATTTTTCAATAAATGATAAAATACTGCATAGTCATTGAAACAATATTCAAAGTTTTAGAGATCATCAGGACCTAATGGTTAGGTCACTGGTCTCCCATGTAGTTAACTACAGTGTGAGTCCCAGATCTGGCAGCGTAATACTCACACCTGGTATGTGTGCATGTGTACCCCAAATCCCAGGAGAATGGAGGAGAAGGTATTATGGAATGGCCATCCCCTAGGGTGGGTGATTTCTCGCTTTCTGTCTCTTTGTCTCTGTCTGTCTGGTGAGCACACGCACCCTATAGCGAAAACCTCTCCAAAAAAAAGAAAAAAGGAAAAGGAATGTCTGAAAGAAATGTAGGAGTAAGAGTCAGGTAATTTTCACAATTTTACTTGTGTCACTGTCAAGGCTATATTGCAGGATGTGACTTAAATTTCGGCATAGGGTCCATTAACATTGCCTGTGAAGAACCTATCATCTTTACTAAGTCACCCCAGGAAGCTTAATGTTGGGCTGAGAGCTGGTGAGAATACATCCCTGCTTCTCATGAATGGCAGGATCCGAAACATTGGAAGAAGAGTCTGAGCAACAACGGTATTTCTGTCTTCAACTTGCCAAATTGATGAGTCCTATTTCTTGCCATGGGTGGATCTAGGGGGAGGGAAGAGGGAGAAGTGTTTCTATGACTCTAATGGATTAGAAGCTACAAGAAATGAGTTTCTTCCTTTCTCTCAACATCTTTAATACCTTCCCAATAATAAGGAACATGATTTCTTTAAATAATAAGTGACAGGAATCAATTTTTATAATCCAATACTATTATGTAGCAATTTCAGAACAGACTCTACTCAGAAATATTGCTGGCAATTCTTAATAAAAATATCTATTGTTGGAAAATATATCTGTGCATGATTTTCCTTTCTGTTGACAGTGGACTCCAAATTTCCCATTTTATTTGATCCACCAGTTTATTTTATCTGGCAGTCGTTTATCTCGCTTGATCTGTGTTCTCCTGTTTTCTTTGATTTCATTTTTTTCTTCAGCTTTCATCATGAACTTTGTATTAAATGTCTTTCTAACTTCCACGGCATCCATATGAATGAATCCAGAATATTGCTGTCTGTTTTGAGACTTCCACAACATTGCCAATTGCTAAGGCCTTTTTCGTAAATGTCATGTAGAAATATTAGGCAGTGATATAAACACATGCAAGTGATATTCACAGAGTACTTTTTTCAACTGAGAAAAAAACTATCTTCAAAATTGGTAAAACTATTAAACATGACATTCTTGGAACTAGTAGTTGACTTTCAAATACTACATGCATAAATATGTATATCTCTTTAACAGTTCCCATTTAAAAGTGTTTTTCCCTTTTCCTAAGGATATTACATTTTTCTTAGGAGATAAACTAAACAAAATGAATATCTTTCTTTCCCCTTTATCTCATCTATGTATTTGGTGTGGAAAATAAAAAACTCAAACAAATAATACAAAATAATTTCACCGTAGATTTGACCATGTCTGAAATCCTGGAGTGTTAGATGTTAAAACACTATTACAAAACCTGATTTCAATCTAAGGGATATATATCCAAACACATACAAACATCAGAAATAATTAACCTGAAAATTCCTCTTCTAGCAAAACTTTTAAAAATCCATCCAACATTATTTTTCACTCTTCATTTTTACACTCATCAGTGAACCAGTAACTACCCCTTCCTTAGGTCTTACAATGCTTGTTTCTAGGTCTTTTTTTTTTTGTTAGATTTTTAAATTTCAATTTTTTTAATACATTCAATCACGTTACTTAACTTGAAAAGTGAATATTCCAACGTATGTACAGTTCTCACCAGTCCAGTTAACAATACTATATAAAGTTATCTTCAAAATATATAGTAACCCATTTCTTTGTTCCATAAATGACTTGCCTATCTATTTTTTTCTTCATGTCCTCCTCAGACTCTTTTCTTTCACCCACCCTCTTCCCACACTGTATCTGATATTCACAACCATTTACTATGTTTCTATATCCTTTAGTCATTCAGTTTCAGCCATATTGTGCAGACACTTGGTATGTTTTAAGTGAAGACATACAATGTTTCTCCTTCATAGCCTGACTTGCTTCACTCAGCAGTAAATCAGTAAATCTTCCATATACATCCACTTTCTGTCAAAAGCCAGGTGTTTTTTGTTTGTTTGTTTGTTTGTTTTTAATAGACAAATACTATTACATAGAGTATATGTACCACACTTTTTCAATCCATTTATCTGTTTGTGGCCATTAGGGTTGACTCCATGTCTGAGCGGCTGTGAATAATGCTGCAATAAACTTCGATGTGCAAGAATTTTTCCAATTAAGAATTCTTTTGTCCTTTGGATAGAGAACAAGGAGTGAGATTGTTGGATCATATGGTAGTTTTATTTGTAGATATTTGAAGAATCTCCAAATTGTTCTCCACAGTGGCTGGACCAATTTACATTCTCACCAGCAGGATAGGAGAGTTCCCCTTTTACCATACCCTTGCCAGCACTTACCATTTTTTGTTTTTTTAATCTTAGTCATTCTGACTGGAGTTATCTGGTATCTCATTGTTGTTTTGATTCAGCATCTCCCTTACAATGAGGGATGTTGAGCATTTTTTCATATGTCTTTTGGCTATTTGTATGTCTTCCTTAGAGAGTGTTTTTTCAACTCATTCTCCCATCTTGTAATAGGGTTGATCATCTTTTTTTCTGGACACCTGTTTGACATTCTTGTGTATTCTGGTTTTCAGTCCCTTATCTGACGCATAGTTTACAAAAATATTTTCCCATTCTGAGAGTTATCAATTTACACTAATTACTGTGTCTTTTGCCATGCAGAAATTTCTTAATCTGATGTAATCCCACTTGTCTATTTTTATGCTTATCAGTGAACCAGTAACTACACCTTCCTTAGGACTTGCAATGTTTGTTTCTAATTCTACCAAGAAAAGTTTTTGTAGGTCCCATTGTTGCCTTTCCACATCCTATTAATATAATGTTAATCATTTTATCCATCTTTCACGTAGATTCTTTTGGTTCTTCTATTGAAGGATAAAGTGTTAAAATATAAGGTTCTATTGATTCTATCTATATTGTTTAATCTGACATTAATTTTTGATTCATATCACATAGTTTCATTTCTGATCAACATTTAGATTTTTCAAAAGTATGTTGCATCAGTCCTGACAAAAGAGTGTTTATTGAGTAAGCAAATAAATAAATATGATATGAGTAAAATACAAGTTCAGGAATCTGTCCTGTGATTATTCAATAACTAAAAAGAAGAAACAAAATTGTGTTTTCAAAGTAGTAACAACAATAATAGTTAATAATATGAATTGCCTTAAATGCGAGATGAAGTTCAACAGGGACTAGAAAGTTGAGCTAGAATGACAGACATGCAAAAAATTAGATCATTACTCTTTACAGGAATAATCAAATAACTATAATTTAGGACAGAAAGTAATAACTGGAAAAAATGTAGAAGAAACTGTTCAGTGATTTTTCTTCTTGCTTGACCAGTGCATTCCTACCCCAGGATGAAATTATGGCTATATTTTATGTTTTCTAAAGAGGCCTATGGGAACTCCTTGGCATATGTGTGTGGGATGATGTTAGAAGATAATATTTAAAGGGAGCAAAGTAGGATTCTACTTACATATTACAGAATATGACAGTTTACCCATAAAACCTAAAACTCCTGCTATTGTCACAAAACTAAGGATACTTCCATTTTTTAAAAAATTTTTGCCATAGGGCACATATGTTCAGTGGAGAGAGAGACAGGGAGAAAGCACCCTCTAAGGGAATGGCTATGCCACAATCCTTTCTCCTCCATTCTTCTCTAAGGATTTTGGGCATGCACACAGACATGCCAGGCATGGTTTTCAAGCTTCTGCTTTTGAGATCCAAACCACTTGGCTGGGCTTGTAGAATATAGCTGCTTTAACCTCTACGCCATGTGCTGGCTCGAAACTAGGCATACTTCTAAAATATTCCCTCATGTAGAGAATATGTTATGATGCATGGAACAAAATCATTTAATTTCTATTCTACAATAAATTTACTCTGACTTAAAAAGACAAAAAGGAAAGAAAAAAAGAAGAAAAGAATAAAGAAGAAAATAAAGAAAAGAAAAAAAGAAAGCAAAGCAAAGAAGAAAAAAAGAAAAGAAAAGAAAAGAGAAAAGAAAAGAAGAAAAGAGAAAAGAAAAGAAAAGAAAAGAGAAAAGAAAAAAAAGAAAAATAAAGAAGAGAAAAGAAAAGAAAATGGAAACCAGTGTTTTGGTGGCTGGTAGGTGGTGTGGTAGTTATGTGGCTGGACTCCCACATGGCTGATTGTGGTTTGAGTCCTGGACCTGGAGGTTTGTTTTCTCAATTTTTATTTCTCTTTCTCTGTATACCTCTGGTCAAATTAAATGACATAAATAAATAAATAAATAAATAAATAAATAAATAAATAAATAAATAAAAATAATAAATAAATAATAAATAATAATAAATTAAATTAAATAATTATTTTAAAAAATACAGAAAACAAAGCCTATGTTTTCCCATTTCCTTTCACTAACTTTTACATACTTAGTAAAAAAAAAAAAATGGGTTGGAAGAAAATTCTGTTTTTTCCCTGAATAAACACCAAAAGAACACTTTTTTGATAAAGAATCAAACTCATAGATTAGCTCAACTTTGGTCCTCTCAAATCAAGGGCTTCCAAATTCCAGACTCTTAGTCATTCTCTGCTGGGATGTAGCACCCTGCTGAAGATACACATTTTACTTCACTACCATTTACTTCCTGCCCTTCTACTTTTTTCCCAGTCCGCTTTCCATATCCTCAATTCTACTTCATTGCTCCTGGTCCTTTAGATAGGATGTGTGGACAGAAGTCTGACTACTTTTTCTATTTCCCAAAAGGGACTGGGGAAGTCATACCTACAAACATTAACAGACCATTTATTTTCTATTGACAGGATTCTTCCTACCTCCTGTTCCTGGCATAGTATCTTTGAGATGTATATTTCAACCAATTACAGTGTATTCTTTTGCTTACTTCTTCCCAAGACATGGTACTTCCCTTTTCCTTAAGATGTAGATTAAGCCTTTCTTTAACTAATCTCTTCCCAAGACACAGATCTTCCTTTCCAATCACCGACCTAAGAATTTGTGGAACCCACCTATAACCTACAAGCCCCCCACTTCTACATGTCCCGCCTTTTTGGGCCAGACCAATGGGAAATCTTTTAATTAAATGTTGTGTGTCAATCTCAAAAGCACATAAATGGAACCTCTGTACATGATCACCCCGAGAAAAGGCATGTATGCCTCTTCTCCGGCCTAGGTCACACAGTTGGCTTGGAAATAAACCGCATTAATTATTAATTATTAATTTTACAGTTGGTTATTTATTTTCTGTGGACAGATGTCTTAATCAATCATCAGAATATAATTGGAAGACTCTGACCCTTAGGGAATTTCTTAGATTTGCTTACTTGCTGGATTTGGGAGGTACCTTTAGTTTAGAATAAGAACTCCACCCTAATCCTCTTCAAATTGAATTGATACATTGCCAGTTTCTGCCTTCTCCCCATTTCCCAGCTCAGTCAACCTTGAATTCAGATGCATACTAATAAAAATGAACATTGGTTTAGGTAATTGATCACAGCATAACTAAACTCTTTTGGATACTTGTCCAAACAAGATTTTGTTGATATTCACCTTGACTTTTCACATGTATTCTCACTACTAGGCATTTCTAATACTGTAGAAGTTTCAAGGGAAATGAGTGAAAATCTCGTCTTTGTAATTCTGATTAAAGCTTTCAGGCTGGCCCCATTGCCTAATGGTTAAAGGAGCTTAATTCCCATTGGTGACAACAGGGTTTGCTTCCTGGACCTGGTGACTTGGAAAACATACAGGATGCATGTTTGTGCTTGCCCAAAATTCCAAAAGGAGGAAGAAATGGAGGAGAAGGGATTACAACATTACCATGCCTCTCTCTTTCTTTCCCTCTGTCATTCCTGTGAACGCATATGCCTTCTGGCAAAATTTAAAAAACAGAAACAAAAAAGCAAAAAAATTAGTCAATTTACAGATCTCCACTATGTCCCTGTGTGGTGCTGTATAATTCATTAATTCATTCCTGGGTGTTGCGGCCTTCCATTTCAGTGGGCTTTTTTTTAGCAATTTTTGCTACAGTTTTAGGATTTTAACTTAGGGTCAATTGAATAAGAATTCATCAACACGTAGAACAAAATATATCATAAATTAATTTTAATTTATTGGTTTCTGCATTATTAACAGAAAGTATCACTACTATAAAATTATGATATCATTAATTGTATTTGTTTGAAATAATGAGACAAATGATCATTAAACTTAGTTTGTTTTTTCTATTAAAAGTGACACTTGCCATTTCTCTTTCTGCTAAAGGTAGAATCTTGACTTACATCCTGAATTCTAGTTAATGATGTCACAAGACAGCTATGCATTTTATTAATAGTGCTGTTTTCTTCCAGGCACCCAGGCTCCAAACATCCATCATCCTGAACTCTTTTTTCTTTTCTTGTCATCTCTAGACAGTGACTGAAGACCCAACTTTCTCTTCAAAATGTATCCTTAATTTTATTTCTTTTTCCATTTCTTGTGCTAACACTCTGGTTCAAAGGCATATGTTTTCATATCTAAAATATTGGGAGTTATTTAGATTGACTACTTCTACTTCTCCTTCATATTTTTCCCCAAGACATTTTTTCTCAAAAGATAAATTGAAATGCCCTAACTCAAGGTCAACAATACATTCTATTTTGCCAAAATCTAATAGTCAATTCTCTTTTCATTTTCCTGTTGGTGGCATTTGACACAGTTGATCATGTGTTCCTTCTTGAAATAATATCTTTATGTGACTTTCAGGTAGATATCCTTCTAAGTCTTCTCCTCTCCTATGTGTTATCGAAGAATACTTTTTCAGTTTTCTGTGCTGCTTTCTTGACATCTCTCTGATCTCTAAATATATGAATGCCACCAGGTTTCATCCCAGCTTTTCTCTCTTCTCGTTTCACTTACTCTCTAAATTATCTTATTTATTCCAATGACTTTATATCCCATTCATATGCTGATGACTCTCAATTTTATATCCCTCATCTCAGCTTTTTCACTGGACCCAATAGTTACTCATCCAAATGTTTATGCCTGCACTTGACTGTCTACTAGAGAAATAGTAATGTGTCTTAATTTCCATTCCTTAAATTCCCTAAAGCTCTCTTATTTTGCTTTTATTTTTAAGTTTACTGACTTACTTATTTCTTCCAGAAATAAGAGAGAGAGAGACAAAAGGACAGCACCGTCAATGAGGTCTTGACACTGAAATCCATCCTCGGAATTAGCCAGTCCTGGATTACGGGTAGACCAGATGCAAACTTGAAATCTCCTCATGTAGGTCAGCCTCACAGACACTGCATTTTGCTACCAAACCACCACGTGCCCCATCTCTTCTTTCTTATTTAGTAAATGTCAACATCCATCTAGTTGTTCTGGATTAAAAACGTGTAGTCATTGTTTTATTTTTCCTATATTCCATATATAATTTATGAACTAATGATCTCAGCTCTAATTTATGATACATGTCTAGTCTGATGTTTTCTCACTATTTAAACACTATTCCTGGAGTCTGAGCCAGTATCATTTGTAGATATCTTTCCTACCAAGTCTTTTTTGCATCCTTGATTTCTTACAAGTCATATTCCTTTTAAATTAGATCATAGTATTTTATTTAAAAAACTTCTAGAGGCATAATATTACTAAATCAACAAATTAAATAGTGTTTGTTTATTATCATCTGTCTATTTTCTGCCATTTCTTTGTATTACTCAGGGTTCTTCAGAGCAACAGAAGCAATTGGAGACCGATAGATATGTAAGAGAGGATTAGTGAGAAGAACTAGCTTATGACTTTATGAAATCTGGGAAGACCCATGATATGTTACCTGCATGCTGGAGAATGAAGAAAGTCCAAAACACAATTCAGTCCACACTCAAAAGTCCTGAGAACCAGGGAGCCCATAGTGCGCCTCTTAGCTGAGACCGAAGGCCTGGGCTGACACAAGTGGTGGAGTCTGCAGGTCAAGGGCAGAAGACAACTGGGACCAGCAGTTAGTGTAATGGCTATGTCGCTGGACTCCCACATAGTAGATCACGGTTCGAGTCCTGGACCCAGTGGCTTGGAGTCCCAGACCTGGTGGCTTAAACTCATACCAGGCGCATGTGCGTGCATACCCAAGATCCCGAGAGGAGAATGGAGGAGAAGGGATTGCAGCATGGCTATCCCTGGGGGGTGATTTATCACTTTCTATCTCTCTATCTGTCTGGCAAGCCGCAAGTGCCCTATAGCAAAAACCTTTCCAAAAAAAAAAGACAACTGTCCAGCTCCATAAGAGAAAGAGACCAAATTCACCCTTTCACCCTTTAGTTACATCTTGACTCTCCATTATCATTTTCCAGTCCCTCACCACCTTCTCCCTGTGCTCCTCTCTGCTCTAGGCACACTGGACTTCTTACTATTTCTTAGAATCTCTGGGTATATTCCAAACCTAACTCCTTTTCACTTATTCTTTCCAGATATGTCTGAATGACTAACACCATAATTTTACTCAGATTATTCACTTCAAAAACACCAATGTAGAGAGATCCCTCCACTATGTAAAATAGTACCTTCTTACTCTATCATCTGCACTCTATTTTTGTTTCTAGAATTTGTTACCAAATCCTTTAAATATTCTTATTTTTATACTTTGTTGAGTTTAATTCTCTTTCCACTAGAATAAGTGCTCTTTATTTTTTTTCCTGATTTTTTTCAGAGTTTAGGCTGTTTTTGCATTTAATAGGTATCCAAAAAGCATTTTCATCATAAAAGAAGAAAGCACATTTTCCTCTAGTGATCATAATATAAATCTGTTTTACAGACTAATCTTTTTAGGCATTTTTGTCATGCATTTTCTTCTCACAAATACTCTGACTTTGTCACCTGGAGATAAGAAATCATATCCCTTTGGTTAAAATGTAAAGCAATCTATAAAACTTCTTACTGACTCCATTGCCTTATCGTCCACAATGTCAACCACACAGACATGTGCACACATTCACTTATTCTACAGAGAATGAACAAAAAAGGAGATACATGAAGACCACAGAACTATGACTCTTCATTTACTTTTAGTCAGAGTTGAAAGCTATTGTAAGAGTCCAAATGAGAGTTAGTAAATTGTCTGAATTAAAGCAAAATCAGTGGAAATGGAAAAACCTCCACAGATGTGAATAATATTTTGAAGTCTCAATTGAGCTCATACAGTGCTTGTGAATTTAGCTTT
>NW_006206145.1:1168253-1176915 GCF_000334495.1 Tupaia belangeri chinensis | reverse complement strand
CCTGCTGATTGCTTTCCTCTATGGATCGCACAGTAATTTTTTTTTTCACATGTAAAGATTGAAGGTTTGATTAGAAACAAAACAAACAAGAAAAACACTGAAGAAATTTTAAAAAAATCTACCCAGTAAAGGCAATTGATTCCCCCCTCCCCTCTGGGGAGCACAGGTCCATGCGTGGGAGAGAGAGACAGAGAAAGCACCCTTCAATAAGGCCTGTTCACGTGTGATTGCTTTTCATCCAAGTCTCCATCCTGTCTGGATTCTGGGCACATGCACACATGCCCAGCATGTTTTTAAGCTGCAGGGACAGGATTAGAATACTGTTTGGTCACATGGGATCCAGTTTCCTCTCACAGCACTTAACCATTGTGTTGCAGACATCCCTAAAGAACATTTTTAAATTCACTCTGCTGGATACCTAAGGTGCATGTTTTGGAAATTAATTCTAAATTGTGATGGTACAGAAAAATATTCATTTAGAAGAAGACTACTGAATGGGTACCATAGTCATACCTTGTGCTCTACGATCATCCCAGCACAGTAATATTTGCGTGCCTATCTCATTGATACCTAGCTCTTACCTTAGACACCTATGCCATAGCTCAAAACCATATTTAAGCTTAACATGCACTGCTACTCCATCTTTTCTGAGGTTGATAGCAGTAAGGCCTCTCTAGATTGGTGTGTGTAAATGCATATTTCATCACAAGTTCATCTTCACTGATGAGTACAATATAATTCATTAAGCTCAATTAAAAGTTGTGGCTTAGAGGGCCAGCAGGAGGATGGAGGTTAAGGTACTGGCTCCCATGTGGCCAACTTCGTGGTTTCAGTCCCTACCCAGTGGCTTGAAAATCACACTGGGAGTGTGTGCATGCCCAAAATCCCAGGAGGAGAATTGTGGTGTGGCCACCCTCCTGGGGGATGATTTCTCACTTTTCTTCTTTCTCTCTCTCTGTCTGTCTCTTGTGAGTGCATACATTCTATAGCAAAACAAACAGATGTTCTGGTTTAAACCTATAGACTACAAATCACAATGGGACTTTCTGAAAATAGTTTTTATTAGAAACTGTAAATATGTCATGTACAAATATTTATATTTATAAAGAAAATTAAGTTAAATATGAACTAGTTCATTATCAGCATGTTATTGAGTTTCCATCTAAAATGTGATTTTTTTAGTTTATTCATTTATTTCTTTCATGAGTGAGTGACAGAGAGAGAGAGAGAGAAAGGAGAGAGAGAGAGAGAAAGGAGAAAGAGAGAGAGACAACACCCCTGATGGTGTCTTGATGGCATGATCCACCTGCAGCCTTCAACCAGGCCCAGATGACGGGTAAGCGTGTACCTGGAACACTGAGGGTGGTCTTTGGACTTGAAGTAGGATCCTTCCATTGTGGCACTGTGTCACAGAACATAGAATTAACTGTGTGCAACAGTCTGCTCCATACAGTTTGATCTTTAACAAGTGACATATAGCTCCATATATATCAACAGTTATTATCTATACCTATTAATTGTAACCTTAGTCCATATGCTTCTATTTTAAAAGAATGCATTCATTCAAGTGTTTATTATAAGAACCACAAGTTGTTAGCCTAGCCTCAGTCTCAGCAGCACAGATATAACATGATTTTCTGTACTTGAAGCCATAGGGTCGGCCACCAATTTGGATCTTTAGTCAACTTTTAACATTCCAGACCTGCGTACCCACCCAAGATGCTGACTATCCCAAAGGGCTGAGGGAAGGGGATTGTGAAATGACAAGAGTTTATTGAGGGTGCCTATCTCTTTTTCTCTCAAGCACATACACCCTCTCTTGTATGTGTACCTGTGCTTTCTTTTTCCTTTTTATGTTCCCTGTTGGGAGCAGAAATAAATTAAATGAAGTTTAAAAAGTCTATGAAAAGAAACTGTTGTGTACTTACAGTAGTATATTTGATAATAAAATTTGAATCTATTGATTCTGTGATCTTTCTTCATTATTTCATTGATTCTATTATAATTATTCCCACCCACATGCCAACATTGTACACGTTCTTAGAAGTCTGGAGAACATGTTAGTCTCACTTTGCATTGCATTTTTTTTAATAGAAATAAGCATTTTTATGGGCACCATGAAAAATTTTGTTTTTTTTGGTAGTAAATATATTTTTGGGTATATGAATGCATACATTTCAGGTCAACTGGACAGAAGCACAGTTAGCATGTGGCTTCCATTGCTGCAGTCCAGTATGCTATTGAATGTATCACAGAGGCCAGGCTAAGTTATTATTATTTTTTTCCTATGGGAGAGAGGAGGGGGACATCCCCAACAGAACCTTCACACATTAAGTCACCACCAGCCTCAGCTAGCCAGGATCATGTGCATGTGGCCAGAATGTCTAGAAAGATCTCGGAAAGCAAACCAGGGACTCTGCTGTGAACTTTCAGCAAAACAAGAAGCTATGATACAACTGCATCACCATGGCTGTCCTGGGCTGTGACTTCCAGGAGCATTGTTGTGCCGGCCTTCTGCATCCAGCTTAGGTGTCCTAGGAAGACTTCATAAGTCTGGGGCTTATTTCCCTTTCCCAAGGCTATTGGAAAGCATGTTAGATGCTGGTAAAATAGTTTTCCTTGAGGGAAGAAGAATGCTTAGAAATCTAAAGCTTCATATTGTAGCTCAGAAAAGTTTTTTTTTTTTTTTGCATGAAAGAGATGGTTTTTGATTATTCCTTTAATATTTTGTGTTTCCACTTCTTGTTCCCTCCAGAAAGTCATATTGGGCAGTCTCTGAAGTCAGCTCTCTTGATGAGATTCTTCCCATAATCCTGAATAAAGAGCATCCTGATGGCAGCATCCTTCACTTTCAATCTCATCGCCCTTTTCTCTGTTTCATGTCCTCAAGACAGTTGTCACAGCCTCTTCTCTTTAGACTGCTTGATGTCGAGCAGACATCAGTTCACTGTACCTCCCATTCTTCAGGGGACTTTGCTTTCCATGAGGTCATATTACGTTCTCTGTCTCTAGATGGGAGGAGAATGAAATGACCCAGTATTACAACAGTGCTAATCATCAGGTGTAAGACTTGAACCATGGTTGGCCACGTGGGAGTCTAACACTTCAAACACCATGCCACCTGCTGGCTCCACCAAGTTCCTTTTAAAGCCATTCCTGGGACTAGCAGATGACATAGTAGTTACGTTGCTGGACTCCTACATAGTCCACTGTGGTTTGAGTGCTGGACCAAAGGCATAAAAGTCACGTCAGCCTCCTGTGCAAGCATCCCCAAAATCCCTAGAGGAGAATAGAGGAGAACGGATTGTGACATGGACATCTCCCCAGGGGGTGATTTCTCACTTTCTGTTCTCTGGTGAGCACATGAGCCCTAAAGCAAAAATCTCTCTCTAAAAAATAAATAAAAAAGTCACTCCTAAGTATATTATAGTTTTAGCTCATGCAAATAAGTATTTTTTTTACAACCATTCAAACAGGTTTGTTATGTATATTATATTTGCTTTTTAAAAATTAAATAGTACCGGGACCAGCAGTTGGAGTAAAGGCTATGTCAGTAGACTCCCTTGTAGTCGACTATGGTTCAAGTCCTGGACCCAGTGACTTAAATTCATGCTCGGTGCGTGTTGTACGTGCCCAAGATCTTGAGAGGAGAATGGAGGAGAAGGGATTGGGGCATGGCCATCCCCCCTGGGGGGTGATTTCTCACTTTCTGTCTCTCTCTGTCTTTCTTGCAAGCACACAAGCCCTATAGCAAAAACCTCTCCAAAACGAACAAAAAAGCATTATATAGTAGCAAATATGTCAGGGCAAGTAGTGTTACATAATCACTTTGACTAAATAGTTGTTCTTCAGAATTTCATATAGTTATGGGTACAATATATTATTATTTTTGTTTATTACTAATGTGGACAATTTCTACTCTATTTTCAAAAGAATATATTATTTTTTATTAACCCATCTCTTTATCTCTCTGGAATACACAAATAATAATATAATTTAATTATTTTATAAGCTGTCATTGGGTAATTATCATGTGCTGTTAAGTTACACATATTTGTATATTTATTTGAATATAGAATACTTTACATTAACAATTGGGAGGCAATTATTGCCTTTTTCTGCAAATATTTTAAAGGTACACTAATTTTCAGATATAAGTAAAATATTTTTCATATTTTTTACCAAGAATGTGCAAAGTGGGCAGCTATTTCCCATTATTTTAATAAGTATTTTAATATTTGCACATTTCTAAATGGGCCATAGAGTACGAAAAAACTGGAAACTGAGTTAACTCATATTCAAAAAACTAACATACTAGAAGACTGGTGTGGCGATGTATATACATATATATATATTTATTCCTGGTTTTATGATAAAGAGAAGTCAAATTACAAGATAGCTATATATCCTAAGATAATTCCAGTAACACTAGTTGTGTTGAAATAAAAGATACTAAATGAAGGTAGTTTTAACTGCTGTTTCACAATTATTTTATTATAACTGGGGGATTTCCATTGATTCAATTTTTTTTCACTTATGTCATTGAGCAATTTGTTTACTACATACTAAGTGTAAGATGCTACTGTAGGGATGTAAGAAATGCAGACACGTTGTCTCTACACTGAGGAAACTAGTAGAGGAAGACCAGTATGTGCATTGACAACTATACAAAAATTAACAACTATATAATATTTTGTTTATTAAGAAGAAGGAATAAGAGTAGGGACTGTGGTATTAGGGAACATAGAAAGACTGTATAACCTGTATAACCAGGAAGATTATAGTAACATTCAAAAAGGAGAAAGAGAACGTTAGAGCCATATTAGAACCTTTCATGAAAGAAAGAGAGGTTCAAAGCATTGGGCTAATTGCCCAAATCTATGTAGCCAGAAAGCAGCCTCATTTCATTAATACAAAACGAGGTAGTATAGTAAAGAGAATAGTCCAAATTGATGTAGAAGTAGGTGGAACTTGACAACAAAGTCCAGTACTGTGCCCCATATGGAAGTTGCTAAGAGACCCACAATGCAGTAGTTGAATGCTGTACAGAGGAAACCAAATCACACAGGGCTGTCAGGGTTTGAACCCCATCCCTGGCAGGTTACATAGCAGACACACATGGTCCTGGGATCCTGATGGGATGGAGAATTACAGGAAAAAGACTGCAGAGTGGCCAAGCCCCGTTGGAGGGATGCTCTCTTTCTCCTTCTCTCTCATACGCACGCAGGTGCCCTCAAGCATTATAAAAATAAATAAATAAATAAATAAATAAATAAATAAATAATTGCTAAAGAAAATTTTTTAAATGGAGAAATGTTTGCTTTTTCTCCATCAAAATATTTAGGCTCCAAATATGTGTGTGTATGTGTGTGTGTGTGTGAGAGAGAGAGAGAGAGACAGACAGAGAGAGAGAGGGAGAATGTAGTTTATATGTACATTTAAAATAATTTTATTTATTAGTATTTTAGTTTGCTATAGGGCACATGCATTCACCAGAGAGAGAAAGAGAATGTGAGAAATTAAGCCCCTGGGTCCAAGCTATGTGGGAGTCCAATGCTTTAACCACCATGCCACCTGCTGGCCCCTATATGTACATTTAATAATCAAAAACCAGAGATCTTTTTTTTCTGTAATTGCCACCAAAACTAAAAATTTATATAATCTCCTTCAGAGATTATGTGCTCTCCTACAAATTCAGTGAATAAAATGATGTTGTGATTATTACCATCATAATATATGGAGTGTCTTCAAAACGTTTATGGGAAAACCCATATTTTGAGAAAACTGCTAATAGTTTTTAAGACAATTTTCATACCAAAATAAACTCACATTTTAATTTCACTTTTCCATGAACGTTTTGAAGGCTAGTCAATGTCACAGTTTAAAATCTATAAAAAAGTAAAATATATTATAAAATGAAATTTTAAAAACATACTAGTATAAAAATAAACATTCTTATATCTTGGATTATGAAAAATCTTGAAACAAACAAACAAAAATAGTCCTGTTAATAGTTCAAATTATACTGGGACCAGCAGATGGCGTAATGGTTATGTCACTGGACTCCTACCAGGTCAACCATGGTTCAAGTCCCGGACCCAGTGACTTAAAACTTAAACCAGACACATGTGCTTGAGTGCTCAAGATCCTGAGAAGAAAACAGAGGAGAAGGGGCTGCAGCATGGTCATCCCTTTTGGGTTGATTTCTTGTTCTCTGTCTCTCTCTGAACATACACACCCCAGAGCAAAAATTGAAGAAACACACAATCCATTAGATGACCAGAAATCACTGCAGGAACACAATAAATAAGAGAAAGCAAGAAAATATCTCTCCTCCAAGGGAAAGGAGTAACTTCTCTTCATCCTCAGACAGTATAATGGAACTTACAGAAATGTTAGATAAAGGATTTAGAATATTCATAGTGACAAAACTAACAGAGATGGAAGAGAAGAGGCAGAATAAAGGAGCCAATGAGTTCCAGGAGGAGAGGAAATTTTTTCAAGATCGGAAAAAGGAAATATACACCATAAAAAAGAATTAAATGGAACTGTTAGAAATGAAAGCTATAATACAAGAAGTCAAAACCTCCCTTGAAATTATTAAAAGCAGACTAGATCATACAGAAAATTGAATCTCAGATGTAGAAGATCTAATCGCTGGCTTAGAAAAATCTACCACGAAGACTGAGAAAATTTCCAAAAAAAAAAAAGAGAATAATATATGAGAAATACTAGACACCATCAAAGTCCAAACATCTGGATAATTGGTATCCCAGAAGGCGAAGAGACTAAGGGCATTGATAATCTATTCCATGAAATCCTGGAAGAAAACTTTTCAGACCTAGAGAGGCATTCAAAGATCCAATCGCAAGAAATAAAAAGGACCCCAAATAGAATCGACCCAAGAAGATCTTCTCCAAGACACGTTATAGCCACATTGACCAAAACCACAGACAAAGACAAGATACTAAGACAGGCAAGAGAGAAAAATCAAGTTACCTACAAAGGACATTCCATCAGGCTCACAGCAGACCTCTCATCAGACACAATGCGAGCAAGGAAAAAAATGAGAAAATACATTCGAAGTGTTAAAGGAAAAGCAATTTCAACCAAGAATGCTGTACCTGGCAAGATTTTCCTTCATATGGGAAAAAAAGACAAGGCCATTCTCAGGTAAATAAAATCTGAAAGAATTACCAACACCAGATCAGCTCTCCAAGATGTTCTGAAGGGAGTGCTATATCAGGAAAACTACAGAAACACAGAAATAAGAGTTCAAAAACTAATAAAATGGCCAACTTAATGGTAGGGACAAGTCTGGAACTGAATGTCATATCCCAGAGTTTAATCGGGAAGATTGGACCACAACAGAAGATAGATTAAATACATGAGACTGAACTGGTGAAATTGAATCTTTTGACTAAAACATTGCTGATTTTCTTCTAAGCTTTGTTTTCCAAATTTAAGGATTTTTGTCTTGTCTTGAGCTGCCAATAGTTTCATGTATTTAAAAACAATCCTGACCTGTTTCCTGGCTATAAGTTTAAAGCAAAGCTCTCTTACTTAGCATTTCTTTGATTTTTATTTATTAAAGCTAAAACTGCTTTTTTTGAAACTAAAAAATGTATATTTAAAAATACTTATTTAATGACTGCCATAAGCTATATAGCATCAGCTAAGTGCTCAGAGTTTCATGCCTAAAGTAGGACATGTATTAACAGATATGTATATAACAGCTGAACTTGCTATTTAAAATAGTTAGATTATTTAAGATATTTTGTGAATCAAAAAAATGTGGGGGGAAAAAAAGGAATGGAAAGCAACTGTAGACACCAGAGATAGTGTGGGAGGAGGGTGAGAAATGATTTTATATATAAATCTCCATATTTATATATATATATATATATACACACACACACACTTATGTATACACATACATAGATATATACATATACACACATACGTGTGTATACATATATACATATATGTTTATATATGTGAATATATGTGTCTGTGTGTGTGTATATGAAACTAGAAAAGGAAATGTATCCATCATAGCATGTATGATTAAACTATGCAGTTTATTCTGGATGGGACATCACATTGTGTATACTGTGATGATGCTCAGTGAGTGAATGTAAAGTTAATTAATTCATTAATTTTTTAAAAAATTAAAAAAAATAAATTGTAGAAAATAGTTCAGAGTATGCATCAATCATTTAAATTAGTTTTTATGATTGAAATGTTTATTTTAGTATGCATTTAATTTTCCTTGGGTTAAAAGTTAATGTGGAAATATATGATAGTAAATTGTGTATGTGTATGTGTGTGTGTATGTGTATGTGCCTATTTATATAAATATTCTTTGCTTACTTTCTCTACATATCATTTTCTTTGAAAATTTAGTTATTTTCTATTCTTTTTTTTTCCACACTGCCCTGATGAACTATCTGTAGTTTTTACCTTTTCTTGTGTTTCTAATTAAGTCACAATTTCTACTTTTTTCCCAGTAATTTTCTGAAGTTTGCTAGGTCTTATTTCATGCCCTCCTCTTATGTGGCTATACCCTCCTTCTCTGATTTCTTTGAGCTCTATTTTGCATTGTCCTTTGAAGACTTTACTAAATTTTCTGATATTTTTTTTACACACTTTAAAATATTAG
>NW_006206145.1:1085080-1168234 GCF_000334495.1 Tupaia belangeri chinensis | reverse complement strand
GAACCAGCAGTTAGCGAAATGGCTATGTCGCTGGACTCCCACGTAGTCGACCGCGGTTCGTGTCCCGGACCCAGTTGCTTAAAACTCACGCCGGGCGCATGTGCGTGTGTGCCCAAGATCCCGAGAGGAGAATGGAGGAGAAGGGGTTGAGGCATGACCATCCCCCCTGGGGGGGTGATTTCTCGCTTTCTGTCTCTGTGTCTCTGTCTGTCTGGCGAGCGCACGCGCCCTACAGTGAAAATCTCTCAAAAAAAAATATATTAGTGTACAGTATTTATTTTTAGCTTTGTAGTTTTTACTGTCCTGGTGTAGTTCATTATCAGAAAAAAAAAAAAAGAAATTACAATTGTATCTTTTTTCCCCCAGATCATCTATTATGACTAACATGAGTCATAACTTGGACAGTGTTTCCTTAGTTATAAGTCTCTACTCTCCAAAAGGATTTTGTGCTAAAACCCTCTGAGAAATCTATACATTTCAATACACTTGGCTCTCTTTTTTTATGAACAAGAAGGCAGTGGGAGCAAAACATATTACTCATGGAATTAAATAATTTTTTGATAAAATAAACATTACTCTTGAGTCAAATTTCTATTCATATAAATTATTCTTCTCTTGGGCTAGCCCCATACTGCAATATTTAAACACTGTATAGCTGGATCTTACATGATTAGCTGTGACTCAAGTCCTACCCCATGACATGAGAAACACAATGGGTGCATGAGCATGTGTGCCCCTGACACAGTGGAAAAATGAAGGAAAATAATTACATTATGACCATGCTTCACTGGGGTCTGCTTTCTCTGTCTGTCTTTGGCCAGCATATACATCTCCAGACAATATAAACAACAAAAAATTCTTCTCTGGAAAAATCAAGCATAAACATTCTAGATTTTGTTGGTGGGAATATAAATTGGCCCAGTCACTGTGTAGAACAATATGTAGGTTCCTCAAAGACGTTCAAATAGAACTACCATATGATCCGGCAATTCCTCTCCTGGGTATCTACCCAAAGGACAGAAGAACACTCAGTCAGAAATGGACTTGCACATCTATATTTATTGTAACATTATTTACGAGTGCTAAGACATGGATCCAACCCAAATGTCCACAAACAGAAGAATGGATTGAAAAAATGTGGCACATATACACCATGAAATACTATTCAGCCATAAAAACAAGATCCTGGCATTTAATAGAAAGTGGATGAACGTGGAAAATTTATTGCTGAGTGAAGCAAGTCAGGCTATGAATCAGAGACATTATATGCCTCCACTTTACATATACCGACTGTCTCTATAGTAGAGATTGAAAGGCTGGAGGACATAAAAGCATTGAAAATTGTTATGGACACTGGGGACGAATGTGGAAGGAGAGTGGGATAGGGAAGAGTAAAAGAAGGGAAATTTGAGGGAAAATGGAGAAGCAAGACATTTGTGGTACACAGATATGGTTTGTTGCCTGGTGATGATGTCATGTATAGTACTCTCAACTCAGCTGGCATGTGGCATACATCATGCTGGGAAAAATCTCTTTATAATCTAAATGATGTACAGTGATTGAATGTATAAAAATAATAAAATGATACAAAAACTCTAAATGAAGAGTTTGCTTAAAATTATTAATTTATTGATGTTACCTTGGTAAATACCAAATATATATAAGAGAATTAGCATAGTGGTCAAAATGCAGACTTTGAGTTCAAAAATCTGCCTCAATTCTAACTGTATGATCAAATCATTAACTACTACTGGAGAAAATTTTAATACATATAAACCAAGGATAATAAAAACATCAAGTAAGGAGAGTTGAAGTGAGAAAAATATTAATAAACATTAAGAGATTGAATTATGCTTTATAGAGAAAGACGTCAGAAAACTTTTTTAAAATTTATTTTTAGAAAATAGTAATTCAAAAATTAAAATCTTGAATCAGTCAGTGGCATGGTAGTGAAGGCAGCTGGTTTCTACATGGCTGACTAAATTCATGTCTCAGATTCGGCAACTTGGAAAGCATGCTGAGGACATTTGTGTGCATCCCTAAAATCCCAAGAAGAGTGGAGAGGTGTGTGACCACCCCCTACTGGGCATCCTTTATCACTTATCCTCTCTCTCTCCTGTTTCTTTCTGGGAGTGCACACCCCTACAGCAAATTAAAAAATAATGATGATAATTATGAACTGATATGGAGGTTAAGAAGGGCACTGGATTCCCACATGGTCAAGTGTGGTTCGAGTCCTGGATCTGGTGGCTTGCTTTCTCTCATTCTCTCTCTTTCTGTTTGTCTCTCTCTGGTAAAATTGAAGAAGAAGAAGGAGGAGGAGGAGGAGGAAGAGGAAGAAGAGAAGAGGAAGAAGAAAAGGAAGATGCAGAAGAGGAAGAGGAAGAGAAGAAATTAAAAGAAAAATAATACATCTTTAAAAGAAAAAAAAAAGATTTGATGTGTACTGCTTGGAAAATGAGCATGTAGTCCAACATTGAAATTGCATTTGAGTCCATTAAGGCCAACATTTTGTTATACTTCCAGAAACAATGAGAGTTTGACATGCTGGGAAATATTACAGTCACAGCTAGAATTCTGAAGTACTGGAATGGTATATGTATTGTAGATTAGTACAGTCTCCTTTTGATAGTATAGTCTCAAATATTTATGATAGCAAACAACTACAGATATGCACATAGCAGCTTCCCGATGGACTTGTACTGGAACAATAACTAGTCCAGTAAACATCAAACTGATAAATTATTTCTCTTCAAAGAGAAGTACTGTGCTTAGGAGATAGGTATGAGTGAGTGCAGACAAGTTATTAAAGAATAGAAGATGGGAGGATTGGTGACATGTTGGTTAAGATGCTGGACTCCTACATGGTTAACTGTTGAGTCCTCGGCCTGGCATCTTGTTTTCTCACTTTCCCTTTCTCTCTGGTAAAATTAAAAAAACAATAATATCAAATGAAATTAAATAAATAATTCTTAAAAAAAAAAGAAAAAAAGAAAAGATGATGTAGGGCTGGCCTTGTAACACAGTAGTTAAGGGAGCTGGATTCCATATGGCCAGTTATAGATCAAATGAAGCCCAGGTTGCTTGAAAAACATGCCAGGAGTGTGTGTGTGCATATAGGCCCCAGATACCATTATGATGCAGAAATCGAGGAGAATGGTGAATAGTGACCACACCCTCCAGGGGGCGCTTAATTTCTCTTCCCCCTGCCCTTCCATCTTTCTATTTGTCAAATGTACATGACCTTTTGTAATTACAAAAAATAGATAATAGTGCCAGAAGATGTATTGCTTAAGGTGCTGAACTTTCGCATGGCCAACTATGGTTCAAGTCCCAGACCTGGAGGCTTGAATCTCTTGCCAAGTGAGTGTGTGCCCAAAATCTCAAGAGGAGAGTGAAAGAGAAGGGATTGCTGTGTGGCCCTTCCCCTTGGGGGGAGTGGTGATTTCTCATTTCCTCTCTCTCTCTGTCTCTCCAGTGAGCACATATGCTTTATAGCAAAATTCTCTCTTGAAAAAAAGAAAAAGATAATGTATAGTGACAACCAAAAATAATAACTGGGAATTTGAAAGTTAGACAGAAATAAAAGATACAGTTCTTTTCCACAATAAGACTACAATATATTTGATTTGGCAGTATCCTTTGTATTCCCTAATTATCTACTTTATTACATGTATCCCAAGGGAAAACTGTTTAATAGAAAATAAATTAGGATTTACAGGTTGGGAAATTAATTCTAGGTTGGATAATTGAACCTTCTAGAGTTGATGGGTTTTGTTTCAGATGTAGAGACGTTAAGGGGTTATGGCAAGTGAAGTGGAGACATAAATGACATATGCAAATTGTGAGAAAGGAATATATGTACAGAAGAACAAATACAAGACATTATTACCAAAATGGTGAGCTGATGATTAATTTTTCTTTCATTGACCATATTGGATTAGTTACAGTTTGCAAAGACTCTGTTTTGTACGTGCAGTTGGTCTGAAGAAAGAACGACCATGCTTGTGCTATAAATAGTAAAAATATCTTAACGTCATGGTGGTAAACAAGACCTTAACTCCATGGTGGTAAACATTTGTATCATTTGTTTTTTGTTTTTTTTTTTCATAGAAGTTTTTGCTGTAGGGTGTGTGTGCTTGCCAGAAAGACAGAGAGAGACAGAGAGATGCCCAACGTAAGATTAAACTACCCAGTCCGGGACTCAAACCATGGTTGACTACATTGGAATCCAGCGACATAGCCATTAGGCCAACTGCTGGTCCCATATTATTTGTACTTAGCAACTTATGAATGGGAGCAAGCAAACCAAATCACTTGTGATCTAGGTGAAAAAAATATGAGTTCAAAACAAAACAAAACAAAAAACAAAACAAAACCATAAGAGACATCAGTATAACCTAAAATGAAGAACTTAATGTTTTAGAACGTTAACATTGACAAAACAGGGGCTGGAAAGCAGTGTGTGGTTAAGGGAGTTGGACTCCCACATGGGTGAGCGTGGTTCAAGTCTTGGACATGCTGGCTTGCTTTTTCACTCCCCTGCCTTGCTCTCTCTCACTCTCTCTCACTCTGTCCCATTCCGATCAAATTAAAATAAGTAAACAAATAAATGAAGTTAATAAAAAATTCTTAAAAAAACTGACAAAACATTTATACAAAATACACAAGTTGGAGATCACAGTGATAATTGATGTAATCATAGGTATTTTAGATCTATGTATATGGTTCTTTTTAAATAGTTGCACACACAGCAAAAATATGCTTCTCAGTATGCTTAACTTTTTAATAAGCAACGAAGTAGTTTTTGTTCTCAATTATTGATATATTCTTAGATTATGGGATTATGCAAAATTTAGATCAAAATAGTAATTATTCCATTGAGTTACAACTATTGACTTAAATTTCGAATTCAAGATAAAATGACAAAAAAGAATTTCATTTTGTTTATTTTTTGCTTAAAATTAACACATTGCTTATAAATCAAAATTTAAAGAAAAATATTACCAGAACAACTATATTTTGGTAGCATCAGTATTATAATTAGACAAACAAAACAAATTAGACTGAATAATGCTCGTTGTATTTTCTAGAAATCATTTTTGCAACCTTGAGCACTTCTAAAGTGAAATAAAAGATAATACAATAAAATAATAAGAGGATGTATGGGTTTCATTTATAGTAGCAGTGTCATCCAAATGTTGTAAGAAATTTGGTAGATGATGCTAAAGGGATAGAAATTTATCAATTTCTTAAGAAAAACAAAAGTCAACATGTATGCAGAAGAGGCCTTACAAAAATAGAGCAAATAGTTTTCTTTGTCATATTAAAGAAAGAAATAATGTCTTACTATATATTTTTCTTGAGTAAATAACCATAAATAAAATCTCCTTGGTAATGGGTAATGGAAGAGTGTGGAGAATGTAAACAAAAATGGATCTAAGTTCTGCCTCCATAACTGTTTTAGTGGGTGACAAGGTTCTTCAGATATATAGGGCAGTAAGGAAAGCCACATGCAAATTAGTTACTGTTTTATTAAAGATTGGATTCTGTGTGAAGTTTCTAGTGGACCACAAATTATATAAAAAAGAGCATAGATCTGAAGCAGCCTCACGTATTTAGCTGCGTGATCTTAGACAAGTTGTTCAATCTCTGTTAGCCTATTTATGCAATAAAGATGATTACGATACACATCTCTAAATGTTGTTAGGTTTAACTTAAATAGCTTTTGTTACGGTATTAAAACAATGATGAAGGGACCAGCAGTTAGTGTAATGGCTATGTCGCTGAACTCCCATGTAGCCGAACGCGATTCGAGTCCTGGACCCGGTAGCTTAAACTCATGCCTGGCGGGTGTGCGTGCATGCCCAAGCTCCTGAGAGAAGAATGGAGGAGAAGGGATTGTGGCGTGGCCATCCCCCCGGGGGGTGATTTCTCGCTTTCTGTCTCTCTGTCTCTCTCTGTCTTTCTGGCAAGCACATGCGCCCTATAGCAAAATCCTCTCCCCCCACCCAAAAAAAAAAAAAAAAGATGAACATGTAGTCGTCAGTGAAATTTTAGTTATTATTTTTAGTGTGTTTGAACTACCTGACATTTTCCAGTCTCTTTATGTGACGCATGTTCTATACTCAAAATTACTGCTCTCAGATACCTTTCTTTGCAGCCTTTAATTAAGAAAAACAAAAGTCAACATGTATGCAGAAGAGGCCTTACAAAAATAGAGCAAATAGTTTTCTTTATCATATTAAAGAAAGAAATTCTATCTCACTATATATTTTTATAGTAAGTAAATATAGTACATCTATAGATTTCCCACCTCCTGCCTCAGCAAGTACCCTCTCCTGCCTTTAGAACAATTTTTGTATTATAAGTTAATTAATTTGTAAGTTTCTTGAGAATAACTTCTCTATTCTGTTTTGTACGCTTTCAATTTCCACTTTTCTCTAATTCAAAGATACATTTTTTTTTAAAACTAAAAATTGATTAGGTACAAAGACACAATGTAAAAACCAGCAGATGGCGAAATGGTTACATAGCACATAGTTGCGTATGATTCAAGTCCTGGAACTGGCTGCAGTGGACACTTACGTGTGGGTGTCCGAATCTAGAGAGAAGGGAGGAGAAGGGACTGCATTATGACCGTCCTCCCTGGGGTTGGCGGGGGTGATTTCTTGCTTTCTGCTTCTCTTTCTCTTTGTCTCTGCAGAGTACAGGTGTCCAATAGCAAAAATCTCTCAACAAACAATATAGTAAAACATGCTTTAAAATAGTGTTTATTTTGTTTAAATCATTTCATGTCTTCCTTCCATATAAAAATTTCTCTCTGTCTTAAAGGCAAAGATGTCCTTTCACTGCCGTGGTAAGATAGCATGGACTTCCCAGTTTTCCTAGTTAACCTGGAGGCAAGACTATCATTTCAAATATATCTGGAAGCAATCAACCATCCAAAGAAATGTAAGTTTACTGGTGGTGACTTAGTGTTTCACAGTGATAATGCTGTTTAGAGTTTATCAGAAAGGTCTGAAAGCTTTCCAGAATTGCATTCATTTTGTATGCAGTATTTTCTCATGTAGTCAGTCAAAATTACTCCAGTTAATTACAGGCTTGGAGTTGTCACATCGGAGTATGTAGAACCCATTTTCACAGCTTACTTTTCTTTTTAATTTCAAATAAAATTTAGTATTCTACTTTCAGCTTCTTTTGCTTAAGTGATAAACTTGAGCTTTGAGTGGGCATTGTTTAACCAGCATATTTATAATGTCTGCAATTGCAGAGAAATTATTGCATCAGTCTTAACTAGCTAAATGTTCAGGCCCTTAGAAAAATGAATCCAATATAACATGTTGGAGAGAGGTACAATTGGTCCTTCCCTGTTTTTGAAATGAAGATAAAAGCCAGGAGGATTAATTTGTGTTATTGAAACAAGAGCAAATCCCAAATCCTTTCCCCAACTTGGGCGTTTGCTAGCAGATACTAGGAATGACTATGATAAACAAGGTGGACTCCTATCTTGGAAATCTATGGAGCAAATGTAAAGACGAAAAGATTACCATAAACACAGACATACAAAAAGTAACCACTCATCCACAAGGAGCAAAATCTGGACAAGTCTCACAGTAAAGATGTCATTTCCGCAGCTCCTAGAAGGACAAGTAGTAGTTACTAAATGATTGACAAGGAAAGTCCATTCCAAATAGAAAGGAGTATTTTGTCAATTCAACATAGATCAATACTTATGGTGAAATGTTCAGGATTAGGACTTGTATTTCTTTAGAAACCAAAAAAATTCCATTCTAACATTAATTTTTGCTCTACTAAGCAAAGAGCTTGAGAAGATTTCTTGACATTTCCTTATCTGAAATTAAAAATTCAACCCATTAAATATTTCTCGAAAATACTGAAGAGTAAGGCTTTCACCTTCTCTGATCAGATACCTTGATTGCAGGGAGAGTCTCATTTTCCCTATGGAATTGACGTTCAGAAAACATCGTTTCTGTTCAGTGTTTATTTAGAACTTTATTTACATTTTATTTCTTTCAACTCTGCATTTTGTATCTGCCCCATATTTCCACTCATATTTGTGATAATTTTTTTAAAAAAAAATTCTGTATTTTATATTTCCCAATCTAAAATGCTATTTATCTTCTTCTACATTTAATACAATCGTATTCACAGATCACGAGATACAAGAATAAGGTAATATTCAGGCCTTCCTTTCCCCTCCCAATTCTAAATTTGAAATCTTCATTTTTTGGTGGAGGAGTCAATTTGCTTTATTTATTTAGTTTCTTTTACTAACTTTGAGTTGTATTATATCTAAACAAACCATTGTCCCATCTTTATTACGATTTTACTCATAATACAAGGGCACCCTCCACAGGATTTTCAACTGGCTCAATGTTTTAGATGTCCTTTAGTTTGTTTACAATGACCTTGCAGATACTTCATTACATAACTGACACATTAGTTTTCTAGATCTCTTAAGTTAGAATGATGTTCATATACCATGCCCTTAAATGCATAAAATTAGATTCTAATCTGAAACACCTGTTTTTATTTTTAGTATTTCCAAAGTACACATGTTTACCAGAGTGGTGGGAAGAGGAAGAAAACATCCCCCACACACATCATGGGACATGATCACGCTCAATCCCTTCTGCTCAATTCCTCCATCCTATTGGGGTTTTGGGATGCACCACATGTACCCAGCATGTTTTTCAAGACATTAGGGCTGGGATTCAAACCATTTGCTCAGCCATGTGGAATCTGGGTTCCTTAACCACTAGGCCATGGGGCTGGTTCCCTGGGTATGTAAATCATTAGCCATGCCTCTTTATTTTGTAAGGGTGATAAGGAGGTTCCAAGATTATTAGTTATATCAGAACAAGCAGAGTTCCAGGGTATGTCCCAGAATCCTTCTGATAGAGTCTTGGCTGTCTTATGTGAAAAGATCTTAGATGATGTGGATCTCTTGGGATCTATTTTAATGGATGAGAAGAGGCATTCTGATTTCAGCAAGCAGAGTTGATGTCTACAAGCGTTAAGTGATGAGTGTACAATAGGACTGGTCTTAATTGAAATATGTAGGTTCTGGATTTGCATTTTATTTCCTGATGATAGATTCATAAAAATGGGTATAATAGCTACAGTTCAAGAAATAATTTTGGTTTTGAGGATATTTTTTGTGCATTAAAAATGCAGAGCAGGGACTAATAGATGGCATAGTGGTTACATCGCTGGTCTCCCGTATAGTTGACCGTGGTTCAAGTCTTGGACCAGTGGCTTAAAACTCATGCTGGGTGGGTGTGCATGCATGCCCAAAATTCCAAGAGGAGAACAGAGGAGAAGGGATTGCAGCATGGCCATCCCCCCCATGGGGGTCTTTTCTTTTCTTGCTTTCTCTCTCTCTGGGTCTTTGGCAAGCACATGTGCCCTATAGCAAAAAGCTCTCTCTCAAAAAAAAAAAAAAAAAAAAGGGCAGAGAAGAAATATGGAAAAGTCTGAACCTAATAGACTTTAGAATAACCATGCCCGCTAGCTCTGGATTGCTTAAACTGAAAGCGCTAAGTTTGTTTTGTGTGATAGGTAAAATAGTTTTGTTTTATGCAATTGAACAATATCATAAATGTTATAATCAACTTTAATCCATCATAATTTTCTATTTATCTATCTAACTTTTATCATTGATTTCCAACATTTTGTAGGTTTTATTTTTTTTTTCAGTCTTTTAAATCAGGTTGCCCCAGTAGTTCTTAGGCATACACACTACTCAGTCTACATAACTCTGCATATTATGCCCACTTTTAATACTTTTAAAACAGTTTTAATACTTCAAAACAGTTTAATGTTTTCCTCTCACACTAATAGGCTGCAAATTATAAAGTGATAGCTTTTAACCCAGATTTCCCTATCAGATCTACGTACATTTTATGAAACTGCTAGTTAAACATTCTTACTTCAATACTCTACATTTATGAAAAAAACAACATTCTCAAAATTGAATTTTGCATCATTCCCACCCTCATCTCCAAAATATGTTTCTTCTTGTATATTTTTAATCAATGAATGATATCATCATTCTTGTAGTAAATCAAGCCTAAAATGTTGAAGTAATTCTAAATAAATTTTTTAATTCCTGTATGTTTTAATCACAAACCTTCTAGATTATATCTTCTTATATTCTTGCCTACTTAGTCATACTTAAAAATTGTACTTTTGCATAAAGTAGATCAATATATATCATAAAAAGATGCTTCCAAAAGTTTGTGGGAAAAAATTGAAGCAAACTACAAGGTTCTTTTTGGTGAAGATTTGAAATCCATGTATTTTTCTTTTTTTGTAATATGCATTTTCCATGAACTTTTGAAGACTCCCCCCCCCATTTCCTGCATGTTTTTCAATGCTCACAGACTCCATTCTAATTAATTAAATATAGTATTTTCTGACCAACAGCCTCTGAGAAGTGGAAACATGATCGTGCATTGTAGATGTATCTACCAAACTAAGATTTTTAGAAAAAAATTAGACACAAACTCTAGGAAGTTACTCACAGTCTAAGTCAGAAGAAAGTCAGTTATATGAGCAGCAATTTCAGCAAATGGTTGGGGAAAATTAGGGGCAAGGAACTACTAAGTACTTGAAAAACAAGAGTTCATGTCTTTTGACACAATTTCAGTCTCCATATGATCTGTGATGTCTCTATAAGATCATTCTTGCTTCTGCATTTATAAACTCACAATAAATCCTTCTTTATTTGAGTAAGTGTAAGTGTTTCTCTTTTTGTAGTGAGCAATCGAGCCCTTTTCAAGAGCAGTGGGTGGTATGGTGGTTAAGGTGCTGGACTCCCATATTGCCAATCATGGTTCAAGTCCTGTACCCTGTCTTGAAAATCATGTGGAGCACATGGGCATGCATGTACAAAGCTCCAGAAGGAGAATGGAGGAGAAGGGATTATAGCATGGCCATGCCCTGGGAGGTGATTTCTCACTTTATCTCTCACTATCTCTCTCTGTCTCTCTCTTCTCCAGCAAGTGCTCGTGCTTTATGGCAATAGAGTCCTTCTCAGCATGGCACAAGTATCTTGAGAAATAGGAAGAGCAAGCTTGCCAATTGGAACATTGTAGTGAAGCGAATTAGTGCTTCTTATTGATCTCATATAGAAATATCATTCTTTCTTTGGCATCTACTCACATGTAACCCATAGGAGTACTAAACCCATTTTCAGGAGGGTCTGGATGTTCTTAACATCTCAGGAAATAATCACTCAGATTCATTTTCCTCATTCTCACCAGCCATGTCCACCATACATGGAGTAAAATAATTTAATGCAGTTCATATATCAAGTAAGATAAGTTAAGCTAAAGGTAACATAACTCAAGAAAGGCAGTGCAAGTTACCCACTATTGGTCCTATATAAATGTCAGGAGGAAAATACATATGTGAGGGTCAAACCTGAATAACAAACAAAACTCATGTTTAAGGGAATTTTCAATTGTGGATAGTATTCCCGGTTTAGTGCATTATGCCACCATTTGTGAGGTGTCCTAATTAAACTATCAACTCATGGACTCCATGTAATAGGTCTATGGAACTAAATAAAGGTTTTCGGATAGGCAAAATGCATAATTGGGTCACTATTGTATGACATAAACGTGAATCTATGTGGATGATAAGTGAGAGAGTCACTAGGACCCGTTAGAAGACACGTGTCCTACAGGATCCCCCCCCCAAATGATTATATAAGGACTGAAAAGAAAATGACCATCCAATTATATTTATTTTTTTAATTAAATTTATTTATTTACATTAATTCACTGTACATCATTACAGCATACAAAGTGAGATTTTCCATCCAGAGTACACTGTATATTGGCTCAATCGAGCACATCAACATACATGTTATCATCAACAAATGATTTTCCATTTCTTGGGACCAGCAGTTAGCATAATGGCTATGTCGTTGGACTCCCACATAGTTGACCACGTTTCAAGTCCTGGACCCAGTGGCTTAAAACTCACGCCTGGCGCGTGTGCGTGCGTGCCCAACATCCCGAAAGGAGAATAGAAGAGAAAGGATTGCGGCGTGGCCATACCCCCTGGGGGGTGATTTCTCGCTTTATATCTCTCTGTCTCTCTCTGTCTGTCTGGCAAGTGCATGCGCCCTATAGCAAAAACCTCTCAAAAAAACCAAACAAACAAAAAAACAAATAAATTTCCACTTCTTGTTTTGCTTTTTTTCCCCCATCCTTGATTCCCTATCTCTTACCCTCTGCCATCTCCCACTCTCCTCCCACACTGTCTCTGGTATCTATGTTTGCTTTCTATACTTTTCCCCCCCACATTTTATTGAGTCACTAAAGATCTCAATAAATCTAAATGTTTTCATAGCAAGCACAGCTGATATATACATTTCCATGAACACAAGTCCAACTTTAGGCATAAGCCTCAGTGAGTAGAATGAACATCTTATAAAGTAGCACCTAGTTGGGACTATATATCTTACTTAATGCAGGCATTGAATAGGTATTTTTAATGCATTTTTTTTTTTAATTTCAAGAAAAACAGTTTTAGCTTTTTTTTTTTCTGAAACATTTTTTTAACTTGATTTACATTGTTTTTTCCCTAAGCATCATCACAGCATACAAAATGTGATTTCCCATCCAGAATATACTGCATAATGGCTTAACCATGCATATTATTATCAAAAATTTTCCATTTCTAGTTTCTAGGTTCATGCACCTACCATGTGAACAGAATCCTAACCTGTTTCCTGGCTTTAAGCAAAGTTCCTTAACATTTCTTTGATTTATTTAAAACTGTTTTTTTTTTTTTTAATAGTACCAAGTGAACTTGCTATTTAAAGTAGTTAGATTATTTAAGAAATTGTGTGATCAATATAATGTGGGGGGGGTAACGGTATGGAAGACAACTGTAGATACCAGAGATAGTGTGAGAAGAGGGTGGGAAAGGACAGAGGGTCAGAAATAGGGGGTAAAAAAAAATTCCAATTATATTTTTTAACATGATTGGGTAGTTGGTGGTTTTGATTTATCAACTGTTCGTTTAAGGAAAAGTTTACCACACGTCTCAAACACGGGCAAAAATTTGGCATGCTCTTGATGATACTGGATGAGTTCAAAATCTAGTGCAGGCCTGTGCTCACTATGAAGAACAAGAATTATCATTTTAGTGTGCTTCAGAGGGAGATAGTGCTGATCAATAAAGTTTCATTTGGTCAACTCCTGAATAACCTGTTTCCACTATTTTGCAGATAGTAAGATTAGAATGCCTGGATCTTATGAAAAGAACAGACAAATATAGGTATAATAGGATTTTCTATCTTAAAAGAAATATAGGCCTCTTTTTTTCCTCCCACTTGAACTAAAATACCATGGTTTCATGAGTCTATTTTGTTATATATTTAAGGCCAGTAGTGGGAGATGAAAAAGGCTTAGAAAACAAGCATATCTCTTCCCTTCCAGTTGCTTCAAAACTAGTTGGGGAGATAAAGCATCTATAATACAATTCTGGAACATTTTGTACAAACTATGAGAGCTCTTGTTATTTTTTTGTAGAACATCACCTCTGCTTTGCAAAGATATGATAGAGTAAATAACTTTCTTCTTTATAATAATAGGTCCTTTTACAAACCTAAATCTAATACTGACTAACTTCCTAGTTTTGTCTTTTGTACTTGAAATTCTCTATTGAGCAAACTGTATGCACTACAACCATCCTTTCTAAACACTTTTTTTTTTTTCTCCATAAGAAAAGAAGCTTCAACCTACTGCATCTTCTGGAAGTGTTCAGACTTTGTAACTTCAGGTCCTATTCAACCTTTTTATCAATACAACAGGTTAGGATATTTACATCATAATGATTAACTTTCAAAGTGACTTTAAGCTAAGGGATAGTGGAAAGTATGCACAAAACCCACCAAGATGTTGGTCGCTAAATATTAATGTGATCCTTAGATATTGTCATACCAAATTAACATGAGTTAGTAGCAAAAACCAAACAAACAAAAAACAGGTAAAAACTATTTGGACACAGAGAAGCACTATTATTCTTCCTTTTGATAGATACTTAGTTTTTTTAAAAATTTAAATGCCAACATATCTGTCTGTTTATGAATATATCATTTTTTACATTTTGGAGGAAGATCAAGAGTCTACTTGTATGTACACCAAAGACTATTTGAGTCTTCAAAGTGAGATGCTAGGCTTGGCAATGGAAACTTAAAATATTCAGAAAATGTCCTGGAGTGCTATCAAATTGGTCATATGATCCTAGAGAAAAGAGACATCAGTGAATTTCCTTTCTATAATAATTATATGGACATAAGATGACATTTAATTTTTCTTATGCAATCTCGTAACTTCTACAGTATGTCAGACTACATAGTCCATAAACAGATTTGGTTTTAGTATTTCCTTATTTTCCTAGGTCTCCAAGAATTCATATCTGATTTTTCTTTCTTTTCTTTTTTTTGGAGAGGTTTTTGCTATAGGGAACGTGCACTTGCCAGACAGACAGACAGAGACAGAGAGACAGAAAGCGAGAAATCACCCCCCAGGGGGGATGGCCACACCGCAATCCCTTCTCCTCCATTCTCCTCTCGGGATCTTGGGCACGTACGCACACGCGCCCGGTGTGAGTTTAAGCCACCGGGTCCAGAACTCGAACCGCAGTCGACTACATGGGAATCCAGCGACATAGCCATTACGCTAACTGCTGGTCCCCATATCTGATTTTTAAAAGAAGGAACTTGGATCCTAAAGTGTTGCTCTGGTAGAACAAGATCAGATATGACAAGAATAAGTCCCAGACCACAAAAGTTCTACACGTATATATGTTTATTGAAGATAACCGTTACCTCTGTTGAAACATTTAAGGATATGTTGAAATTTGGAAAATTTCTGCAATTAAGCAGTTGAGAATTGTGGCTGTTAAAGTGAGTAGAAAACAAAAGTCTACTGTCACTGTCTGGAGTAAGACTCAGAAGGCACCATCTCAGGAGGAATGGAAAATTAATTGAGAGAGTGTTGTAGGTGCCTCAGTCTCCCTCATCAATTATGCAGAAGTTCTACCATGGTGCTTTGTCAGGCCTGGAGTGATACAGAGAATTTTAGTGTATGGGACCTTACATCTACTCTATCTGGGACTATGTGATATGACATTGCTCAGCATTTGTCACATAACTTTGTAGAAAAATAATAGAAAACAACAACACCAACCAAACTCAAAACTACCCAACCAAAACTGGCTATAATGTTCACTAGCAAGGCAATCATGTCAACTACAAGCACAAGGCTTTTTGTCTGTACTAGTGACCTTCAAACTGAACGCCATCTTTTTGTTTGTTTCAACAGTGCCTCTACAAATATCAGATATGTGCGAAAACTAATGAAATGGAGACAAGGAAGCCCTTCTCCTTCGGTCTCTTCTCAGGATTTTGGGAATACACACATATGCATCTGGCATGATTTTCAAGTCACTGGGTTCAGGCCTCAAACTGCACAGATGGTCGTGTGGGATCCAGTGCCTTAACCTCCATGCCACCTGTTGGAGACCTAGGAAAACATGGAAAAACTAAAAACAAAACCAGTCCATCAAACTTGTCTCTTTTGAAGTTAAAAGACCCCATAGGAAAAATTAGGTGGGGTGAATTTTCTTACATGGTCTATATGGAGGGCAGATCATAGTTGCAAATGGAGAAAGAATATAGATGAAGTCCGTTTGCTGGTCCCTGGAAAGAGGTCTGTAATTAAGAAGAACATTTCTTGATGGCTACAAAGTGTAAATCAAGTCTAAATAAACTCTAGGGACAAATAGAGATTAATAGTTAATCTGGTACTCATTAAGAGAGTTTCTGGAACGGACTCGAGATTATAACTCTGGATTAATAACCCTGTCCAATTCTGAAATATATAATTGGAGAAAATAAATGAGTACACAGAATTACTTGCAGGGAAATAAAACATAAGCACATACATTGGGTTTCAGCCTTGGATAAATTGGTGCTGGCAACAAATTCAAGACATGTCTGAAAGCACTGATCACATGACAATATTGATCAGATGAGAATACCGATCAGTTAAGAGTGACTGAGAAAGGAGTGAATGGTGCTACATATATTGATACTTAAGGATCTTAAACTATATTTATGCAACATAGGTAACCATTGGTAATAGTGAACCAGTTAAGGTTGATTAATCTGGTAATACTCCAGTCTTTTGTGAGAAAAGCCACTGGTTAGCAGACAGTGAAGGATCGTAGGCAAGAGATAATTATTTGATGTTTGGAAGGCTTATTTCTGTGGAAGTTATAGAACTTGACATCTGTTTGAGAGGTTTGGAGTAGAGGACGAATATTACTGCTTTCTTTTGAGTTAGTACTGAAGACTAATGATGCTCCATGAAGTCTGGGGCAGAAACAACTCTGTTCACTGACTGGCCCATTGTGAAAGGCCTACTCTCAAGCTCTCTTTACCTAAAAAAGAACAGAGCAAGAAAATAATGTCCTTTCCAGTCCAGCAGGTGGTGTGGAGGTGAAGGCGCTGGCTATAAGACCCCATGTGACCACCTGTGTAGCTTCTGTCCTCTACAGAGTATACTACCAAAAAACCCTGGGGATGATCACACCGATTTCCCATTGGAATCAGAATTATATTTTCAAATCAGGGAGAATTAACTTTTATTAGAGGTTTTTGCTATACGGCGAGTGCACTCTCCAGAGACAGAGAGACAAAGAGACAGAAAGTGAGAAATCTCCCCCCAGGGGGCATGGCCACGCCACAATCCCTTCTCCTCTGTTCTCCTCTCCGGATCTAGGGCATGCACTCACACGCGCCCTGTGTGAGTTTCAGCCGCTAAGTCTGGGACTCGAACCGTGGTCGACTACATGGGAGTTCAGCGACAAAGCCATTACGCTAACTGCTGGTCCCAGGAGAGTTGACTTCTATGTGATAAGGTTTTAAACTTTAGTGGGCATGCCTACATTTTCCTACATTTCAAGATACTAACTCAGAATTAATGTTACGAACAAACTAGATGAATCTCAACTACAATAATTATTTAATAATTGGATCTTTGATAGAGCAAATACCAGTTGACAATGCCAAGTGTGATGAAATAACTATATCAGAAAACCACTGTATTCAGGGGTCAGAAAAATCAAATTATCATATGTAACATATTAAAACATTATATTTACATGGGATATTGACAAAGGAAGATGCTGACATAACTTGAAAATATGCCATGTTTTGAATATTAAAAGCTGAGCCTTATGAGAAAAAAACTCTGAGTTGGTACATCGTAAAGAGAAACGCTTATTTCATGTGCCCTAGGATCAACACATTGCTATTTTGAAGATTGCAAAAAAATTTATAAAAGATACTAAAAGAGCTGTTACAGAATGTATTATTGTTAATGATACAGTTTTTTTGTTTGCTTGCTATATGGTGGGTACACTTTCCAGAGACAGAGAGAGAGAGAGATAAATCACCCCAGACTCCCAGGAGAATGGTCATCTTTCCTCCTCTCTTGGGATTTGGGCACACACACATGCCTGGTGTGTTTTTCAATCTGTCAGGTCCAGGCTCAAATCACATCGATGGTCATGTGGAAGGAATCCAGCTACCTTAATCTCTACTCCACCTGCTGGTCTGATGGTGGCCTTTTAATCTTTTTTTAAATTTTCTCTTTGCCTATACAGATATTTAAGCAAAGTTGAGACATGTTTCAGATGTATATAAAGTATAAACAACAGTTTTTGTCAAATTGTGTATGCATTCTGTTTTTGTTTGTTTCCTTATTTGTTTTTTGTTGTTATTGTTTTTGCCTTCTTCTTCCCCGGAGTGGGACCAATTAACCACTATATGATGATTTAGACACTTCCCAGCCTCTCCCAACAATGCCAAGTGTGATGAAATAACTATATCAGAAAACCACTGTATTCAGGGGTCAGAAAAATCAAATTATCATATGTAACATATTAAAACATTATATTTACATGGGATATTGACAAAGGAAGATGCTGACATAACTTGAAAATATGCCATGTTTTGAATATTAAAAGCTGAGCCTTATGAGAAAAAAACTCTGAGTTGGTACATCGTAAAGAGAAACGCTTATTTCATGTGCCCTAGGATCAACACATTGCTATTTTGAAGATTGCAAAAAAATTTATAAAAGATACTAAAAGAGCTGTTACAGAATGTATTATTGTTAATGATACAGTTTTTTTGTTTGCTTGCTATATGGTGGGTACACTTTCCAGAGACAGAGAGAGAGAGAGATAAATCACCCCAGACTCCCAGGAGAATGGTCATCTTTCCTCCTCTCTTGGGATTTGGGCACACACACATGCCTGGTGTGTTTTTCAATCTGTCAGGTCCAGGCTCAAATCACATCGATGGTCATGTGGAAGGAATCCAGCTACCTTAATCTCTACTCCACCTGCTGGTCTGATGGTGGCCTTTTAATCTTTTTTTAAATTTTCTCTTTGCCTATACAGATATTTAAGCAAAGTTGAGACATGTTTCAGATGTATATAAAGTATAAACAACAGTTTTTGTCAAATTGTGTATGCATTCTGTTTTTGTTTGTTTCCTTATTTGTTTTTTGTTGTTATTGTTTTTGCCTTCTTCTTCCCCGGAGTGGGACCAATTAACCACTATATGATGATTTAGACACTTCCCAGCCTCTCCCAACAATCTTCTTCACCTTTGGGCATCAATAGTATCTCTGAGAATTTTGATCACTAGAGATTTCCCTATTCCTGTCTTCAAATGTATACAGGACAAGTCAAGAGCTTCTCATGTATTCAGGTGTTATATTTAGAGCTTTTGTTCAAGTGACTGTCATTAGGTGGTAATATACATACTTACATTAATGACACCCCTCTTCTGCTTCCCCAAGTCATCATGGTGCCGAGACTGATCTCTTAAACCCAGATGAGCTAACTGGCTGACCAGTAATCCATCTCAAAAAGGTGAATCAAATCAAAAAAATTTTTTTTTCCAGAACTGCATTCTTATGTAGAGAAGCAGCCGATTGTAATCAAAATTAATTCATTAGTCCAGAAACACTTGTTAAGTCAATCTGGTTTTCCAGGTATGTTCTTAAACTATCGGAGTACAACAGTAAACAAAATTTAGGTTTTGTTCTGAAGGAATCTTTAATGTTCTATATCAGAAAGCTAGTGAAGGTTTTACAATTTTTAGATGGGATTAGATCATATATGATGAAAAAAAAAAAAGGTAATGATGTAAGCTTTTCGATTTCATCCTGTCTTGCATCGTTCATCCTAACACAGTCTAGTCAGGCCAACTACATGTTCCTCTGTATACTCAGTGAGCTAAAAGCATTGTCAGGAAGGTAGCAGATCATGAAGGAGAGCATCAAATAGGCCTTTCTACCCTCCTTCACACTTCTATCACAGTGTGCTCCCGTTCACTGCAGTCTGAGGATCTTGCAGAGAAAACATGAATTACTGCTAGCTATTTTAACCCCAAATCAAAGAGAGATGAGAGAAGCAGAATAAAAGAGGTTAGCGTCGGGATGATCACAGAGGTTCTCTCGGGTGCCTCTGCCTGGTAGGTAACAATCCAAGCAACAAAACAAAATGCCTGAGGCTCTCTGCCGCATCCCTACAGGCCTTGGAGAAACAAAGCACAGGCAAGAACTGCTTTCTTTAAGTTATGTTTTTCTCCTATTTACTATTCCACAAAATGAGTGAATCTGTTGTCAAGATGCTCGTTCAACTGCACATCTTTTCTGTGGTTTCAGATAATACTCTGATATACACCAAGGATAAAAGGCAGGCATAAAGAGTAAGTGATAGGGCTGGTCCTGTGGTTTAGTGGTTGAGGAAGCTGGATCCCTTGTGGTTGGCTGAAAAGTTCAAATTTCATCCACTGCTGCTTGAAAAATATGCCGGGTACGTGTGCGTGCATGACCAAAGTTCCAACAGTATTAACCATACTTCATTAGAGAGTGCTTACTCCTTCTCTCTCTCTGTCTCGGTCTGGTAAGGACATGCACCCTCTAGTTTATAAACAAATAAAAACTAACCAAACAAACAACAGAATCTAATATATTGGGTCATTGGAAATCATTACATAGTTTTTTTCTATGCAGAAATGCTTCATGACTTTTACGACAACCCAGTGGATGGTCAAGGATTAGAGAATAGCTATGTAAGGGTGTCCAGGGGTTGATGTTATTTTTTTGATGGCTGAAAAGTATCTTCAACTCCTCCTGAGAAGTCAGACATTTCACTTTGTTATATTGTGTTTTCTGCACCTGATTATAGTTTGTGATTAAAATCAAAGTGTGAAACCAAGCAGGTTGCTTAGCAGGTCTGCTTACTTTGCAGCACGCATGTTAGTCTCCAAAAGCAATACAAAGGGAAATTCGAACCTCTAATAAATAGTCTATGAGAGAAATGGAAAAGAGAGAATTTTTGCCTCCCTCCTATTTCCTATTGTTCAAAATGTAGCTCATATGTAGAAACAACCTCACATCTGGTGTACAGAATCCAACCCTAGACACTCAGGAATCCAGATACTACACCTGTTTGGTGCACAGATTTCCTGTATACAGCATGGAAAAGTGACGCAGTATGGCGGGCCTTCCCAAGGTCTGTGTCTCTCCACAGACGCTCATACTCACATAAACAAACACAAAAATTTTAGTTATAAAGTAGTATTTTCTTTGTAATTCAAAAACTATAATTTTGACAATAACCTGGGAATATTTCTGCTCCCTTATTAATTGGAGTTTAGGCATTGTCTGATTCTGAAATGTCTAGAAACCAGAGACTAAGACAAATGTTATTTGCTAACATTTTAGCATATTTAGATATAATCGCTTAGTAATGAAATTATTCATTCACTGATTTTGCTGTCACAATTTGAATAAAGTAGTAAATAAATATGTATTTATGCATATGTAATATAAATACTGTTTTTCAGTTTAGCATTCTTCTCTTTTGGCCAGTAGCAAAAAAGGCAGATACAGGCATATATAGCTTCATCAACTGGTTCAAGAATCTCTGTGTTTTCTTTATAGTTTTTTATTGCCAGAGAACAAATATACTGACTGGAGAAAGAGGGAAATATAGAGAGAGGGGGAAAAGTAGAAAGCACCTCCCAATGGTGGTTAAAAATTTATCTTTTACTAAGGATGTGTTCAGAGTTGCACAGCCAGTAGGAGAAAGAGATGTGGAAATACAGAAAGATTGGGTCAACCCATGACCTTGTGGTTAAGAAGGGTGGATCCCACATGGTTGACACCTGGTTTTAGCACTGGACCTGGAACCTTGAAAATCACTCTGAGCATGTGTGAGTGCCAGAAATCCCAAAAGGAAGGGGAAATGAAAGAGGAGGGCTTATGGTATGACCATGCCCAATGTAGATGCTTTCTCACTTTTTCTCTTTAGCAAGTCTACACATTCTCTGGCAAATTAAATAATAATATTAATAATAATAATAATGTTACATTTGTTGGCAAGAATGATTTCCCCATAATGGAACTTCCCTTGTGTATTCATGTTGGTTTAGTTAAGAGCAATAATTTCTTCTTGATTCCCACAAGGAAATAAGTGTCTCAAAGAGTTCCTTTTCCAAAGAAAAATGGTCAGAGAACACTTCATTGTTACAGGTAATTCAACAATTTTATCCACCTCAGTGTTCTTTACACATCATTCCTCAGGCTCAACTCTCCAAGGACCCCATGGAAAGACCAACTGGCAAGATGAGAGTGGGAAGAAGCAATCCATGGAGAAATGTAACTTGCAGGAACTGAGGTGTTAGTGTGGAGGTAGAGTCATGAATAGCCCAGTCCATTAAGTTTGTGATTCTTCCAGACAGAACCTTCAAGGACAGAAGTAAAAGGTCTTACATATCAACATTTTTACAGAGGTTGGGCACAGGGCAATTTCACAGTGGAGAGAAAAAGAGAGTAAAGAGGCAAGACCCACAGATTCCTGCTTATCATTTTGCACATTGAGAAGGCAATGTTTATAGGAAATATGAACTTTCTGCTTCTTGGAAGCTTAATTACTTTTTAACTTGCCTGTCAGAAATTTAACTTATAAATATATCTGTGAAATATAATACAGAAAATATGGCCTTCATATGTTGGGTTAGTCTACTTAAATTGAGAAAAACATTCTTGCTTGTTCTTCAGGTTTCATATCTTATCTTCAGATTAGTTATCAGTTTGGCTTTGGTCTTATGTCTACGCAATGTCTCCTGGTACCCAAGATATCTGTATAAATGCCAGGGCAAATCAATCCTGCTTCTTTCACAATGATGCCATATTTCAATGACAAATTCCTCATAATGTGGCCTTCTGTTATTTCTAGACCTCTAGTCTACTCTTTCATTCTATCTTAGCAATCCATTTTTGACTCCTCGTCCTCTGATTTCAAGACTCATTATGACCCAATAGCTAGTTCTTAATGCTGATTATGAAATAATAAAAATTTATGTTTTCAGATGATCTTTTATTAATGAGAGCTATATTATTGGATTATAATAAAGAATGTGAGTGATTAATTCTCAATTATTGTTGCTTTTTTGAAAAAAATAATGCTTTAGGTCATGTTCGCTCACTAGAGAGAGACAAAAAGACAGAGAAAATGAGAAAGCATCTCCCCAGGGGAATGTACCAGGTTATAATCCTTTCTCCTCCAGTCTCCTCTTGGAATTTTTGGAACATGTGAACATGGGCCAGTGTTTTCTCAAGCCATTGAGTTCTGGACTTGAACCCTGTAGTCAACCGTGTGGGTTCTAGCCACCTTAATTACCACACCACATGAGTGGCCTTATTGGTTCATATTTTCTCATAGAAATCAGTTAACAGAGAAAAATTACCAAGAATACTAATGTTTTAATTAGTGAATTCCCTTTAAGGATAGAGTTTAGGCCTGTTTATTATATCTTTTAATTTCATTCATTTTAAATAAATTTCATGGTCCCTATGCAATAATTTTCTGCAGGAGAATTTACCCAGAACTTGGAAATGTCAATTTTTGTTTGAGTTCTCTCTTTATTGGTTCAATGTTATTTTCCTTTTTAAATGTTTGCCAGAGGGCATGTATGCTCATAGGAAAGAGACAGAGAAAGAGAGAGAAAAAAGGAAAGTATCCTCCATGGGTCATGATCATGCTGCAATCCTTTTTTCTCCATCTCTCCCTGTTCTCAGGATCTGAGGGATTGTGCATATGTGCCTAACTTGTTTCTCAAGCTTCTGGGTCTGGGAGTTGAACCACTCAGTCAGCCATGTGGAATCCAGCTGCTTAACCACCAGGTCTAGAAGCTGGATCACAAACTTTAAACTTAATCTCAACTTCTATCTTTTCTTACTTTCTGTTTGTTTATTTCTTTTGTCGTGTTTTGCTATAAGATGAGTGGACTTGCCAGAGAGAGACAGAGAGAGAAGAAAAGTGAGACATCTCCCCACAAAAGTGATAGTCATGTCACAATTCTTTCTTCTCCATTCTCCTCTCCTGTTTTTGGGCACACATGCCCAGAGTGTTTTTCAAACCACTGGGTCGAAACTCAAACTGCACAGTAGGCCAGTGGAATCCAGCCACCTTAACTACCACACCACTATCTGGACCTCTTACTCATTTTCATTTAAATTTATTTAATAGTTTTTCTATTCCATGAAGGCAAGTATTTTTGTTTGTGTGTGATTTGTTTACCGCTATATGCTTTGATACCAAGCACATAACATGGCATGTCGAAAATATCAATGTGTGTTGAAGTGACTAAATTAATTTTAAAATTTGTTATTAAAATAAAGTAAGTAATGTTGGACCAGGAAGTAATATTACAGACATTTTCAGAGTTGATGCAATCAATATTATACACACACACACACACACACACACACACACACACATATATATATATATGGAGAGGTTTTTGCTATAGGACACATGCTCTCACTAGAAACATAGAGAGAGATAGAGACAGAAAGGGAGAAATCACCCCACAGGGGTATGGCCGCACCGCAGATACTTTTCCTCCATTCTCCTCTCAGGATCTTGGGCATGCACGCTCATGAGGTAGGCGTGAGTTTACGCCACCGGGTCTGAGACACAAACTGCGGTCAACTACGTGGGAGTTCAGCAATATAGCCATGATATTATATATAGTTTTTTTTTTACATTTTATTTATTTATTTTAATTTCATTTTCTTCCATGCATTCAATCACATTATTATTTGTCTTACAAAATGGATATTTCAACAGGTGAACATTTCTTCCTAGTACTGTTGATAAAACTATGAAATATCTTCAACAGATAATACCACACCTCTTTGTGCCATAAATGCTTTGCCTCCTTTTCCCTCCATTATATTGTATTTTTAAAAGAAATATCTTTTTCTTCTTTGCTACCTGAACGATATATAGTTCTTTCAGGTATATTTTTAGCCAATTTCATGTGTGCAAATTCCACATGGAACTGTGTTTATTTTGCTGTTCTGGTTTTGTTGTAAGAGCTTTATTTTGTTTTATATCAATTCCTTAATACTACATTGTGGGGAAAATATATATTGCATACTAGTGAAATACAGCTCGAAAAAAGGACTGAAATATATTTTCCAATTGACCAAATTATGAGGAACTAACACTGAGAGCTGAAATGAAAGCCCACTATAGTTTTTTGTTAAAAATTCTGATTTGGAATTACAAGATTATCTCTCATACACTTGGAAAATATAGTCAGAAAAAAACATTATCTGCCTATAAGCAAAGAATGAAGAGACTAGCTGTAAAAGGGTAAAATCAATTCATTTCTGAGAAAACTGATCAAAAGTATTCTGTGGAGGATTTTGATAAAATTCAAATGTTATCTATCAAGCTAAGTACAGATTTAAGGACATCTTTGCCACAGAAGGCAAACTAATAATAACTAGGTTCAATAAATTATTGGATTGTGAACCTGCATGCTTTCTCCTTCTGGCTCATGGGAGCTACTATTCCTTTTCTTTCATTCTAAATGTGTATGCCTCTCTCTCTCTCCATATACGTGTATATTATATATGAAGTACTGAGTTTATGTGATCAGTACTTTGTGCATATGCATGTAATATATATGTATGAATACATATGTAAGTACTATTCAGATAACACTCAGCAATTCATGTCTGATACCAAATGTGTAAGATTTTTGTTTGTTTGTTTGTTTACTATACAGCCAGTTCTTTGATACCAGGTGGGTATCCCTACCATTTTCAGTTCAAATTACTTTATTTATTTATTTATTTGGAGAGGTTTTTGCTATAGGGCACATGCGCTCGCCAGACAGACAGAGAGAGATAGAGAGACAGAAAACGAGAAATCACCACCCAGGGTGGATGGCCACGCCGCAATCCCTTCTCCTCCATTCTTCTCTTGGGATCTTGGGCACGCACGCACATGTGCCTGGCATGAGTTTAAGCCACCGGGTCCGGTACTTGAACCGCAGCTGACTTCATGTCCAACGACATAACCATTACGCCAACTGCTGTTCCCAGTTCAAATTATTTTAGAACTTTTTATTTATTTATTTATTTATTTATTTATTTATTTTACTTTCATGAGAGTGAGAGACACAGAAAGATAGAGAAGGGCCCTCAATAGGTCTTACACCACATTTTCCACCCATCATCCTCTCAGCCAAACAGGATCATAAGTGTACACACCAGACCTGTGAACATTCATGTGGATCCAGCTTTTCTTAAGCACTGTATTACCGTTATGCCACTAAACTAGTCCACAAAACATTGCAATGTTGACACTAACTGGAGTTAGTATAGACTTCTGACAGGTTAAGAATTCAGTCTCACAAGATGTCTTTCTATTGTAGATGCCAATTTCAAGTATAATATAGTACTTGCAGGTAACTCACAATTTCTGTCTACAAATGAAATGCTCCCACACCCCTTTTCTTGGGTTTCAGAATTTGCTAATGTAGCCTGAAGAACTTGGAGAAACACTTATCTGTATTCTCTGGTTTACTTTAAAGGATATGAATGAACAGCCTGATGAAGATGTACTTATAACAAGGTATGTAGAGAACAGTGCCAGCTACCGTGCCCTCTTCTATGTTCCTCCACTCCGAAGCCCTCCACATGTTCAGCAGCCTGGTTGTGCCTCTGATTCTTGTCCTTTTGGATTTGTATAGAGACTCTATTATGTAGGTACAATTGGTTAAATCGCTGGCCATTGGTGATCAAATCAACCTTCAGGCATTCTCCTCTCCACAGCAATAGAAAGGTGACATTAAAATGTCCAAACCTTTGGGACCCCAAAATGGTGTAACAGTAAAGCACAATATTCTTCAAGACTGACTCAGATGGAAAGGTTCTCATCTGGTGGCCTCCCTACAGGGCATGTTCTGGGTTGAATGAGGTGGGGGTGAATTGAGGTATGAAGACCCTATTGGATATATTCTTTCTCTCTCTCTTTCACTTGTGGAAGAAATAAATATATACCAAACTTTGTATTTATTATGTCTTTTTGAGAGATTTTTGCTATAGGGTACATGTAATTGCAAGAGACAGAGAGACAGAGAGCAAGAAATCATCCCCCGGTGAGGATGGCCACGCCAAAATCCCATCTCCTTCATTATCCTCCCAGGAGCTTGGGCACACATGCATGAATTTGAAGCCACTGGGTCCAGGACTCGAATCATGGTTGACCATGTGGGAGTCTAGTAACGTAACTGCAATATCCTCTGCTGGCCCCAATTATTTATTTGTTTTTGCCACAGAGTGTGTGCAATTGCTGGAGAGATTCAGAGAGAGGCAGAGAGAGGAAAAGTGAGAAATCAGCCCTAGGGGATGGCCAAGCCACAATCTTGTCTCCTCTAATCTCTTGGGATTTTGGGCCTGCATGGACACCAGTGTGATTTGCAAGCTGCCAGGTTTGAGACTCGAACAGCAGTCTCAAATTGCAGATCATTTGGGAGTCCAGTGCCTTAGCCACAAAACTTTATTTTTTAAAAAAATTGGCACTTATCTAACCACGTAGTTGACCCATCGCCAATTATCCCCCATCCTATGGCTATCTAGGAGACTCAATCATCACTCAATTTATTAGCATGGAAAATGACACGTCACTTTGGAGATTACAAGGGTTTTAGAAAGTTTGTATCAGAAAAAAAAAGGCAGAAACCAAATACTAGGTTGTTGGGAAAGTCATGAAATATTTTTCTATTTTTCTATGTAAAAATGGGTCATGACTTTCCCAATGACCTACTATGTGTTTATTTTATGATGACACTATACATGATAAGTGAATTTCAAACTCTGACTCTACAAAGAACAAGAAGTTTTATTTTGGGCCTTTGAGATTACAACCCAGGAAGCATAGATTCTGGCACACCCAAATGTATTCCAAGGAGTTGAGAAGAGGTTGGCTTTATGGACAGAGAAGGGCTGAAACAAAGATAAATTAATTACAAAAACAGATCGGCCATTTCAAAGTTATTTTCCTTGTAAGATCGAGTCAGGGTGAAAGAATGGTAAGGACATCACTGACGAGTTAAGTTTAGTTTACCTTGGGTTACTTCCTCCACGTAAGAATTAAGACAGGCAAAATCAGTATCATGCAAGTTGAAACTGACCTTTGAAACCAGGTTCTCTCCTGATTTCTCTGAGGTCAGATAGCAGCTCAGCTTTGGCTTGGTAAAAAGAAGCCATGAAAGAGTTCATTTTGATTTTTAATTTGGTCCTTCACTAAGGCTAGTGTAGGGGCTAAGTTAGAAACAGTGGCGTTTTGTAATTTCTACTTAACAACACACGCCTGTATGCCTGCTTTTCACACGCTTGTCTCTTGAGATGTGAGTAGGGCTAAAAGTATAAAATTAACTTCTCTTTTTCTAAAACAAAGGGAATCGCTTGCTTCATTCAAAAGTTCTCAGAGGAATTGCAGACACACCGTGGGAATGACTCAGTCAAATTAAGACTGTAAAGAATTATTAGAAGAAATATCATTATCATTCCTGTATTTTCCATGGTGACTATAGTGCATTAGAGGCAAGGCAAAAAGCTCTTCAGCAATTTTTTTTTTTTTTTTTTGGAGAGATTTTTGCTATACGGCACGTGCACTCGTCTTTCTGGCAGAGAGAGACAGAGAGAGCAGAAAGCGAGAAATCACCCCCCTGGGGGGGATGACCACACTGCAGTTTCTTCTCCTTTCTCCTCTTGGGATCTTGAGCACACATGCACACACACCCGGCATGAGTTTAAGCCACCGGATCCGAGACTCGAACCCTGGTCGACTACGTGGGAGTCAGTGACGTAGTCATTACTCTAACTGCTGGTCCCTCTTCAGCATTGTTGAGAAGACTAGATTTTGACAGTCATGGAAGTTTTTTTTTTTTTTTTTTTAAACCTTATTTAAATTCCATCCCTGACATTTGTAACCATCATTAACAAACATCATATACAACTCTACCTAAGCTAAGAACCACAAAGACGTTCTCTGACAAGATAATATCAGTTCTGCTTCTAAGTTGGATGAAATGTATGATAATACTCAAGGGTCATGGGGGAAATAGCAACTTTTCATAACATTACCCTATAGACTTGTTCCTTATCCCCACCACTTATAACTAATATGATTCACAGAGCCCTGGGAATACTACAAGGTGGCAGTACATGTTTACTGACCTATTACTAACCCTGTAGTCAATGTTCCTCATGTCAACACTCTGACCAGTCCCTACCTTGGGAAGTGAAAGACTGAACTAGGCCCTGAGTATAAACAGAAAACTGGTTCCCGTGACTCCAGCCATCACCTCCCTATCGTTTTCTTGCTTGGATTTTTTTCTCCGAGACTGCAGCTTTCCTACTTCAGCATGTTGCTTGAGATTCTTTTAATTTTTACCTATTTTGTAATTATTCTTTGTCTAAGACTGGAACTTGCCTCTGATACCATTTATTCTGTATCAGAGTATCACCTTAGTTTCCTAGGATGCCAGATACTGCCACATAGATGTGGAAATACCTTGCCCCTTACAGCTACTCAGATCTGTACTTTGCTGGAAATGGTGCAAGATAGTTCAACATTATATTAATTTTATCAACATTTAGAGTTGATCTAAGAAATGTCTTCCTGAAAAAGGGCAAAAATCATGATCCTAGATTCTTTCTACAACTCATTGAATTACACAACTTATTTATTTCTAAATTTTCTTTTTCTTTCCAAGCATAAGATTTCAGTATCTAATGTGCTATTTACAAGAAAAAAAAAATTAAGGCTTTACCATAGAGCACTTGCATTTGGTAGAGAGAGACAGAAACAGTAAGATGAAAAGTGAGAAATCACCACCGCCCCCCAGAGGTAATGGCTGTGTCACAGTCCCTTCTCCTCTGTTGCCCTCCTGGGCTGTTTGTTGGGTGCACACACACACACACACACACACACACACACACATACACACCATGATTTCAATGCCATCTGGTCTGGAACGCCATTGCTGTAGACCATGTGTGAGTCCAGCACCTTAACCACCCCACCTGGTGGCCCCACCATTTAGAACTTTAGTCATGCTTCAACTCATCTATTCTGACTGGCACTGGGAAATCGAAGCTTTATTTTGTAATTATGGTAAAGTTAGGCAACACTTAATAGTTTAGGGACACAAATTTAACTGAATGTGGTACAGATATAGTTTTAAAGACAATGTGTATCTCCAGGCTGTTCTCTGTATGTGTCTCTAGCACTAGGAACTAAGATAGGTTGAACCTTCACTAAATCTGGAGTCAAAACACATGGGCTTAAGTTCTGGTATTACCATGTGCTTATGGAATGATGAAATTAGGATAACAAAAGCTACTTTAAAGAGTTTTTGCAAAAATTTTATAAAATTATGCATGTGTGAACACTTTGCGAACTAAACTTCCATAAAAATGTTATTTTTTCTTTGTTATTTTAATTACAATTGAAATAGATGGGTCTGCTAAGGAAAAGGAAAAGTAAATAATGAGGGAAATGTCACACAGTACATTATTTATAAAGTCAAAATTAGAACCTACTTTTCTTACTAACGACTCCATTCAACCATGTATGTGGGGAAAATTGACTTAATTTCAACAGAACATGGTGTACAGAGGTCTTGAATCACCTCCTCCTACTTACCACACTTGAGAGAGAGGAAGTCCCACTCATGATTAGGAAGATGAACAATCACATAACATCTGACAGTGGACAGATGAGATCAAAGCAGTTTTTCTGTCATATACATTCACACCCCAGGGAAGAAGCCCTCAGCATGCCATGCAAAGTTACGTGAGTATTGATCTCAAGAACAGAATGAAGTATCGGGAGTATGGGAGATAGACTTTGTGAGCTCTATGGGGGGGGGAAGGGGGGTGTTTCTCCCTGGTGACCCTGAAAGGATGTGGTTGGTTTGTGTGAATAATTACACAGGCTGGCAGAGAAAAGAACCTGCAATTCTCAGCTAATCATGAAGAGTGACTGATCTTCTTGATTAGCAAGGTTGTTTGACTATGAGGAGCTTATGGTTAGGCCATTTCAGGCCTCTTGTTGTTTGTTTATTGCTTTATTTTTTGTAGGTTTTGGACATAGTGCATGTGCACTCCCTGGAGAAAGACAGTGAGAGGGAATGTGAGAAATCACCCCGGGAGGGATTGCCATGCTTCATCTCTTCACTTCCATTCTCCTCTCTGTAATTTAGGCTTGGGTGTACATGTACCTGGTGTGATTTTCAAGTTGCTGGAAGCTGGTTGGGTCCAGAACTTGAACCATGGTCAGTCATGTGGGAATCCAGTGCTTTAGCCACCATGCCAACTGCTGGCTCAGTCTCTGGTTTTATTAGTTTGCTATAGGAAATGTTCACTCATGGAGGGGAGAGAAATAGAAACTCATCACCTGGGGAAAGGGAAAATCACTATCCCTTCTCCTCCATACTCCTCTCAGATTCTGGACATGCATGTATAGGTTCCCAGCAGGTTTTTCAAGCTGTTATTCACCTGTTCATGTAGGAGCCAGCTGCCTCAACTTCCACGTCACCTGCTGGCACTAGACCTTAACTTTAGACCTTATACTACGAGAAGCATTAACTCAACTAGTAGAGACAGACTATCACAAGTAGAGACAGTGAACCATGGAAGCAGCTTAATAAACAGAGAGAAAAATTCAAATGTATATGGCTGAAAAACAATAAATTTTAAGCAATAGAGGGAAAGAAGTCCTTTTTTTTGTTGTTTGTTTGTTTTTATGAAGTATTGTGAAAAGTGTAAAAAAAGAATAAGGACAAATGATGTGTAGAAAACCCAGGGAGGACAACATTTTAAAAAATGACATATAGGAGTAATCAATTATGGGAATAAATGCAGAAAAGTAGAACCATGAGATGATTAAACATTGATATTGAATTCATTTTCAAAGTTATGTGATCAATTTTAAAAGCCCTGTTTGAGTACTTATATCATTGAATAGCCAGTCTGAAAATTCTTCATGGTCTTGAAAGTGAATTTAGCAAAATCAAACAATGTGAAAACGTTGCATCCCAAAAAGCGGCTTTAACACATTAAATTCTATCTTTAGTACTCTATTACTTTAACTTAAGTGAATTTTTAAAATTAAAACAAACAAAACAACTAACTATGACACATTTATAGGCACATTTCGTAAACTTAGAGAACTGGGTCAATTAAAACTGGAGATCACAAGATATAAAAAAATCTTTTAGAAGTTTGTGGAACATGAATATTCTGAGAAAACTGCATGGACACAACTAAGTTTTTACTTTAATTTCCTTTCTCCATTAACTTTCAAAAATCCCATCATAAATTACCTATAATGTCACTACAAAAGCTAACGACAGGTAACAAGCCATAAGATACTTATCCCCCCTGATAAATGCTAATGTGCAGTCTGCATTGCTTAACGATAAGGATACCTTCTCAGAATGCATCCTTAGGTGATCCTCCCTTAGGTCAACTTCGCAGAATGTACTTACACAAACTTAAATGGTATATCTTAATACACACATACTATATCGTATGGCCCAGTGTTCACACCTGTCAGCAAGTCACTGTGTTGAATACTGTAGGCAGTTGTAATAAAATGGTAAATATTTGTGTCTAAAGCAATCTAAACACAGAAAATGTGCCAATAAGAGAGCATATAAAAGACTAAAACATGGTATGCCTATGTAGGGCATTTTTCATGAATGGAGGAACACAGGACTGGCAGTGACTCTGTGTGAGTCAGTGAGTGAGTGGTGAGTAAACAGGAAGGCCTAAAACCTCACTGTAACTGCAGAGTTTACAGATACTGTACACATAGGTTACACTAAATTTATAAAGAATGTTTTTTCTATAATAAATGAATCTTTGCTTTATAACTATGCTTTATAAACTTTACTTTGTAAACTTTCTGACTCTTTAATAATTATATTCAACTTAAAGTACAGTTGTACAAAAATATTTTCTTTAGTATTCAATAAGATTTTTCCTATATTTATTTACTTTTAAAAGAAATGTTTATTTAATTTTATATATCATCATTATTATTATTTTCAATTTGACCAGAGCAAGACAGAGAGAGAGAGAAAGTGAGAAAGCAAGCCACCAGGTCCAGGATTTGAACTGTGATAGGCATGTGGGAGTCTAGCACCCTTAACCACCATGCCACCTGCTGGCCCCTATTTATTTATTTATTATTTTTCAAACTTTTTTGTTCAGAACTAACACACACATTAACCTACAACTACACATGGTCAAGATCAGCAACAATGATGTCTTCCATGTATACATTTTGTCCTACTAGATGGGCCATGAGAAACAAAATAACATGAGATTAAGTCAAGCACTAGTGGAAAGGAGGCAATCAAGACACAGTAAATATAAGATGTCTGAGCCTGCTGCTGGTCTAATGCAGAAATATATAATTTGCTATAGGGTACATGGGCTCACTAGAGAAAAAGAGAGAGAGACATGGAGAAAGCACCCTCCAGGAAGGAGTCGATCACAGTTCAAGTCCTGGACCTGGTGGCTTAAAACTCATGCTGGGCGCGTATGAGTTTGTGCTTAAGATCCCGAGAGGAGAATGGAGGAGAAGGGATTGGGGTGTGGTCATCTCCCTGGGGGGTGATTTCTCACTTTCTGTCTCTGGTGAGCACATGTGCCCTATATAGCAAAAATCTCTTAAAAGAAAAGAAAGAAAAAAGGAAATTGAAAGAAATTGAAAAATGAGAGATAATATATCACATTAAGACTAGCAGACATAGATGTGGGTTAAGGAGAGGAAAATCAGAGAGAGGAGCTGGAAAGCCCTGAAGTTCTGATGAACTTGTTACACTAGAAATCTGGTCTGCAAATGAAACAAAGAAAACACTAAGTTGAAAATAACTTTTCCATCTGGACATTTTCTAACCCTTTTAGCAGAAAAACTGTTGATTCAAAGTTCAATAATAGTTGAGATTTATATGGTTCTTAATGAGGTTGACCATGGGTAAGGTAAATATGACACTCCATCTTCACCACTAATATTCTCCTTAAAGATCCTCTTAGATCATTCTATACTGACCACACTTCATTCCCACATGAATCATTCTGCCACCCACGCAGAAAGAACTTAGCCAAAAGCATCCCAGTAATACCAATCAAAAAATATGGCAATTGTAGTATTGCCGCACAGATTAAGAATTCATTTAAACCACTATAAAAATATATTGAGACTCCATTATGAAACTAGTTTTTAAAATAGTGTTAAGATATAATGGATATTTAAAAACTGCATGTATTTAATATATGTAATTTGATGAGTTTGGCCATATTGCATACACCCATGATACCTTCACCAAATTATCATTATACTAAGGTGAACCTGCCCTCACTATCTAATTTGAGTATTTATTATTTTATTTTCTATCTTTTCTTTCTTTTCTTTTCTTCCCATCCTTCCTTCCTTCCTTCCCTCTTTCCTTCCTTCCTTCCTTCCTTCCTTCCTTCCTTCCTTCCTTCCTTCCTTCCCCTCTCTCTCTCTTTCTTTCTTTCTTTCTTTCTTTCTTTCTTTCTTTCTTTCTTTCTTTCTTTCTTTCTTTCTTTCTTTCTTATCTCTCTCATTCTTTCTTTCTAATTTTTAAGATTTTACATGAAGACATGTGCAATCTTCAAAGAGGGAAAGTGAGAAATCACCCTCAAGTAGAAGATGGCAAAGCTGCAATCCCTTCCCTTCATTCTCCTCCTGAGATTTTTGGACATGAAATTGGACACACTTTGTATGATTTTGAGGTGTCATGTCCAGAGCTTGAACCATGGCCAGCCATGTATGAGTCCAGCCTCCTTAACTGCCATGCCACTTGCTGGGCCCTTTGTTTTTCTTAAACACATAAGGTGATTTTATTTTGTCTTGCTAGAGCATATTTGCAGCAGAGAAGCCAATTATTTTTATAATGTATATTCTATATTGCTCTTAGTATAGTAGTTAATTCTGGGGGTTTTAGTTTCAAGAATAAACTTTTTCTTTTTTCCCCAGCAGGTTCACTATGCTCATGACAGAAAGGGGAGAGAGAGAGAGAGAGAGAGAGAGAGAGAGAGACAGAGAGAGAGAGAGACAGAGACAGAGGAAGAGAAAGAAAGCATATTTTCCCTAAAGGGCTTTGTCACACCACAATCCCTTCTCCCTATCCAATCCTGCTGGGAATTTGGGCAAATACATCCATGTGACTAACATTTTGTTCTTTTTTTGTGTATGTGTTTGTTTTTGTTTTTTACAGGTTTTTACCTTAGAGTACATGTGCTCACCAGAAACAGAGAGACAGAGACAACGAGAGGGAAAGTGAGAAATCATCGCTCAGTGGGGATGGCCACAACACAATCCCTTCTCCTCCATTCTCCTCTTACAATCTTTGGCACACAAACATATGCACCTTGCGTGTTTAAGCCATCAAGCTTGGGACTCAAACCATGGTAGACCATAGGCCATGTGGGAATCCAGTGACGTAACTTGTAGACCATGTGCTGACCCCCCCCAAGTGTGTTTTTTAAATTACTGGGGCTAGAACCCCAATTGTTTGCCTTTACCTCAGGCACCATCACCCACAAACTTTATTATTATTCACACATCTAATACAGAATATTCGTTTTGTCTATTTGTGTATTTCATATTCATGGAGTGTATGTGACTTATATTCCACAACTCAACATTTGTATGGAGAATCTATGTTGTTACAAGCACCATTCACCTATTCTTCTTTTGATAAGCATGCATACTCTTGTCAGTTTTTGATCACTGTGAATAGATTGGAACATAATTTTCATGCACATTTGTATGCAATTCTTTTGTTTATAGCCTTTATAACTAGAATTTAAATCACCACATTGTAGGGCCAGCAGGTAGTGTGGGGTTTAAGGTTTTGGATTCCCACAAGACTGACCATATTTTAAATCCTGGATGCACTGGCTTGAAAATCATGCTGGGTGTATGTGTGTGCATGCCCAAAACCCAGGAAAAGAACGGGTGAGAAGGGATTGGAGTATGGCTATCCCTCCCTCCAGGGGTGATTTCTCACTTTCCCTTTCACTGTCTGTCACTCTCCAGCAAGCACACACCCACTATGGGGAAAAACAAGTCATAAAAATATAGCTGAAATTGTCACATGGATTACCAAAACATTGATAGCAATTTACATGAACAATAGTAACATATAAACTTTGTATTTTTTAGATGTCTACATCAATATGTATAATGACATCCTCTCAAATTTTAGCTATTTTAGCAGGGAGTGCAGTGGTATGTGATTTTGTTTATAAGTTTAATTTTCTCACTGACTAATGATATTTGACAAATATTCACTACTGATTAAAATACTTCTTTGAAAGTGCTTGTTAAAGAATGCTGTCCATTTTATGGTGTGTGTGGCTTGGTCATTTGTGAAATTTAAATAATTTTTTGTTCTTTATATATGTATGATATGAATTCTTTTCCAGGCTATATGAATCATAAATATCTTCTTGTCTCTGTTTTGTCTGTTCACCCTCTTAATGTTCTTCAGTGAAGAGAATTTCTTACCCTAAGTAAGTACAATCTTCCCCAGTTATGTTGAGCATTTTACTTTTGAAAATACCCTGCCTCTTCCCTGGTCCTGATACTATTCTTCAAAAGGCTTCATTTTAAATGATCTCACTTCTCTCCATTCCATTCTTTTGTGTTGCTAATAACAGAAAATAACTGAACCAGCCAGGTTCCTGAAAAGGCTTCAAAAGTTTGTGAAAAATGGAATCAGAGTACAAGTTTATTTTGGTGCAAAATACATTTTAAAATCCATCCACAGTTTTTCAAGAGTTTGCATTTTCCATAACTATTGAAGACTTCTCCTATAAGGAGGAGTCTTTAACTCCAAGTCTGGATGTCTCAGGTTGAGGAACCACATTTTATGAGGGTCTTCTTGATGGTGAAGAAGTCCTGGACAGGATCTTGAGCAGAACAGAACTGAAGCATGTGAGTCTGTGTCATTAGTCTTTGTTCTGGTCTCATTCCCTCTTCCTAAAACTCATCATGAGTCAATCACAGGGCACCACCTTAATGTAGAACCACTTCCTAAAGGTCTCCTTTTGACCTATAGTCAGATTAAGTTTCCTCTTAATATCCTCAGAACACAGTCAAAGTTTCAATACATAATTCATGTGAGAATAAGAGTCTATTTGAGAATCTGATTTTCTTGGGAAGTCACTGTGTCATCATCACATTCTTATTTCTTACCTGGCATTTGAATAAGTTAGAATTATTTTCTTAATTTCTAATAGTATGTGGTTATTCAAGCTATTATTAATGATGCTTGGTTTAATTTAATAGTGATCAGAGAACAAAAGCTGCATTTCTTTTTTTTAAAAGTATTTACTTAAGTTTATCAATTATTGTCATTATTATTATTTCTTTTTTATTTATTAATTTTAATTATGATTTTTATAGTTAATCACTATACATCATCTAGATTGTAAAGAGACTTTACCCAGCATGATATACACCTCAGTCCAGCCCAGTTGAGAATATATGCATATCCTCATCAACAAATAATAAACCATATCATAAGCTACATTTCAATCTTTAAAGTTTTGTGAAGATTTAATGAAATTTCCCAAGTAAGTCATTTTAAGAGTTACCCTAAGAAATATCCTACAAAATGAATATAGGAGAGGTCATCAAAAAGTTTTTGAAAATTTTATGTTATCAAAAAACTATGTATACATTTCTTTTTTTAAAAAAAGGTTTTTGTTGCCATAGGTTATGTATGCTCTCCTGAGAGAGATAGAGACAGACAGTGAGAAGGAAAATGAGAACTCACTCTCTAGGGGGAACGGCCACACCAAAATTTCTTCTCCTCCATTATACTCCTGGGACTTTGGGCACATGCACACATGTGCCCAGTGTGGTTTTTAAGCCTCCCATTCTGGACCTGAACTGTGGTTGGCCATGTGGGAGTCCAGCAACCCAACCACTATGCTACCTGCTGATCCCAAAACTATGTATAGGTTTCAAAAACATTTTCACTCAAATAAACTCATACTTTAATTCCATTTTTTTCACAGACATTTTGAAGGAGCCTTATACACTCTGCAGTTGCTAAATGAAGTTTTCCATAAATGTAATTTATGTAGGTTTGATAAATTTTTGTTTGAAATATCTTATAGCCTCACATTGTTTTTTGCCTATAGTCTCATAGGTATGTAATAAATAATGCCCCACTTGTTTGTGAATTTGTCTAATTCTCAATGTCTGACAATAGTACTACCTATAGCTTTTTGAGAATATAATGGAACCTATGTTAAAATGTTTCACCATGGGGAGAGACATTTGTGGCTTCTTTATCCAATTTGCTTTCTTTGTTTATTGAGGACTCCTCTATATGAAATAAGCTGGGTCCATTAAAATTGTAAAATTCAGTGAGCTCTTATGGTTGTATGAACCCATGAAACTCAGGCTCACACTGCATCTTTGCAGTCAAATCCTCTGTTCCCAGTCTTAGACAACCATTGACTTTCATGTTTTGTGTATAGATTAGTTTGCATCTTACATAACTGTAATCATTCAATGTATGCTGTTTTTTGACTGAGTTCCTTTTCTCATTATAATGATTTTGAGGTTTACATGCATGTTTTCATATGTTTTGCAAGGGTCTTTCCTCTTCCAAAGGGAGAGTCAAACAGAGACACAAAGTGCTAGAAAAAGATGCAAAACACTGATGTCATGTTGTTTATTGCTGCATTCCAGGTGAGCTCACAGAAAGCTAATAGTACTCCTCAGGTGCTTCCTCCCTCTTGGAGCTTATAACTTACATGGAAAGCATGTGCAGAGCAACTTCTTCCCTCTTGGGGCTCACAGCACAGAACTGAGCTGAGAAGGGCCAAGGCCATCACAGCCAAGGCCACCAGAGTTCACTAGGTTCAAGTGAGCAGGGCTAGCTACCTAGCTGGCCAGGTGCTCCTTGTCTCTTAAAGGGGCTACAGACAATAGTGGCTAATTGCAAAAAGCAAATTGTCACACATGCACATGTGTGTTACACTCAATGGCATAAAGACAGCAAAGTCATAATTACATAATAAGCTGCAAGCAATGTACAACTAATAACATAAGTTCTTTATCGGTGATCTTCAAATATGGTAAGACAGGAAGTGAGCAGCCAAACTAAACCATCCTGACTCCATCTTCTCTATACCATACATCAAAAGCATATTTTTTATACTACTAAGTAATATTCAGTCACATGAGCATATTGCTACCAAGTCAAATCAGGAATGGAGTAGGAGTCAGCCACCAGAAAAGCCAAACTGTGACTCATGAGGTTTGTTGAGGAGAAAGATGTTAGCATGGATGACACCATCTTGAAGACGACAGGTTTGACCAAGGGAAGATCTCCTAGAATATGTTTGGGGATGGGTTTTTAGAGAGAAATAGTTCCCATTCAAGTCTTCAACCAGGTCCATGAATGAAAACGAAGGATTGAAAGTTGTGTAGATCTGATTGGTCAATTTAAGTAGCAGTTCCATTGGTCTCAAATTGAAACTGGTACTGTTCTGATTGGTCACTCTGCTGCAGACAGCACATTCCCTACTCTCTCCCTGCAGTTGGGGTTATATTTATGGCATTCAGCCTTTTCAACATATGTACTCAACTAGAAAACCCACAGAATAGCAGTCAGTACCAGATGTCTTTCATTCAGGTTAGTTCTGACTAGTTTCAGTGTCACATTTTGTTTACTTACCTTTGATGAACATTTTTAGTAATTCTAGTTACTTTATTACTGCTGTTTTTTTTTTTTTGCAAGTAAACTGCCCTAGGCATTTGTGTGCAAGTGTAGCCAATCTTTCCATTTCTCCTGGCTAAATATCTTCATGTAGAATTTCAATTCATAAATTAAATGCATAACGAATTTTGAAAGGAATCCATAAACTCTTTAATAATGTGGCTATGCAAGTTTTATATTAGAACAGAAATATGTAACAGTCAATTGCTCCACATCTTTGGCAACATTTGTTATTGCTATCCGTTTAAATTTTAGCTAATGTAGTCAGAATGTAGGTGTCTTATAATTTCAAATTCAATTACCTAATGATTAATGATGATGAATACATATCTATGTGTTATTTTCTATTTTTTAAAAGAACATCTGTTTACATTTTTTAAACAATTTTTCTTTCTTTCTTTCTTTCTTACTTTCTTTCTTCCTTCCTTCTTTCCTTCCTTCCTTCCGTCCCTTCCTCCTTCCTTCCTTCCTTCCTTCCTTTCTTTCTTTCTTTCTTTCTTTCTCTTTCTTTCTTTCATGAGCAAGAGGGACTAAGAGAAGAGACAGAAACCATCCCCAACCAGTCCTAAAGCCACAATCCACTCCCCAGCCTTCAACCTTTAATCATATCAGAGACAAACAGCTTCACCATAGGGTCTTGATCCCATGATCCAACCCCAGCCCCAGCCAGGCCCAGATCATGGACATGCATTTGCCTGGAGAATTCAGGAAGGTCTTTGGATACAAAGTGAAATCTTCTCACATGGAATGCCTCACAAATTGTCACATTTTACCACTGAGCCACCATCTGGCCCTCCATCACTTTTCTATCTTGAGGAAACAGCACAGTGCTTGATATAATTTAGACAGGACTTCCATCTTTGTCTTTCATATATTTAAACATCACTGTCTTCATCCTTATTTTCAACTTTAATAGGGAGAAGTTTACAAATTATCTTGCAGATAACATTTGATATTTGCCTGTCAAAACACCTCAGCATTACATTTAAATTTTTCTGTTACAATTTTATTTTTCTTTAAAGTATTTTATGTCAATTGGTTCCATTTTCATCTCGACTATTCTTGACATCTTATGCCATTTTCCTTTTAGTCCTTCCAATTTTCGTCTTAAGCCTTCTGCATGTGTTTGCCAGAGGCTATGTATTTGTTTCATCCTATTAAGAGTGTCAAACCATGTGTAAACATGTCTTCTGCCTCCTTATACTTAATAATTTTTTCAGAGGTATTCAGAGATGTAGATGTGCTTTCTTCTGAGTTTTGTGAGTACATTTCTTTTCTCTTTTGTGGAACATTTTCCTCTTGGGCAGTCATTATTGCCCCCCCACCCCTCCATTCTAATCATCAGATGAAATGAAGGAGTATGCAGATTGGCTGTGACTCTGCTATCTTTTTAGTTAGGTGTTGAATAAAATTTCTCAAAATTCTTAAGGAAAAATTCCTCTTTGGGAACCTTGTTTGTTTATTTAGCAAGAATTTATCTAAGGTATCATTCAATGAACTAGACTTCTAGATCTCTTCCTACCTGATTTCCGGGTTCTATGAAATGTTTACTGCACCAATGTTATGAAATTACTCCATTCCTACATTTGTTTTTGGGCAGTCATTATTGCCCCCCCACCCCCCCATTCTAATCATCAGATGAAATGAAGGAGTATGCAGATTGGCTGTGATTCTGCTATCTTTTTAGTTAGGTGTTGAATAAAATTTCTCAAAATTCTTAAGGAAAAATTCCTCTTTGGGAACCTTGTTTGTTTATTTAGCAAGAATTTATCTAAGGTATCATTCAATGAACTAGACTTCTAGATCTCTTCCTACCTGATTTCCGGGTTCTATGAAATGTTTACTGCACCAATGTTATGAAATTACTCCATTCCTACATTTGTTTGCAATCAGGATTCTTTCCCACTCTCTTCCCACCCAAGACTCACATGGGGGACAACATAGGTCCCTACACATCTCTTTTTTTCTACTTACTGACTGACTTCCAGCTTTTGTGATCTTTGAATCAAGACAGAGAAATGTTAAGGGAGTGGTATAAATGGAGTACAGAGCATATATTCAGGTGTCCAAAAGCACAGCCCATGATTGTGTGTTTCACTCTTTTATGTGCTCCTGGGTTACACATACAACCTCAAAGGCAGAAATGATAGAGATGGTAATAAGGGGTAGCTTTTATGACTGAATCATAGAGAAGACAAGGGACTAAATCTTGCAGAAACACAGATTCAGCATAAAGCTGCAATTGATGGTACCTACATATATTCTATGTCCCTCTGAGAGCTTCCTTTATTCTTTTCTTCTTAATAGAGATATTGAGCTTCTGAGCCCGGGCATAGATAATAAAGCAAAAAGACTTGCATTTTTTTTTCATATGATGAAATAAATTATGAGAGAAAATTACTTTGAATTAATTTTATTTTGATTTTGCTCCATCAAATATGTATATACATACCTATATATATATTCCTAATATCTGAGATACAATTTCTCATAGTCTTAATTTCTTAAAATTTGTGCTATAGTTTCTATATAGTCTCATAGGTATTTTAATGTGAAGCTGTTTTTTTATATAGGTATATTATTTCTTTTTTATTGATGTCTAACATTGCTCTCTAAGCAAAAACTACAATTCCCGTGTCATCTATGTTATGTATGCTAATTTATATGTAAATTTTAATCTATGTTCCCTTCTTAAATCTAAGAAAGCATTGCAGTGCAGTATGATATTTGCCCCATGATTTATAATTGAAGCAGGTTGCACTTATTAATATACTTCCTCTAGGCAAGGGCAGAAGAAGTGTGGCTATATTTTTTAAACTGTAATAAAAGAGGATGGTGAAAGTTTGATTAATATTTCATTTTTTCATCTTAGAAAATGATAAAACTATAAAAGAATGCCTTTGGGCTAAAATATTGAATTCTTAAATTAAATAACCAACATATTTATATTTTTATTTCAAAATGCATATTTTTATTTCATATTTTATACAAACAATCTAATTTTCAAATAACTAACATAGTTTATGAAATAATAGGGAGGAGTTATATGACAGTTGAGTAATTAAATAAGATTGATTATTAGTGATAAATATCTTCCTAATACTTTATTCCAAATGCCTCAAATTAGTTCTGATAAGCAGGAGAAGTGAATGTTTGCTTATGGATATGTTAGAAGATTCTTGTCCATTATCTAAATGCCTTCATCTTCTACCATATGGGGAGATTATAACGGCAATTGTAACCGAGTCTCCCTTTCATTTTCCTCTGATTCACTCAGAAAATTCAGCTACTCATTCATGTTACATTCTTAAACTTTAGAATATAAAGATGTTAATCATATTTTATTCAGGGACTGATCTGGCCCTGGAGTTCCCTTTAGAACATGCATGCAAGAGTGTCACACATCTCTGGATGCAGAGAACTCCCATGTCCTGAGGTCATCCATTTTAAGCTTGGAAGGCTTTGGCTGCTCTAGTGATTATAAGAAAGCTAAAACTGAGCCTGTTTTGGCTCTTTTCCTTTTCTTCATTCCTTTAAACTTTAGAGAAGTCGTTTAAGAAAATTTTCACCTCCCCTTCCTTCTGCCAGCACATCATTAGTATCTGCACCTCATTTTCTGTATTCTAGCCATTCCCTTATTTATTCTTTTCTTTATTTTCTTCCAGCTCACTTACCATTTCCCTATATTTACCACCCAGTTATTTTCATCATGCATCATTCATTTAATCAATAAAATGTATTGAGCAATTTGAGGCAGCCAGTAGCATAGTGGTTAAGGCATTTGGATCCCACATGGACAATTTTAGGGTTCAAGTTCTGTACCCAGCAGCTTGAAACACATGCTGGACACATGCGTTTGTGTACCTAAAATCCCTAGGAGAGGGAACCAGCAGTTAGCATAATGCCTAAGTCGCTGGACTCTCACGTAGTCGACCGCGGTTCGCGTCCTGGACCCAGTGGCTTAAAACTCACTCTGGGCACGTGTGCGTGTGTGCCCAAGATCCCGAGAGGAGAATAGAGGAGAGAGAAGGGACTGCAGCGTGACCATCCCTGCTGGGGGGTGATTTCTCGCTTTCTGTCTCTGTCTCTCTCTGTCTGGTGAGTGCATGCGCCCTATAGCGAAAAACCTCTCAAAAAAAAAAAAAATCCCTAGGAGAGAATACAGGAGAAGGAACTGCACTGTGGCTCTCTCTCAGGGATGACTTCTCACTTTCTTTTCTTCTAGTCCTCCCCCTTCTCTGGTAAGCACACGTCACATAGCAAAATCAATAATAATAACAATAATAATTAATAATGTATTGAGCCATTTCTGTGTGTATGACATCGACACTGGAGAAGTAGGAGGAAAAAAAAGAAACAGGCAAAAAATATTTACTCTCATTACTTCTTTCTTTTCAGTTTCCCTTTCAGTTTTTTCTGTATTCTCCAACCTGCTTCTCTCTACTCCACCTTAATCTAGCAAATAACTTTATATTATGTTTCTTTATTTCTCTCCTGAGAGAGACAGACACAGATAGAGAAAAAAGACAAGCATTCTCAAAAGGATCTCTTTTCGCAATCCCCACCTTCAGTCAGTCGGGATCACAGGCCCCTTACACACAGATGCAAATAACTTTCCTATTATTTTAACGTTGTTTATTATTTATTCCACAAAAGGAGGAGACACAGAGATAGAGAGAAACACAGATACAGATTTACCAGCAGAATTGTTTTTATTTTTACTTTTTTTTTTTTTTTTGGAGAGATTTTTGCTATAGGGCACGTGCGCTCGCCAGACAGACAGAGAGAGATATAGAGACAGAAAGCGAGAAATCACCCCCTAGGGGGGATGGTCACGCCGCAATCCCTTCTCCTCCATTCTCCTCTTGGGATCTTGGGCACGCACGCACATGCGCCCAGCGTGAGTTCTAAGCCACCGGGTCTGGGACGCGAACCGCGGTCGACTATGTGGGAGTCCAGCGACATAGCCATTACGCTAACTGCTGGTTCCTGTACCAGCAGAATTGTTATTCTGCAATCCATACCCAGCTCTGGACAGGCCAGATCATGAGTACTTGTGTCCAACATACTCAGAGAGATCTTCAGTTGCAAACTCAGAACCTATCATGTGGGTGGAATTCATAGAACATCATGTTTCACCACTGCTCCATACCCCAGTAACAGAAATTAATTTTAAACATAATTTAAAGCTTTTAATAAGTAGAATATCGTTAGTATTTGTGTACCATTAAAAGGACTTAATGGAAGGTAGCCTAAGTTTCATGAACACATTCTGTAGAAGAGCAAACGTGTCTGGATTTGAACTAAACTTACACATTTAAGTACAATGAATCATTCTTAATGTCACCCAGTAATGTTATTGGGGAAACTTTATTGTAACAAAATTTGATCAAACAAATTAATAGGAACAGGTACCTGACAGAGTAGAACCCATTTTCCAGAGGAGAGCGGAATTTACAGCAGACTTTGCCTCTCTAAATAACCCCAAATTTATAACCTGTTTCCAAAAGCATCATGCATGTGAAAAACCCAGAATACTAGTCTAATCCAAACTTTTGCCTACGCCATGCTGTCATTCTTTTACTAGGTTTTGTTTTATTGCCATTGGCCATGTGTGCTCACCAGAGTGAAAGAGAGAAAATGAGAAAATGAGAGGAGAGAAAAAAAGAGAAAATGAGAGGAGAGAAAGTCCCCACAACAGGGCATTGTCATTCATTGATCCATTCTTCTGTTTCTCCATCCTGTGGGTCTCCTACACACACACGCACACACAAACACACACACAAACACATATACAACAGGTCTACTTTCCAGGTTTCCAGGTAGGAGTAGGCTTTCTCTGCATAGCAGTTAAACCCTGCATTATGGAGTTCACCCCCATGCTGTCTTTTAAAGCCTACATTGTCAAAAAGGAATAAATACTACTACAATTGGGGTGCTGACTCCCACATGTTTTACTGAGGTTCGCATCCCATACCCAGAGACTTGAAATTCATGCCGAGTATATGTGCATACATGCCCACAATCCCAAGAGGAGAATGGAGGACAAGGGAATGTGATGTCATGCTCCTGTGGAGGTGATTTCTCACTTTCCTTCTGACTGTTTCTCCCTCTGTCTTTCCAACAAGCACACGTACCCTATGGTAAAAAAAGAAAAAAAAAGTTAAAACCCTAGAAAAAAACCAACAAAATTATCAACCATCATCTGCCATTTATCTATTCCCTCAGACGTCATGTACAGATTGTGTATTTTGTGCCAAGGAAGAAACAAGATGGAAAGAGATAAAACAAAATGATAAGTATTGTAGCACTTTAAGTTGATGTAATGTTTTTGCATTTTATTATCTTCAACAATTTTGGAACTTCTTTATTATGACATTTTACTTAATGAAGAAACTGAGGCCAAAAAACTCTGCATACTCACTGAGTATCACATATACAAAAATACCATAACAGATATTGAATATGGGTTTTCTCATTCCAGTATCACTTCCTACTCCCAATATCACTTCCTACTCCATCAGATTTTTTTCTTCTGTAAAAACTGAAAATACTAAATTATTTCTCCAAATCTATAAGTCCAGTCTATGAAAGGAGATCTTGACCTTATCTTACCTCTTACTGGGCAATGGCTTCTCCCAGAATGCTCTTTCCTAGAGAGATTTCTGGGCTTAAGGGAAACAACATCAATTTTTCAGAAAGAAAGATGGTCTCTCTTTGATCTGGAATGTGCCCTGAATAACAATCCTTCCTGAAGGCAAAACTAGGCAATCAACTGAATTAGTTTTAAGCTAGAGGGGAAAATGGGCTCCAGCAGGTGTCTTTACTTTAAAGAAAATTATACATCCTCTGACGTAATTGAATCCTATTTTTTAAAAACCTTCTTTCATGAGAGAATGAGAGAGAAAGAGACAGAGACAGAGAAAGACAAAGACAAACACCTTCAACAAGGTACCATGTCAAGTCTAACTGTCCCCATCCAAGTCTTTCCCAACCAGCCTAGTTCACTTGTGAAGACATTTGGCATGTTTGAGTTGACCTGGGAACCAAACAAACCAAACCTCTATCTTGCATATGGCTTCCAGCACTGTGGGGTGTTGAGATATTGCTTCACCACTGCAGCTGGGCCTCATCCTCATTTTTAATAATATCTGTCACTTAACTTTCAGTTATCAAAACCACTTTGAGGAGCTTTCTCTCACAGATTTCAGTGTTCCTACCTAACTGCAAAAATATTTTTTTCATATATTTTTTCCAAGATTTAAATGCTAATTGTGACACTGTTTATTGAGGATAAATTAAAAAAACAATATTCATTTGCTACACTTTGGGTTAATAAATGATTTAGTCAAGATATAAAGATAAATGGTCTGAGGCAATCTCAGATGACCTTTGGCTAGAAGAAACTCTGTATGAAAATGCTTAATGAAATGTTATTAATTGGAAAATGTCATGCAGAGAGATTACATAACTTTTTCTAGATTCAAAAATATTCTCCACCCATGTGAAAAACCCAGAATACCAGTCTAATCCAACATTTTTGCCCACACCATGCTGTCTTTCTTTTTACAATTTTTTTTCTTTTTCTATTTTTGTTTTATTTCCAGTGTGTGCTTACCAGAGAGAAAGAGAAAGAGAAAAAGAGAGGAGAGACAGTCCCTGCAACAGAGCATAGTCATACATTAATACATTAACCCATTCTTCTGTTTCTCCATCCTGTCAGGATTTAGGGCTTGCACGCACATGCGCGCGCACACACACACACACACACACACACACACACACACACACATCAAGTCTATTTTCCAGGTTTCCAGTTGGGATCTGGCTTTCTCTGCATAGCTGTTAAATCCTGCACTATGGAGCTAACCTCCTATGCTGTCCTTTAAAGCCTTTGTTGTCAAAAAGAAATAAGGAATACTAATACAATTTATAAACTTTCGAATTACAGGAAGATGAGTATTTGTGATTTTTTTTGAGTCTGTTTCCTTTAGACATAGTACTGCAGCCTTATCCATGCATTATTTTCTGTAACAGGGTAGAAATTATTTGTGCTGCTTACATCAGTTTTTTTCTTCTTCCAGATACTCAGAGCATTCACTTCTCATTTCCCCTGCAGTGAGGCAAAGCCATGTGACCAATTCTGACAAATAGACTGTGACAGAAGTCACGTGGGCCACATCACGCTAGAGCATAGAAAAAGGGTGAGAGATCTTGGTAAGTGTCTTTCATATGTTGGACCTGGAGGATGGTGAAACCCTAAATCATGTTTTATATTGGCTGACAACCAGTAAAAAATACGAGACATGAATAAGAAGTACACTTTGATTGCATCACATGACTGTTATTTAGAAATTTTTACCAAATTGAAAGTTAGCCAATCTTTCTAATACAATCTTTTGTTCAATTCAGCTGGATTTTATTATCCCCATTTTAAATCTAAGAAAACCAAAGCTCAGAGAGCTCATGAGAATTCCAAAACCTCAAATAAATATACCATGAATACAGAATGAAGGCTATCATATCAAAAGTGCAAGTGGGCAAAAACATGATTACCTTTTTTAAAAAAGAATTATTTAGGGACCAGCAGATGATGCAGTGGTTAAGGCGTTGGACTCCCATGTGGCCGATTGCGATTCACATCCCAGGCCTCGCACCCAGGCACTGGGTGTGTGTATACACCCAAAATCTCAAGAGAATGGAGGAGAAGGGATTGTGGCATGGCTACAAGGAATGATTTCTAGCTTTTTGTCTTTCTGTCTCTTTCTGTGTTCTTGACAAGAGCACATACTCAACAGTAAAAATCTCTCCCTCTCAAAAAAATTATTTAGTTATATTTATTATTATTATTAATATAGGGTGCATGTGCTCCAGAGAGAGACAGAGAGAGAAATTAAGAAAGGAAACTGCCAGGTCCAGGACTCAAACTCTGGTGGGCCATGTGGGAATCTGGTGCCTTAACTATCATGCCACTTGCTGGTCCCAAAATGTGATTATCTTAATGAATAATTTCACTTATACCTTTTATTCCTTATCCTGATCTGCACACACACACACACACACACACACACACACACACATCAATTTATAGCTAAATACCAGTAAATCTGTTCCCTTAGTGTTTTTACTCCAATTCATTCAAATAAGAATGCACAATAACTCCTGTCTTTATCCCTCCCACTTTTTATCTATGATCTCAGGAGTTTGCATAGTCTTTCAGCATTGTGGAATATGAAGTGCTTACCGCCACTCGCTAATATGGTATGCACTACTTCCTTGGGTGACGTCTACTGAGAGTCAATCTCCTCAGACCCTTGAGTAGCCTGACCTTTTATCCCTATGTTCCTCAAAGAAATCAGGCTGTGTTTTTCTCTGATGTTCTATCATTAGGACCATAAAGTGATTTAAGGATGTAAAAGTCTGATCAGTCTAACTCACTTCTCTGCCCCTTCCTAAAAGATGGGACTACCATATGCCTGTATGTTTTTTTTGTTGTTGTTGTTTGTTTGTTTGTTTGTTTGTTTTTTTCATGAGGATGCCTGAGGATACTGCCTATCTTCTGTTAGTGGAAGATCATAGGGAAAACTCATTAGTCTACTGATAACAATGATCACCTGATAGGGCTAAGATTTCAAGATCAAAGTTGGCTGAAATATTGTCTATTGTCACAACTTTCAAGTATTTTTTTTTAAAGTAAAGCAATAGGAGTTAAGGGATTGGTGTGGACATGTGACTACTTTCTGTACTCTAGATTTCTTCTCCAGAATCCCCTTTCCACTAAGATATCTGGAATAACTGATCAGTCTAGACAAAAAAAGCTCACTTATATACCCCTAAAAGTGTTTTTATTTTACTCCTTAGCTTATAAGATAATTTTGGATTTGCGTTCCCCAAATCAAAACCTTATAAAGAAAAGAAGCATATATTTTCCTCTGTAGAAATTCATAAAAATTGATTATAAAAGGTAAAAGCTGGGACCACCAGGTGGTGTAGTACTTAAGATGCTGGACTCCCACACTTGAACCTGTGGTTCAAGTCCCAGACCTGATCACTTGAAAATCACTTCAGGTGTGTGTGTGCACGTGTGCCCAAAATCCCACGAGCAATTTGTACATCCTTTCATTTCCTTTATCAGTTTCTCCATAATTCTGTTGAGATTTCAAATTGAGGGAAATGGGCAGAAATTTGGGGAGGATACATAGTACTTTTTTAAAAAAAAATTTACTAGAGGGCACATTTCCTTGCAGGAGAGAGAGGCCGAGAAAAAAAAAGAGAGAAAGAAAGAAAGAAAGTATCTCCCTTGGGGCATGGTCATGCTGCAATTCCTTCATCTCACCCTCCTTTTGGGACTTTGTGCACGCACACGTGCAGACCTGCTATGTTTTTTAAGCCATCAGGCCCAGGGCTCAGATCACAGAGTGTGGCATGTGATATCCAGTTCGATTTAGCAGCAGACCACAGGCTGATAAATATAGAGTATCTCTCTATTTATTTATATTTTCTCCCCAAATATTTTGTAGCTTTCAGTGTAGATATAAGTATTTTGTAAATTTATTTTAGTTGTTTTATGTTTTATTGCTATTGCAGTATTTTCAAGAGTTGCGTTTCCATTTGTCTCTTGAAAGTAAATGTAAATAAAATCGTTTTTTTTGTTTATAATGAATCATTTTTAAATTATTTATTATATCCACAATATTTAAAAAAGAACCTTTGAGAGTTTTCAAGTATACAGCTATGTCATCTTTGAGAGTTTTCAAGTATACAGCTATGTCATCTGTATAAGGAAGATTTATTTCTTGTATATAGTTATTCTTTTTCTTTAGTTTTCTCATGTATTTTAATTGCTAGAACCTCTTAACTAAGAGAGAACAGAAAACCTTGCCTTTTGCCAAGTATTAGGAGAAAATCTTTAATATTTCACTATGAAGTAAAATGTGAGTTATGGGTTTTTTATGGATGTTTTTTATTGATTGAGAAAATACTTCAATAGATCTTTTTTGAGGATCTTCTTTGTGAATAGTTGTTTGTCAAAAGCTTTTTTGCAGCATCTTATTTTTTTTCATTATTGTATTGAAGCACGTAGAATGATATTTTAGTGTCAAATCAAAATTGCATTCCTAAGATGTGTTCACCTAGAATAGCTAACTTTATTCTTGTTATTATTGTGAAATATTGATAATTACAAATGCCATCACTTTATAGGTAAGTTGCAACATCAAGATAATAAGTAACCTACCCAATATCAAGTACATAATTGGGAAATTAATAGACTCCATAGACTTAGAATTGGTTATTTAAGATTTCTATTGAAAAGAGTGAACATATTCTACCTGTATTACAGAAACATTACACATAGATCATTGAATACTAAAATGTGGGAAAAGTTGGATATTTATGGGAAATCTATCGTACGCAACATAGTAAATTTCAAGAAACCACATTTAAGAGTATATAAGCCAAGGCTCAGAATGACAATTTTCCTGAATATGACTTAAATCCAAAATCTCCTGTCCAAGAAGTCAAGGTGAATTGTTAACTAGTAAATGCCTCCTAATGGTGTTCTTTCACCTAATTCACAGAACTTTGGCCTCAGTCTATGGTAGTATTGTAGGCATTCAGACTTTCACAAGGAATTGCTAATAAATTAATTAATACTGTTAATCAATTAGTGGGTTTACCCTCAGAAAATTCAGAAACTCAGAGCTCTAATTGTATGTCTACTCTGTTAAATGAGGTGTGCAAGCTTTTTAAAATTCCCCCTTTGTGGAAACCTCTCTATCAGCTAGAAACAGATGGGCTGATGAAGTATTTTAATCAAACACCCAAACAGATGCAAAGAAAATTCGTCATCAGTGAACCACAACATTGGAATAAATTGATACCTTTTGTCTATCTTGCCTATTGGGATGTTAATCAATCATCAACAGACTTGTCTCTTTTGAAATTCACGAGAGAGTTTCTAATTAGGGCAAACTGGCAAGCACAAACTAGCTTAACTGATGACAAGCATCTTAATGATGCTGGTCAGATGTAAAGATGTAATAATATTGTCAAGTAGATCAACACAGCCCAATTCTGAATAGAGACGAGGCATGAAAATATCTCTCTTATTGTGTGGAAGACAAAAATCTTAAACCTGGGTGCAATATTTATATCATGTTGAACTTAAGCCAACAGCTTTATCTTTTTTGTTCTCTATTTCCTGATCTTCAAGGGTGATTACAAACCTGCGGGTGTTCTGTGAACACAAAAATGTAGCAGGACATCACCGAAGTAAATTGACTTCATATAAAACACTATATAAGTTTGACTTTTTTATCATGATTGCTAAGTCAACTGATGCTGCTTTGCAATTTAGGTATTTTAAAGTTATTCTGAGTCCAAAAATGAAATATTTGAATATTATGTCTTAAGTTAAATTTTTAGCCTTTCTTAAGGCTTAGATGTGAGCGTGGTAACTAACTTTCCATACACAGTGATTTTTTTCCCAAAATTCATAATTTTAATTATTAAATTGAATCTGTAGGTGGTGAGTTTAGGAGGCCTGGGCTGGGGGCAGTTCTCGCCTCACTTGTAAACTTGTATTTTCACAGAAAAAAAAGAGACAGTTTTAAATAAAGAAATTTCTTTAAAAAAATTGAATCTGTAGATCGCTTTGGGCAGCATAAACATTTAAAAATATGAATTTTGGGGGACCAGCAGATGGCATAACAGTAATGTGGCTGGACTCCCACATAGCCAAACGCAGCTCAATTCCCAGACCCGGTGGCTTGAAACTCGCTAAGGGCACATGTGTTTATAACCAAGATACTGGGAGAAGAATGGAGGAGAAGGGATTGCAGCATGTTTGTCCCCCTGGGGAGTGAGCTCTTACTCTCCTTCTTACCGTGTCTGTCTGTCTGTCTATCTGTCTCTCTCTCTCTGTGAGCACACATGCCCTCCAGCGAAAACTTCTACCAAAAAACAACAACAACAAATAAACATACACACACACACATCACATACACACACGTGTGTGTGTGTGTGTATATATATGATTTTATAATCCATGCCCTAGAATAGCTTTCTATTTGTGTCTTCTTCAGTTTCTGTTATCAATGCTTTATATAATAGTTTTCAGTGTACCAAACTTTCACCTCCTCACTAAATTTACTAATTTACTCATTATTATTTTATTATATTATTAGTTATTGTGATGGAATTGTACTTTTCATTTTATTTTAGATAGGTTGTTGTTGATGGATAGAAGTAAACTGTGCTGTCTTCATTTTAACAGTCCATTTTTATTGCAAAAAGAGAGGAAAGAGAGATAAAGAGAGACAGAGGGTGATACAGAGACTGAAAAGGGAGAGAGAGAGAGAGGAATTCGAACATTTCAGCAGTCCTAACACCTGCTCTCATCTTTAGAGGGAAGCATCAATGAAGAGGGTTAGGGCCTCCCCTGCCAAATGTCATGGCCTGGGTTCTCATTTCAATATGAGGACTCTTGTAATGATAAGATCATCTTAGAAACTTTGTGCCTGGTTACGTAAATTATCTGTTCTATATGTTATTTCTACCAGCAATGTTAAAAAAAAAAAAGAAAGAAAATAAATAATATAATCACAGCCGTGGAGAATGGAATAAAAATAGCACAGCCTATTAAAAATCACAATTGAGGACACGCATTAATACACTTACACATACACCTATAAGTGTCCATGTGTATGTGTACATACTGTATCTACCTATATTATTCAATATAACAGAGTTAAAAAACACATAGATTGGGTTCATAACTAGTAGAAAGAATTTTATCCATGGCAGAGTAGAAAGAACCATTTGCTAAAAACAGACTGATCCACACAAATCTACAAACTTAGTGAAGTTTTTCCCTGATACATACAGTTACAAACTTTTATTTTATTTTATTTTATATTTTTATTATTATTTTTTTATGAGAGAGAGTTTTTTTGCTATGGGGTAGTTGTGCTCTCCAGAGACATAGTGAGAGACAGAGAAAGAGAAAGTGGGAAATCAGCCCCCCAGGGGGTATGGTCATTACACAATCCTTTCTCTGCCATTCTCTCAGGATTTTGGACACACATGCAGGTGCCTGGCATGATTTTCAACGTGCTGGGTTTGCTCTTGGCCATGTGGGAGTCCAGTGCCTTAACCACTACACCACCTGCTGTTAAACACTGATCCTCTTTCTCTGATTTAAGTCTGTCGCTAATATGATATTTCCATTAGCAATGCCATTTCTTTTTTCTACTTTTATCCCAAAAAGTATTTACTACTTTATCTTCACACAATGGCTTTTTTAAAATAGAAAAGGCAAAGATATTAAATAATCTCTATCAGAAATCCTTTGCTTTCCTTTTAATGACCTAGTATCGTCTAATGATTATGCTGAGAAATGTTTGTAAATTAATGCCTATCTTTATAGCAACAAATTCTATCCTAATATCCATAATTTGTCATGGAAGCAACCTTTATATTCACTAAACTCTACCTGCAATGCACAGTCATCAATATTTGTGGATACATCCCCACCTATGTTTAACAGTGATTAGAATATAAAATAGTACTGAGTTCAGGGGTTCAGTGTACTGATACGAGAATTCAACTGTTAGATAATGATGGTATTGATGTTAAGTAGGTCCTCACTGTGTGATTAACAGAGTTACAAGATTTCTAACCAATTCAAGATATTTCAGAGACAAACTTCTGTGACATAGATGTAGATACACTCTTTTGAGTATTTCATTAGTTATTCTCATTCACTCCATTTTTGCCTAAGATATGCAGTTGGACTTGGAACGTGAAACCATAATCAATCACAAGTTAGAAACCAAGTAAAACAGATAAACTGAGTTGCATTACACAACTTTTAAAGCTTCACTTTGTCCTACCATGTAAGTTTTAAAAGTTGTTCCTAATAAGCTACCCATTTACTCTTCCAACTCAAGGTAGGCATCTATTGACGGATAATCTGAAGTCATATGTTTTCCTAATTGCTTTAGGGAAAAAAAAAAGGATGAAAAGGAGGATGCAGAGGTTGTAAGAAGGGAAATGTAGGAAAGAAGCATCTGAACCTGGGGTGGACAAACCTTTTCTATAAAGTATCAGAGAGTAATTTTTTTTTTTTTTTTAAATTTTGGTAAGTTACATGGTCTCTATTGCAAGCTCTTAATTCCGCTGTTGTAATGTGGAAAGGCTGGATTTGGTTGTCAAGCCACAAATTTGCCAGACCCCATTTAAAATTTGAGTGCAAAGTCCCATAACAGAAAGACTACCAGTCAGTTTTAACTGATCAATGCACCTGAGATGGAATTGATCATTTTGGCTGTATGTTTACATATGGTGGGTTTGTAAAACAAAAATGAATTTCTCCAGACTAGAATTATACTTGGAAGGCACAAATCATATTAATTTGGATATTTGTAAACAGTATAAACATGACTAATATTTTACAAATGCAGTGCATTATTTTAAATTGTGTTACTTGGATATGATTGTGTTATAATGCCTTTTAAGTTTCTTAACCCTGATTTTAGGAAAAAAGGAATCATCTGAGGGCTAAAACTTTATAATAAATGGGATTAATATTGTGCCCAGTCTCAGGAAATATGCTGAGCTGAAGCTCTTCTACAAAGTATACAATAACTTGTAGAGACAAAAGGAATATTTCAGTCTCTCTTCATCTCATTTGAGAAATAAGTATCACAAGACAAATTAGTGATTGGGTTAATATTATTTCATTTATAATAACAAAAAGAAAGGACTAATGAGCAGTAGTTTTGCTCCTTGAGGACAAATGTAAAAATGAAATAGAATGTACAATGGGACCAGAAGCTAGCATGGTGATTGGGATTCTGAACTCCCACATGGTTGACCATGGTTCTAGTCCCAGATCTGGTGACTTGCATGTGGGTGCATGTCCAAAATTCCAGGAGAAGAATGGAGAACAGATTGCGGTGTGGCCATCACTCCTAGGGAGTGATTTCTGACTTTCCCATTCACTGTCTTTCTGGCAAGGGTACACAAATACTTTATGGCTGAACCCTTAAAAAAAAAAAAACAAAAAGTTTGTAGTGTAGATAATGTAAAGATCAACGAGGAGTGTCCATGGAAAAGAGGCTGGGAACAGTCAGGGTCAGATTGTGAAAGGTGAAAAAGGGAATTATCAGAACTTTGTTGGAGAGAGAGAGTGGGTATAAGGTAGAATTGAACAGTAGGTACAAATTCACGGGCACACGGCAGCTAGAATGGAGATACACAGTGTTAACTGTCAAGGAATTGGGACTTGGTCCAGGTGTTAATGGAGAAGAAAAGAAATATATTTGTGTAATTCTTTCAGTAATAGCCATATATGTAATATTTCTTTTGTTTGAGTTATGAAACTGGAGAGATGCCTTGTAAAAATCACTGCAAAAGTGGTCAGGTACCCAAGAGGGAGACATAATTTCAAAGGAACAGAAGAATCTGTTTTTATGTATCTGAATTTGAGGAACTACTAAGGTATCAATATGGAACTATTTAGCCATAGTAGGAAAATCATGCCTTGGAGTTTTTATGGGTCAAATTTACTCCTTCTCCCTCTGCATTCTGAACCTATCTGAAATGTGTACAGAATTAATATAGCTTGGAACTATTCTATTAACTTTATTGCTGGTTAAGCTGGATTAGTGAATGGAACTCAGGCTTCGAAAGTCTTTGACTTTTATTTTGATTGACTTGCCCTCCCAAGCCACAAAGGGAGTTCTGTCCCAATGACTTCAATAGGGTATTCATTCTTGGCTGCTGTTCATTTTATTTCAGGTTGTGATCCAATCCTGATCTAAACAACAAGCATAATGCTATATAATGGATCTTAGAGTTGAGTCAGTTCCTCAGACCTAAATTAAACATTGGATTCACAACTCCTGGGTTCTGCCATTTCTCACCACCCCTCACCAAGATACTTGGCTTCACATCAATCCACAATGCATTGCTGGCAAAAATGTGGAATAAAGCCCCATGCTGCTGAAGCAAAACAGGATATTTTACCCCAAAATGTGCTTCTGACATAGAAATATTGTTGAGCTGATAAAAATTAAGTAGCAGCAATTGCAAGACTAGCTTTCTCTAATAGTCCTTTTTCTGCCTAAAAGGCAGGGTATCAATTTTCCCTTACTGAAGATGATTCTCGACTCTTATCAGGTCAAGATGGCACCAGAGAAATCTGCAAATGAAACTTACTCCATTAATTTCCCTCGTAGTTATCTTCCCACCTTTGGAAACCTACATTAGTCTTCCTTTTTTCTGTCATTTTTTTATAAATGCATTTTTCTTTGTTGAAGATGCTATAGAAGCCTCAATTTTACACATTACTTTGAACTACTCATTTCTCAATTTCTCTTGTGTATGTATGAGATACACATTTTAGTGAAATTAATGTAAAAATAAAGTTAATAAATTTTCATCTGCTTTCTTTCTGTACATTTGTTTTATTTGATTTTTAAAAAAGAATTATTTTATTTAGCTTTATTTATGTATTCATTTATTTATTTTGGTTTGACCAGAGAGGGGGAGAGATAAAGAGAGAGTGAGAAAGCAAGTCGCCAGGTGTGGAACTTGAACCATGGTCGGCTATGTGGGAATCCAGTGTCATTAACCACCAAGCAATCTGCCGGCCCTGTGTTTTATTTAATTTTCGATAGAGTGAGAAACAGGTCCTCCCAAGAGGATCACACCAACCATGATCCATTATATAGATAGATAGATAGATAGATAGATATACCAAAATACTTAGCTGCTTTGCAATTTGTTTTCTTTGTATATCTCCAAATTCTTAAGAATTCCATAGAATCTGTATCAAAGGTTAATTCCACAAGCGAAAAAGTTAGATGTATTTTGGATTTTTGATAACTTTCAGGTAGTTGATTTCACTGGACTAATGGTATAGCCTACATAGGGTCTAGATACTGAAGAGTTTATTTTTTTCTATCTGGCCCTTCTTTGGCCTATCAGTAGTTATATCCTTAACTGACTATTTAATTTTCCATATGAAATATTAAGGAGAAAAACATAAGCTGTAGGGCACAGAAATTTTACCATCCAAAAATTTTATGTACACATATGAATCTTATTTAATCCCTCAAATTTAAAAGATATAATCTCATAGTTCTTTTTATATATCTCCCATGTTAATATTTTTGAGATGAGTTTTGGTTTTACAAAAAGTTTAAAAACTTGCTGAGGTTACTAGTGGTAAGAATGCATCTTGCCACTACTGTACTAATCTAATATTTAGAAATAATATGATACCTTAAAAGGATATCATCCTTCTTCTTCTTTTTCTATTTTTTAATTTCTCTTATTTGAATTTTAAGTTTCCAGCAGGGAAAGGGTAATGTGTACAACAACCAAATCTAAAATAACATCCCTAAATTTCTTTTTTTTTTTTTTTTGGAGAGGTTTTTTGCTATAGGGCGCGTGCGCTCGCCAGACAGACAGAGACAGACAGAGAGATAGAAAGTGAGAAATCACCCCCCAGGGGGGATGGTCACGCCGCAATCCCTTCTCCTCCATTCTCCTCTTGGGATCTTGGGCACGCACGCACACGTGCCCAGCATGAGTTTAAGCCACCAGGTCCGGGACACGAACCGCGGTCGACTACGTGGGAGTCCAGTGACATAGCCATTACACTAACTGCTGGTCCCCATCCCTAAATTTCTTATCACAGAGTACTTGCATTAAGAGATTTTGGCTCTGTGCAAACATTGCGAAGTCTCCTTTCTCATACAAACTCCTCTGTCGGTGGTGTTCTGTGGAAAACATTTATTTATGTGCTTTGGTTACCAATATTACAACCTAATTTTGGACAAACAGCAATTGTTGTTGAGAACTAGATCACACCAAATCAACCAGGGAGGAAAGAATATTATCATGGAATGCTTGAGCTTTGCCTTAGGAAGGCAACGGAGGTCATCAGATCTGTGGTGCCTTTATTATGCCTTCCTCAGGGAAGACTCAAAAACCAATAACTCATGAAGCACAGAAGCTTCACACAGGAATTTGATGTTAATAATGTTTAGTCACTATAAACCTGGACTGAATTCATCTATGAAGCTCAGTAGCCAAGCCATTAGCAACCCCCTGTGTGAGTTGGTCCCCATTTATTGCACTTCCTGCCAGTTAAGTGATGCACTAGCTTGGCAGTTATAATTTTGTGAAGAGGTGGGCATTTTTTTATCAGTCTCAAAAGAATTCCAACCTGAAGTAATATCTGACTGTGAACACTTTATGTGACTTTTATTTGAGAGAACATCTCTGGAAGATTTAAGAGCTAGACAATTTCTCACTTGGGTTGCTTGTATTTATATTTCAACTAACTTTTTCATAGCTTTTGAAGTAGTTTCAGATGGTCTATGGAAACACAGGTGAATAATACTCATGGTCTCTGGCCCGTTTTTCTTGTTTTCTCTACCAGTTACTATATAAAATAAAGCAGGACCATTATGTTGAAACTCACTCTACTATCTTGGAATATAGTCAAGTCTCCTCATCTCATTCCCTGAGCATTCTACTTCCTATGGAAGAGGCATATGACCTTAGATATTCATCCCTTGAGATCTACCCATCAAACATCCTTGATCCTAATACATTTTATTTTTTTAATTATTATTTATATTTTTTATTATTAGTCATACATTTTAAACCAAGAGTAGAGAAAAAAAAGAAATAGAAAATAACCAAATATAATATTAATGTACATGTTATAAAGACATAATTTTGTGGGACCAGCAGTTAGCGTAATGGCTATGTCACTGGACTCCCATGTAGTAGACCGTGGTTCACGTCCCAGACCCGGTGGCTTAAAACTCACGCTGGGCACGTGTGCGTGCGTGCCCAAGATCCCGAGAGGAGAATAGAGGAGAAGGGATTGTGGTGTGGCCATCCCCCCTGGTGGGTGATTTCTCGCTTTCTGTCTCTCTGTCTCTGTCTGTCTGGTGAGCACATGTGCCCTACGGCAAAAACCTCTCCAAAAAAAAAAGCCATAATTTTGCTTTTCAAAATTTCAATCTCTGGAAAATGAAAAACAATAAAAAGAATCAATGATGAGAAAATTTTAAGTTTTAGAATTTGACCTAAAATGTATTTGCATACATTGAACATTCTGTTTTTATTTTCAGCACTATAATAAAAATGAGCAGAACTGACAATTCCTTCTCAGTTTTGTATCCAGTAGTTTCCGGGAAAGATGTAATATAGAAAGGTGAAAAGAGGAAGTGATGCAGAATTATAGGTTCAGATTTCCTATTCCTATGTGGTCTCAGGTTAAAACATCTGTCAGTAGGTGGGACCAGCAGTTGGTGTAATGGCTATTTGCTTTACCCCCATGTAGTCAACTGCAGTTCAAGTCCTGGACCTGGACCTGGTGGCTTAAACTCACACTGGGCACATGTGTGTGCGTGCCCAAGATCCAGGGAGGAGAAGGGATTGTGGCATGGCCATCCCCCCCTGGGGGTGATTTCTTGCTTTCTGTTTCTGTCTCTCTGTTTTTCTGGGGAGCACATGTGCCCTATAGCAAAAACCTCTCAAAAAAAAAAAAAATCCATCAGGGAGAAGTGCTTGACAAATTTGAGTGTAGAAGGGAGGAGAGGGCACAGTTCCTCAGAGGTGGTTATTGGAGGATGATTTAGAATATGTGAGATTCAAAGCAGCTTTCAGGTGTAGTGATGCTGCAGGCTGAGAGACCGTAGGGCTTCTTGTAATTCAGTGGCCTCAGAGGTAAGCTTCTATAGAAAAGCTACAACATGAAGTTCTTTGCAGAACTTGAGACTCTCACTAACTTCCAGGAAAGCTTTAAAAATCACCCGTTCTTATAGGGTCGACTGGATCCTTATAGACATCTCCCCTTAGTCTCACTCTCAACATTGATAAAGGTATCAACATTGGTGTAAGCTTGTCCCTTTTTGTTTTAAAACTCTCCAGTATGTCTTCTGATAACCAGATAAAACCCAAAATTATATTAAAGTTGGAGCCTGGTAGTGGAGCAGTGGTACTGCAACTAGACTAATGGAAAAAGTCCTGGGTTTGAGTTTAGAACCTCCCTAACCATTACAGATGCATGTAGAACTGTCCATGATCTGGGCTGGCTGAGAAAAGGGACGGATTGTGGTGTGAAGACCTTGTCAGGAGTACCTGTCTACCTCTCTCTCTCTCAGAACAAATAAATAATGAAATTCTAAAAATTATGTCAAAGTTAATCATTTTTGCATTCTGAAGAAATAGTGAAATAAATGTTATTTACTTATTTTTTTAATCTTTCAGAGAATTTATAGTAAGCATATAATCCTCAAGTGTACAATTCCAACCTTGACCATTAGCTAAGTAGCACTACTTTTGAAGAACTATTATTACTAAAATACAAAAAAGAAATGTATTGGTATATTAAATCATAACTTTATTTGATGATAGATTTTATTTCAAATGCAGGAAATTTGATTCTGAATTTAATTTCTATATAGCAAACCTAATATTTGTTTTCTCCTGAGGATTATCATTTTAAACGAATTTTTAAAAATTGTTTTCTAAGGACTGGTAGGTTGCATGGTAGTTAAGGGCACTGGGCTCCTGCATGTCCTGACCATGGTTTGAGTCCCGGACCCGGCAGTTTGCTTTCTCACTTTCTCTCTTTCTCTCGGTCATTCTCTGATTAAATTAAAATAAATAAAGTTAAATAAAAGTAATTCTAAAAAATGAAATAGAAGAAATGTGATTTAAAAATTAAAAAAAAAAGTTTTCTAAGCAGATCCAAAAGAGTTCTTCTTTCATTTGTATGTTTTTGATAGAAAGGCCAAAAATGATGGTAAATATGCTTATGTGATATTCTATGTTTTCTTTAACTGAATATGGATGAAGGCAAACACTAAGAGGAGAATTATAATAATCGCTAAAGGGGCAGAGTAAATTCAATTAAAAAAAGTAATCCATTAAAAATGAGCTAGCACGTCACTTGGCCAGCCAGTGTGACATGGTGGTTAATTCAGCTGGATCCCACATGACGGACGCACATTTCAAGTCCTAGAAGAGCAGTTTGATAAACACTCTGGGCTGCATGTATGTGTGTAAACTGGGGGATGATTATTTTTTCTTTTTTCTCTCTCTTTAGAAAGCACATGTGGCCTGTAGCAAAAACAAAATGAGGGACCAGCAGATGGTGTAATGGTTACACCTCTGAACTCCCATGAGGTTGCCAACAGTACAAGTTTTGGACCAGGTGGCTTAAAACTCACTTCAGGCATATGTGCATGCATGCCAAAAATCCCGAGGAGAATGGAGAGGGGATTGAGGTATGCCAGCCCCCCTGAGGGGTAATTTCTCACTTTCTGTCTCTCTGGCAAACACATGCACCCCATAGCAAAAACAAAACAAAATGAAACAAAACAAAAACCAAAATCAAACCGAAAACAAAACACACAGTAACAACAAAAACTACTGTCATTTAATTTGGTGAAGGAAAACTGAGCAAAAAGGGAACATTCACAGAAAGAATTGTGCTAAGTTCTTTTGCATTTGCACTGGGAATACAATAAAGAGATTTAAAGCTATAAAATAAGGATTTGGACTTTAAAAATTTAAACAAAAAGTTTTTGCTTATGAATTTATATTTCAAACTATGTTATTGGATATGTTATAATTGTAAGATGAAATGGGATCACCTTCTATCTGTCTATAATAATGGGATTTTAGTTCGAATAACGAATAACAGTAAAGTTATGGGCTTCAGGCTGATTCCATGGATAAGAAGATTTTTGCCAGGGAAATAAACTGTTTGTGACACAGAACTGCCATTTCAAAAATAGATAAGCTATTCTGCTAGCATGTTGATAAAATAAGACTTGGTTTTCAATGTAACCCATGACAATTTTTGTTTATTCCCCGAATGTGGCCTTATTCGCATCAACGCTTTATGGCTTATTGTATCTACCAATCCAGAACCTCAGTCTTCATTTTCTCTCCGATGAAATAGCCAAATCCTTATTCCCCCACCAACACTTCAAATTTTTCTCAACATGTTTGTATTTCAACAGGTTCCCCCACCCAGAGTCCCTTTATCTAAACACCTAAATTCACATTTTCAGTGACCCAATCAACCAATTTACATAATTTTCCTATTCAGTTATCCTGGTTTCTCTGTTCAACCAGTTCTGGGGACCTTTTATGGCACAAGGCAATGCTGCCAAAAGCAATCCAGCCTGACTTTGCATATGGTATTTAATGTTGACATATCCCTTCCAAAATAGGTAGCCAAAATTCCATCAGCAATGCCTCAAATATAAATCTCAGAAGTATCATTTTAGGACAATATCTCTTAAAAAATAAAAAGCATTATCATCCACCTAAGGTAAGGACCTAAGGTAAAGGAATGATAACTCGATTAAATTACATTTATGACTAAAATATTCACATTATTTCAGTTGTCACGATTGAAGGGAATCTTGGCTTCCTAGGCAAAGTGCATTTTACAACTGGAGAGAGAGGGCTCAGAGGAATGAAATGGCTTGCCGAGATGGAGAGACAGTGCGTGCTCCCGGTAGACTCAAGCCAGACACTTGAACAACCAGTCACTGTAATTAATGGAAAAGTCTATTTATGTGTGCCCACAAGGTGACATGGTGGTTAAGGCAGCTGGATCCCACATGGCGGATGTGTAGTTTAAATCCCAACCTGATGGCTTGGAAAATTTGCTGGGTGTGTGTGCATACATACCCAAAACCCAGAGGGGAGAATGGAAGATAGGGATGGCAGTGTGACCAGCACCCCTGGGGAGAGAGTTCTCATTCTCTCTTTATCTCTCTCTATCTATGACAAGAGCAAGCACCTCATATCAAAAACTGGAAAAAAAAAATAAAACAGGCCCCCTCAACAGGGTCTTTAGAGTGTAACCCACTGACAGTTTCAACTAGCCTGAAACATGAGAACAAATGTGGATCACAATTAGTTTGGTCACTAAAAATATTCTGAATTGCTTATCTGACATGCCCACGACTTCCATGACTTCTATTGTATTGTCTGTGTGTGATGTGGGATTGCTGTTTTCCCTTGGGGCAGAGACATTTTGTTGGTTGCTCACATTTATTGTCCCTCTGTGATTGTTCCTGGTCATTGGGTGATCCATATGCTCCTTCTTAACTTATTCAAGGCACCTCTGAATGTTCAAAGTGTGCAGGAGTGGAAAATTGGTGGTTTCTCTTCTTGTCTGCCTCCATGTTGCACACCAGTCCCCTTCACTATTGTCACTGGTCTCTGGTGACTCCAAGTCCTCCCTGTTTCCAAAGAGTGGTGAGCCTCCAACTGAGCTAATGAGCTTCAACTCAGGAGCAAAGAAAAGATCACGCACCTGGTGTTGGGCACGGTGTGATATTCCAAACACTGACGATCTGAGAGTTCGAAGACAAGTGTGGGTGGGAGGATGAACCACCCGTCCTGGCCATTAGGTCCTGTAGCCACAGGCAGCCTGGTCCAAAAACAAAAACACACTTTTCAAGTAAGTATTTGAATTAGATACCATTTGGCATGGAATTTTATCTATCCAGAGAAGTGGTGAACTTGCCTAAGAATGCAGCCAATAAAATAAAAATAATAACAATAATAGGAATTTGGGATGGGTGGTTATATGTTTCCAGGACATTGATGCTATTTGAGGCTTTATAATTTCTTTCAGAGTTTGTCTAAAATCCTTGAATACCTTGGCATCTCAATGATGTCACGCACTCCTGCAGAAGTTGAAAATTGAGCTCTCTAGGCCAGATTCAGATGAAAACATTTAGTGTTCCTCCACATATAATTTATTTAATTTCATGATGCTTCTAAATAAAAAAAGAAATTGATTTTACAAAACCAACTTCTTTTTGAAAAGTAGGTCTAGCTATCAGGCTCTATGTTTTCATGTAGCAATAACTGGCTACGTCTCAGATTTTGTGCTTTGAAAAAGCATGTACACTCCAGGTTGTTGCAGTTGTCATCTCCTCTGCTTTTCACAGGGAAGCTACTCTATGTTGATATTGATCATTACACAATTGTTCCCCAATTAGTAAAATCAAGGGACGGTAAAATATTACTCATACTCCAAAAAATAAAATGCAGATGGGGTGCATTTTTTAGAAATTAGCATTTTATTTTTATAAATATTTACTGCGATTATGATTTAAATCTACATTACACATTTTGTAGGGTACAGAATGGTCTTTAAAATCATATATGGTGTGTAATAAACAAATGGAGGATGTAAACCTATTCACCCCCTTCAACATTTAACATTAAATAGCGTTGTCTTGAATGTTTGAAACCCACTCCATTGATTATTTTGTAGTATGTACTGAATTCTCTATGATATATTTACCATAAAGTACTGTTTTATGGGAAAAATGATTAAACATTAAACAACAAGAAGTCTCATAAGTTAATGAGGATAAATCTTTTAAAACAAAGGTAATGTTAACATAGCCAGTGAAAGAATTTATAATTTCCAGGTAGAGGACTATGGGTCATAAGAGTTTATAATCTGAAAAAAATCTGTGGTATCAATCATTGGTCCAGTTAGAGAGAGAGCTAAATTTCACATAATAATAGCTCATTAGGAAGAGACAGAAAAAGAAAATTTTACTCACTCACTGTGAGTGCTTGTAGGACCATATACAATACTGTGTATAAATAAGTTCTCAAAAAAACAAAAACAAAACAAAATTGGAAAAACATGTTTAAAAGTGAAGACATAGTGGGAACCAGCAGTTAGCGTAATGGCTATGTCACTGGACTCCCACGTAGTCGACCGCAGTTCGTGTCCCGGACCCGGTGGCTTAAAACTCATGCCGGGTGCGTGTGCGTGCGTGCCCAAGATCCCGAGAGGAGAATGGAGGAGAAGGGATTGCGGTGTGACCATCCCCCCTGGGGGGTGATTTCTCGCTTTCTCTCTCTATGTCTCTCTCTGTCTGTCTGGCGAGCGCACGCGCCCTACAGTGAAAATCTCTCCAAAAAAAAAAAAAAAAAAGTGAAGACATAGTGAAGTGTGTTATTTGATGATTTATAGGCTTTATAATGTTCTTGCTTTTAGCCTTCTTTAAATTCATTGCAAAGAAATACTCAGCTACTTGTCACATTTTAGACTCTTACTCTGTTATCTAGTTTTATAAAGTTAGTAATTATTATAATAAATATATAAGTTAAAACCTGTGGAGACACCTGTCTATCAAATAATTGGTGAATCTTTACTTATACCTGCTTGTGTGTAAAATAGTTGAACGTGCATTTTTAGTTGGGAAATGTACTCCTGACATTCAATGTTATTATCTAATAAGTGTGAACTTCTTTTTTTCTAGATGTTTTGTGTTTTCTTCCATTTATCTCCTTTTGGCTTTGCTGATATTGTAGTCTCTTAAGTATTTCCTGAAGAGCTGGAGTTTTGGTGAAATTTTTCAGCATTTGTTTATCTGCAAATTATTTTATTTCTCCTTCCCATTTGAAGGATAATCTTGTTGCGTATAGTACTTCTGGCTGAAATTGTTTTTCTTTCAGAGTTGTAAATACGTTTTCTCATTCTTTCCATGCCTGAATTATTTCAGGTTCTGTGTTAGTCTAATGGGGAAACCTTTGTTAGTAACTTGACAGTTCTCTCTTGCCATTTTTAGAATATTGTCTTTGTCTTTGATTTTCACCAATTTGGCTATGATATACCTTAGAGAGGATCTTCTTACATCTATTGAGTGTCTTTTTTATTTTCTGGACTTTGATGTCAATATGCCTCTCTAAATTTGGAAAGTTTTCAACTAATATGTCATGAAAGAGATTTTCTATTCCTTTATCTGTCTCTTCACATGGAATACTTGTTATGCAGCTATTCTTGTATGTTGTCTTAATTTTCAATGATTATTCCTCTATTTTTTTTAATTGCTTGGACTAAATTGGAGGTTTGTCTTCAAGATCAGATACTCTTTATTCTGCATGGTCTAATATACTGTTAGTACTTTCAAGGGAGGTTTTGATTTCCTGCATCATAGTTTTATCTACAGAAGTTCTTTTTATTTCTTTTTCACTGTTTCTATCTCCTTATGGAGTTCTTCCTTCAAGTCATGGGAGGATTTTGTCATGTCCTGGAATTGGTTATCTGTTTTCTCTTGATCTCATTGAGTTATGTTACAATGAACATTCTGGTTTATTTTTCCAATGTTTCTGTGATCTCCTGTGTTTTTATCACTGTTGGTGTGGAGTTATTATGTTTCTTGAAGGGGGAAGTTATTTCCTAGTTTTCTCCTATTTCTTGGGCTCTACTTTGACTTTTAGTCATGGAATGATATACTCACTTCTTTCTTCTTCTTTTGAGTCTATTTCTGTAGCTGTGTGTTTATGCACTTCCCTGTGGTGTACATTAGCTCTCTGCCAGTTTGCCCCCTCTACTGTGGGTGGGACTGTGGAATTTGTAGTAGGAGATTTGAGTTCAGGTTTTCAGAGGCAAGTTTCTCTCCTTTTATTGCTAGGGGAGTTTTCTATTGCTAGGGGAGTTATGAGAATAGAAATCCTCCAGTCTCCTTTCTTCAAACTTTGGTTCCTGTTTACCCAAACATTTCTGCTCGCAACGTGGTTGGAGGTTGAGTTGGACAGGTAGGATGTAAGATGGTAGAGCACTCAGTGTTCTGCACCAGCTGGCAGTTCTGTTGATGAGCTTAGGTCAATAGGCTGAACCTCCCTGTTGCTTCTATCTCTGGGAGCTAGGAGGCCGTTCTTGTAGGCTAAGGCGAATCCTCCTAATACACAGCAGACTGGGGAGGAATTCCTACTAATGAGATCAGACATACTTTGTTGTGCTTTCCATCTCTTGCAAATTGTTTAATTATTGTTAGAGTGAACTGCTTCACACACAATAAGAAAATTGTGTTTGTTTCTAAAGAGCTAATTTGTTCAGGCATTTACTTTTCTGTACTGACCTCTTTAGACATGTGAGCATTTGACATCTGCAATAGAGCCACTATTGTTCAGAATGTCCTCGCTGTCCCCAACAAATAAAGCAATTCTGCACTTCTGCTTGCAAGTCAGGGTACATGGTTTTTCTCATTATTTTGCCTTCATGTAGGATTGATTGTCATCTCAGATTCTGGAGATTTAATGCTCTAGGCAAAGATTCCAAGTCCTCATATTTCCCTCTCTCCACAGAGAGGGATATTTGATAAGGTTTATTCGATCTTCCCAACTACCCTGTACTAGATATATTTGATTGATATGGGCCACTGATATTACTGTAACTAGGCATTTGACTCACATAATAATCTTGACTTTGCTCCATGATAATGATTGTTTTTCATAGCTTGGGAATCAGCAACTCAAAGCCAGTATACCTGATCCTCTATTTAGTGGGAGGGGGGAAGTCTAATAGAACAATATGAGAAAAAAAAAAAAATCTGTCAACATGCATTGTTTTTCTTCAACAAGAACTTATTGATGCAGGCTAGCAGGTTAGCAGTCCAAAAATATTGATCATGCTGGCATGCCTTTGCATCTTTCAGAAATGAAATGTGTATTGAAACAAAGTTAGGCCACTTTAGGGTCATTCCACACCACCCATGTCAATAACAGGTCTTATGTAGGTAGAAAGGTAATGGGAGTTTACTAGGTTTGATGACAAAAATTTAAATTTCAATGTACTCTGGAGAGTATAAATAGAAATAAACTGTGTGCCTAACTTTGAGAGTCTTTTATTTCAGACACGTAGGCATGTCACATGCTTACTGGTAAAATATAATACAGAAAAGTACAAGGAAACTTCAGAAGGTTCATGGAAAATTGGAATTTAAGTACAAGTTATTTTGGGGCAAAAATGTTTTGAAATCCATGCACAGATTTTTTGGTAATATATGTTTTTCCATAAACTTTATGAAGGCATGTTGTATCTATTTCTTGAATTTTCTGTATGTTATAATATCGTAAACAGTTTTTCCAGCTGAGGAGAGACTGCTTCTTTCAGGCATAACCAGACTTAGGTGCAGCTGAGGGTTCCTGCTTGGAGCACAACTTAGATATGCAAACTAACCAATCCAGATCCACATCTTCTCTATCTAGCCCAAACACCCCAGGAGGCAAAGTTCTTCTGCTTTAGTCATGCCACAGATAGGAACCAGGAACTACATGCCAGTTCTATAGCACTGAACTTCCAGAAATTATTCGAACTAGTCAGCCTTTACATGTTCACCCTACCGTGCCTTTTCTTTCCCAGTGAAACCTCTAATGCATCTCTCTTGTCCCTGTATTCTGCTTTCTGGCCACCATTGTGTTTTCCTCATGTGGCACTGTGTGGCTTGCCATGCTTCCTGTTTGTAGGTCCTTTGAGTATAATAAACTTTGTCTTCTGGAGCTTCTCTGTGTCTCCTCTTGTGTGACCATGTTTGGCTGACCATCACATTCAGGGATACGAAAAATTCAGTGTGCTCAGTAATAATTATCCACCTAGGTTTAGACAGATTACTCTTAATTCCGTCTCAATTATTTCATCTATCAAGAGGAGGGGATAATATCCATTCTACAGGGTACTTATGAGATGTTAGAGTGGTTAAGAGCAAAGGTTTAGTAGTTAGACAGTTAGACTAGCTGGTATAAAAATTTTCTCCATTGATTACTGAGACCTTGGAAGAGTTATTCAAGTCAAATTTTATTTATTCATCTTTACCATGGGATTGTAAAGATGAAAAACATTCATTTGAAGGAATTTTAAATGTTAAATGGATATGATTAAAACAATAAGGCCTATATTAGGAGACTAAATTGATCATATGAGAAATTGTCTTTAGAAGTACTTTACCATTAATTTTATAATTTCTCTCATAATGATATTTATCTTCACCTTCTAGGAAACAACTTCTGTAATATATACATATATATTTTTTCTAGAAGGATATCTCTTTTAAAAAAATCTGTTACTACCTAATGCAATAATTCATTTTGCAAATCAAATTGATTAAAAATGTACATATTGAGTAATTTTTTTCCTCTAGTATATGTACATTTTAACACAAGTATTATTTTCTAAAGGGAATTGAAGTTTCTGATAGAATCTTTATCCTGTCAAAGTGGTACTTTGGATAGCAATTTTCTTTAACCATTCTGTATTGCTAATAATTTGAAAAGTTTTGGGCCCAATATATTTCTTTTTTTGGGGGGTGGTGGTGGAGTGTGTGCACTCACCAGAGAGACAAAGAGAGGGAAAGTGAGAAATCACTTGCTGAAGGGATGACCACTCTGCAATTCCTTCTTCTCTATTGTCCTCTTGGGATTTGGGGCATACACCTGGAATGATACTCAGGCTGCCATGTCCAAGGCTTGAACTGTGGTTGACCATGTAGGAGTCTAGTGCCTTAACCACTGTACCACCTGCTGGTACTTGGCCCAATGCTTGAGATATTTAAACCACAATGAGTATGTTGAGGACTACTCTGAATTTATGAGAGGGATAAAAACTGACATGTTTTTAATAATCAGCACTATTTGCATGTTCATTCTCTAACCAGCATGCAAAGAATGTGACTCAAAATATTATATTCTTATATTATTAAAATCTGCTTGAGAACGTGCATATTAAGAAAACATGCAAATTTTGTGAAGTTCAATTTTATAACTAAAAACGAATGTCTGGAAAAAGCATTATATAGAGTTATCCATTATGAGATTCTGAAATGTAATGGTAATAATATCTACCAGAGTCACCTCTTTAGTTGTGTATATGCATAAATGGTTTTGTTTTTGCTAGATAAGTTTTTAACCATAATGTTCATGCAGCATTCTCATAGAGATTTTGTTTTTAGTGAATTTAATAAATTCATTTAGTTTTATGGCAAAAGTAGTTTTATAACCTAGATGCACAGATAAAGATATAACTATAATGCATTTGCCCTGAAGGTCAGTTATAATAAGACATGAGCTTCTGCAAAAAATAAAATAAAATAAAATAAAATCCTTATACATGAGTTGCTCTTAAAATGTATCCAACTATAGAATTAAATAAGAACATGTCATTCTATCTTAAAGACAAAGTGGAAAATTAATTTGAAATGTAATTAATTTTAATAACTTTTGCACATATACTTTTTTGATATACTAACACTACAATATTTAGCTTCCCTTACATTTTAGTGTTAGATAGTGCTTATGCTGACCTATAACTCACACATGCTCTGAAGAATTAATGGTTTCATCAGACAGACCTGTTTTATCTGAGAAAGACACACAGTGAGAGACAGAGAGAGGGAAAAGGCATCCCCAATGGAGTCTTGACATGCCCATCACCCTTTGCCACAGGAAGTCCTGGATCACGGACACACACATGACAGGCATACTCAGGGAGGTCTCTAGAGTTGAACCTGTAATCTTCCCATATGTGTCAGCCTCACAGAGCATCACCTTTTACCACTGTGGCACCGTCCAGCCCCAGACATTCATTTTGAATGCATAAAGTAAATAATGGCAAGAGGCTAATGTGACATTGATGACATTGTAATTGACTTTATATTTGATGTTCTATCCATAGGGAGGTAAAGTTAGGAAACTTTTAAGTGTAAATGAGTTCTTAAATTCACCAAACCATAGTTAGCAACAGGTCACATCTACATTACTTCACCAATTTAAGGGGTATCATGGCACTTGCAAGTAGGGCTGTCTATGTCTATTTGTGACATTAACATTCACATTTAAATACAATAATTTTCTATTTAATTGATAGAACACAAAAGCTTATGTGCCCACACTCGGGCCACCCAAGGCAGCTCCCGTATGTATGATGTACAATGTGTGAAGGGAGAAATACAAAAACTTCCTCTGGTTCAACATGGAGCTGAAAGACCATTAGGGAAGTAAACTTGAGCACCTAGAGAAAGAACTGCCCTGGAATCGTGCTCCAACCCAAATGTCCTCCTGGCACCAGCCCACTAGAATAAGAAATGTAGAGTAACTGAGGGGCCAGCAAGTGGGAGTGGTGGTTAAGGGCACTGGACTCCCACATGGCTGATCATGGTTCAAGTCCAGGACCTGGTGGCTTGTTTTCTCACTTACCCTCTCTCTTTCTCTCTCTCACTCTGTCTCTCTGGACAAATTAAAATAAGTGAATAAAGTTAAATAAAAAATAGTATTTTTTTTTTTTTAAAAGAGAAATCTAGAGTAACTCAGAATACTGCCAAATGTCAGTGCCTCATGGACATTCTTATCTCCCTTTTTCTATCTTGTGACTTGGATAGCCTCCCCACAGCCCTTGCTACCTCAGCAGAAGTTTCATTTTAAAGATTGACAAATATTTTGCAGTAATTTACAGCCTTATTCATACAAAAATCTTCTCTCTTCTTTGCCGTTGAAATTGCTTTTTGGTTTTCAATGAACAGTGACTCCAAATCCATAGCTCTAGGTAAGACACCAAATAAAACTTTCACTTTCTGTAAACTCAACACCTGAAATTCATTGATAAGTGTTGTTCTTACTTTTTAATTATAGTCTTCTGGCATGTGAATCTTCTTCATGCAATCATTATTATTCTTTATATCATTATTTCAAGGACATTAGAAATCTTAGGCTAACTGAAATACCACAGACCAAACTGGGTGTGTGCAGGAAATCAAAGGAAATATCGGGAACATTCCAGAAATTCTTACACATCATTTATTGAGTTTATCCAGCAGATAGCTTTTGAGTAACTCTTGTATCCTACTTATAGTATTTGTTTGGGGGAGTAGAAGTGGTGATGAATAAATTTTGTGCATTCAGGAACTTTGAAATCACATTGGATAACAAAATCAAATAAAGGTATTTTAATATTGTGATTGTAAAAGTGGGATAACTACTATTGTAGCAGTGTCATAGTCTACTCACATTACCCTTAGAGGGGACAGTTTTACTTTGTTTTAATCTGTTTGTTTTTTAGATTCAATTTTGCAAGCCCACTAACCAGTGCACAACTGCTGTGTGTTTGGTTGTCATTAGATGATCTTTTCAGCAGGTTGAATCCTTTATGCTTTCATATTCCCACTCTTCCCTTCCAAGATAATGCCCCTAGGTATATACGGAGAGGCTTATTTGCATGTTGGGGTCATAATGAGAACACAATCCCTTGCTCAGGCTTACATGATTTCTTACATATCCTAGTTGCTATGTTTTATGAGGTCATTCCGCTTGTCTATTTTTAGATAGGTAACCATGAAGATCCATTAAGGAACTAGCAACTATAAACTAGCTACATTTTTGGAGTTTGTGGGTTAGGATATTTTTCTGTCAGACACATAGTGACTAAGCAGTTTTAGGCTTAGGTTATTATTTATTTGTTTGTTTTTTCCCTCCTTTAGAACAGATTTTGTTACCTAACTATATTCGTATTATTCTACAACTCTTCTAAGGATAGTCAAGAATTTATGGATTTGTCTGTAAATCTTGAGGCTTTGGGCACCAGGGACACTTCTCAATTTTTTCATTTTCTCCCATCAGCATCTTCATGCCATCTCTTACTTAAATATTAGTTGGGGTTTCAAGGTGAATGCTTATATGCCTTGAGTTTTCTTTTCCTCATTCATTTATCATCTTAGCATATTAAACCCATATTTATTGGAAGTAAGGTCGTCATCATTTTCAGAATCTCCCAGTTTTATCTAGTTCTTTAACTTTGCTGTTGACCCTGAAAAAAGGTAGTATCCAGGGCATTGATGCCTAAGTCTCTTGTGATTCCTTCTCCTTAACTTCTGTTTACAGTATTCCTTGGTAGAAGCAGTGGGTTTTTCCTTGACCCACTCTGTCTGCCCAGAACATCTTCCTGGGTCTTACTTTATCTTTTCAATACAGAATCTATTGGAGTGTTCTTTGGAGTCTGAAATCAAAATGTTTGGGAAATTAAAAAAAATAATAAAATTTTATGAATAACAAACTGCAAATCAGAAGATCTTTCCTATCTTCTACCCAGTCTCTAGAAATGCTATCTTTGGGAGCTAAGAAATAAAATGAGATACATAATCCAACTTGCATCAGATGTCAGTAAGTTCAGGGTGAGCATCCTAAAAAAGCGTTATTTGTCCTGAGATAAAAGATGAATGAGAATTATTCTGATGGAATCTTAATTCTTTGTAAAATGGGATATTAAAAAAAAGTAGAAGCTTTCTCAAAAGTGAGAAAGATATAGAGAGAATAAAACCTAAGAAAAACTGTGAGGAGAATCTAACAAAAACTGGAAGAAATAGAATGTGATAAAGCTCTCCATGGGAAAATAGTATCCATGGACAGGAGATAAAAATGTACATAATTCACAATGAGTCCTCATGTAAAGATATAGAGCTTTTAACATATTTGTAAGCAACATGGCTCACTTTTCTCATACTAGAGGTAAATCATTCTATTACTAAAAAAACCATGGCAACAGATTATAAAAATTTATTTTATTAAAAATATGACATGACAATATTCAGAAATATTCAGAATTGCAATCTAACTGATTTCCCGATTCTTCTTACTCCAGCTTTCCCCATTCCCTCTATCCATCAAATGAAGAAGTTTCTTGTCCATGAAAACCAGCTGTCTTATGTACAGTTAATTTGCCTGTACTTTTGTTGCCTATAAATACTTTTTTCTTTAAACATTTCTTCTTAATGATTGACGACATTCATTATTGTTATTTATGCCAAAGAAAATGGGCAATGACACATTCACTGGGCCGGATCATGGAAGGCTTTCAAAGCTCTTGGGAGAGACTGAGGGTTTTTTGCTGCATTTAAGGAAAAGCTACTGCAGACTTCAAGATCATGAACACCATCTTTTAAGAGTATATGAAAGTAGTTTTTAAGAGCATAGTCATTCTTGGAGTAAAACTTCTGAAAGAAGGGTAAAAGTAGTCTTGAATAGGGTTCAGTTGCAGATAACCAAAGTCACTCTGTCTAGCTGTTATAGAAAATAAAAAGATACAATTTTGCAGATGTTTAAAGTAATTGGTAGTGCTAAGGGAACAAGCTATAGGTTAAGCTTCCAGAAATATTCCCATGATATTTACCATCGTTTGAATATCCAGCAAGATTCATGTGCTGAGACTTGCTTGAGACAGCATTATATAGGGAAATCTTAATCAAGCAGTTTTGAAAAGTGAGATTTTAGGGAAGAGATTAAGATTAAGGTCCTTAGGGTGATTCCTCCATGACTGACTCATGTAGGTTTATAAGGAGAGGGAAAGAAGCCACAGTACTGATCCAGGGACACTAATTCTTGGATTTCTGCCTTCTCCCATGTTGTTATGCAGCCAAACGCCTCACTGCATGCAACACCTGGTCCCTAAACTCCCAAACCTTGAGCTGAATAAACCTCTATTTTTAGATATATGGCACCCAGTTGCAGATATTTTCTGTTATTTACAACAGAATGGATTTTGTTATAGAGCTCACTCTCAAGGATGTAGCAATGTCTGTGACAGCCAGAAAAGAAAGCAAAGGTCAGAAAAATGCAACATAGAAAAGCTACTTGTTCCAAGACCACACTATGTCAGCTGTGATCCCATGCAATAAAAACAGGTGCCCCATGCCTTTCTTCTTGACATCAATAAATCCTGGGCACCAGAATATTTGTTGTACCTATTGTTACTCCTACTGCTACTTCTGCTATTACTACACGCAAACACAGAGCCCTTCCATCAGAACCAACAGAATCAGCAGAAATAGCAGAAGCACTAATGTAGTCTCATTTCTACCTTTTCATCTCCTCATATGTTCAACCATTTGGCAAAATTCAGATATATGTAGTCTGGGCTGTAAGATTATTGGAGACATGTACACGTTAACTTTCTAGACTTTTGCGTATTCTAAGAAATGCAAAACAACAGGTGGCATTCAGTCAATAAACCAATCTGCTATTTCTGCCACAATCAGGAAGAAAGAGGGTATGTATTAATGTAGCATTTAAGCTGAATAAGAAATGTCTAATATTCAAATAAATCTACAAAATGCAAGAGAAAGTACATTCACTTAAGAGACATTTCTCTTGGTGACTAAGAGGTTCTGTTTAATTCTGAGAATAATCTTTTTCTTTTTTTTCTGCTTTTTCAGTATCCTCAGATCCCACTAAACAACTGGTCAGATCCAAACACCTAAAAATGTTGAATTTTTGACTGAAGCACAGTCTTGCTCATTTTCTTTTCGGATTTCTCTACCATCTGGAGATTATGCATGTACTGAAGTAGCATTATTTCTAAAAAGCAAGCAAGGTGCCACCTTTTTACTATAAATGTTTCTTAAAAAGTGGTATTACCACTCATATGGCATAAATATAATCTTGTTTAATATTCTAAATTAAAGGAGAAACCGGCACCGATATACTGTCTTTAAGTGATCCCTTCAATTCACTGTTGAAAATTTCAAGAAGCCATTATCTGCAAAAGATATCAGCTCTTGGCTGGGAGATTAAACCATAGATGCCAGAGTCTAAAGTCATTTAAAAGGATATGCTGAATGCCAGTGACATAATTATAGAAACATGAAAAATGCATGCAGCATACAAACCTATGCTTCAGCCAAGATTAAAAGGATATACTATAACTGTTCAAAACTTTGTTTTGAATTTAGTCTTTGTTTAGTTTGAAAAGCAGTCATTTGCAAATATACTTCTTATTGTATGAATATTTCACAGAAAACAAAAACTAAAGTCAAACCAAATAAGCAAACAAACAAAAATAGTAGGCAAATAAGTTTTGCAGTGATAGCGTATCTAGAAGAGTTGAAGGAAAGTTTACCTGATAAAGGGGGGTGGGTATAAAGTCATGCAACCATTGAAATAACTAAGCTCAGATTTATTACAGATCAGAACATGAACCTTAGGCAATTATAGTGTCACTAATGAAAGCTTCAGTTTTACCGAATTTGATATTGAGTAAGGTTACCCCAGAACTATGCTGGCGTTATGCTAATGCCAGTGCATAACAGGTTGGGAATACCAAGGTACCAGGTTGGATTACCGAGTATGTCAAGCAAAAAGAATATAAGGCAGAGATTAGCATTTAAGTTGTTGATAACTTGATCAAAGCTGTTGAGTAATCAATTAGAAGAAAAATTAAGACATGTCCAGTAATTTCTGCATGATGAAGTTATCAGTGTATCAAGTCATCAGTGACCTTGATGAAAGCTGTTGATGATAACAGAGACATTGAAGAACAAACCTCAGGTTTAAAAGAAGACTAGAAAATAAGGAATAACCAGTGATGATTATACATTTATGGGAATAATTAATGACAGGGAAAAGAAAAATGAGTGGAATATGGTCATTGCCCTTAACATTCAGTACCTAATGGGGAAGACAGACATGCAAACAAATCTAACAGTGACAGTGCAAGATACTTGTATAACATAAGTTGGCCTCTTAATAATTTGTTATATTTCTCTTCACAAAGGCATTAGTATAACATATATATATATATATATATATAAAGGTTTTCCTCAGCGTTGGAGTATACTTCCAGTAAAAGAAATTTTATTTTATGGTTCTTTAGGTTATCATCCAACTGATTTTCTAAGTAGGTAGACCAATGTGTATCTTCATAAGATATGTCAGTTCACTCTATCTCAAATCTGTATTATGAAGCTATGATAGTTTAAAACTAGACTCGACAAAAGCAATGTTATTGTTGGCTGCTAATAATGTCTTTGCTGGATTTCACAAAAGACTCTTTTTGACTTAGATAAAGTAATACCTGTAAAAATACAACAACGTATTTCCCAAAACACCTAAAGCAAAAGACTTATTATAAATGAAAAATGTTATCAAGAGAATAAATTAGTCCAACTGTATCAAATAGTACTAAAACACCTTTTAACAATAGATCTTTATAATAAGTGGAATTAATATTCCTTCTTCCTTTCAGTCACCCTACTTTGTGTTAAAAATAATGGAACTTCTAAGAATTTTCAACTAGGTAATTTGGAGCAACTTGCCTAAGGGCATTGGAAATCTAATAAGATAGTGAAGAACTACTGAACTAGATTTTGGAGAAAATGGAAACTTAGGGAATGAAAAGTTTAGTGTTGCTTCATCTTCTGAGGTTACTGAATGATTCTTGAGGATGAGTTAAGAGGCCAAGAGCTTAAAGAGTACATCAAACAGCATTTTAAAGTTAGGAAGACAGAGAATAGGATTCTGAAAGTCTATCTTTCAAGAATACATTTGAAACATAGACAAAACTTTATATGGAAACTTCACATGGGCTTTAACTTCATCTTGAATTATCTCACTATTTGAAACTTTGCTGACTGATTGTCTTAAGCAAAAATAATTAAAAACTTCAGTTAAAAAGAAAAATAATGCAAAGTGTTTATAATGTGCTAATATATGCTTTCATATGCAATAAGCATAAAATAATACTGAAATACTGAGAATATAAGAAAAGAAAAAGTATTTCTTTCCAATATTAAACAAAATTAAGATTATATGTCTAAATTAATACAAAAGAGATAACTTTAGTACTAAAGAACAATATTGAAGATAAAGAGTCCCTTCATGGGACCAGCAGTTATCACAATGGCTACGTCACTGAACTCCCATGTAGTCAACGGCGGTTTGAGTCCCTGATGCAGTGGCTTAAATTCATGCTGGGTGCATGTGGGTGCGTGCCCAAGATCCCAAAAGGAGAATAAAGGAGAAGGGATAGTGGCATGGCCATTCCCTCTGGGGGGTGACTTTTGGCTTTCTGTCTCTCTGTCTCTGTCTGTCTCTTTGCCGAGCACACACAAGCCCTGTAGCAAAAAAACCCAAAAAACAAAAAAAAAAAACAACTCTCGCCCCTCCCCCCCAAAAAAGTCCCTTCACGATGATAAAGGTTTATATTTAAAAGCAAAATAATAGAAGTTTATAAAAGAATACACCTGGGAGCCAGCAGTAGTCATGGTGGTTAAGGTGGCTGGATTCCACATGGCTGATTGGTCCCAGTGGCTTGAAAATCACACCAGGTGTGTGTGTGTTTATGTGTGTGTGTGTGTGTGTGTGTGTGTGTGTGCATGTGTGTGTGTAAGTGTGTGTATACCTAAAATACTAAGAGGAGAATGGAAAATGGATTATGTCATGGCCATCCTCATGGGGGAGTTGATTTCTCACTTTTCTTCACTCTCTCTCTCTCTTCTATGGTGAGCACACATGATTTATGGCCAAAAAGCTAAAAATAAAGAAAATAAGCACTTGATTAAAGTCTCTCTCTCTCTCTCTCTATATATATATATATATATACATATATACATATATAAAATATATATGTTATATATTACTATATATACATATTACATATATCTATACTATATATGTCATATATGACAGAATTAGAAGACTAAATTGACAAATAATATATCTATAATATATTATCTATAATATATTATTATATATTATATTATTAGATATGTTATCTTTACATTTTATCTATATACTAAATATTATACACAAACACACACACACACACATATATATATATATTATATGACAGAATCAGGAGATTAAATTGACAAATAGTAGCATATTTACACCTCTTGGTCACAGATAGGAAAAAATGACATGAATTCGGGAAATCTGAATAATAAAATTGATAAACTTAATTTAGCTGTCTTATGGCATCTTGCAGTACATAACTGCAAACAAGCAACTGCATACTTTTCATTTTTTCATCAAACATTGAAATATCATTTCCATGTGTAGAGGCACAAAGCTAGTCTCAAAAAATTCACAAAGTTAAAATAATACATATGCAATTGAACCATTATTTAATAAAAATGCAGATGTCAATACATCTTGAAAATTAATAAACATGTTTTAAATACAGGTAAAAGATGAACTTATTGGGACCACCAGTTAGTGTAATGGCTGTATCACTGACCTCCCACGTAGCCAAATGTGGTAAAAATCCCAGACTCGGTGGCTAGAACTCACACTGGGTGCCTGTTCATGCATGCCCAAGATCCCGAGAGGAGAATGGAGGAGAAAGGATTGCAGCGTGGCCATCCCCCATTGGGGGGGGGTGATTTCTTGCTTTCTGTTTCTCTGTCTCTCTCTCTCTGTCTGGCAAGCATGCGCTCCCTAGAGCAAAAACCTCTCGAAAAAAAAAAAAAAAAAGAAAAAGAAAAAGAAAAAAAGGAAAAGACTTATTAAAGAAATGAGAAGATGTAAATTAAAATATTCTACATTTTAAAACATATTTATGCTGTTAAGTGTATGCTCATACTAAAATAGATTGACATGTATTCATTGGAAAAGAAGAAAGATGGCATATCAATAACTTAAGTATATTTTTAATTTGTAAATAACTAAAAGATCACTGACAATCCTCTGAAAGTAGAGGAATAGAAAAGAGTAAGTAAAAATAATGATTAAAATAGAATAAGAACATAAAATAGAATCAACGAATGTCCCCAAATAATACCTAATGAAGATGACCAGAATGCATCAATGGAAATCTCAAGTCACTTCATTACCACTTATATCTAATAATATTAAAGGGGCAATAAAATTTATAGTCTACATTCCTGCAAAAATATGTAAACATTTAGGAGAAATAAATAGATTCACAGAAAAATATAACTTCTTAAAACCAAAAGCAGTGGAGAGAAATTCCATAATTACAAGTGTAACTACAAAGAAATCTTCAGGGTCTAGATGGCTTCACCAATGAAGCCAGATATTTTCAAAAGAAATGACACCAAATATAAGCTGCATTTTTATAAGACAATATACAGATAACTCCTAATTGGTCTTCAGGCCAATCTCATATGTAAATAAACACACATGCCAAAACCCTGGGCAATATCATGCAAGAAAAATCTATCAATATCCAAAAAGTATATGATGTTGTAACTAAGTTGAGATTATATAAGAAAATCCTAGTTGAACATTGAAAATTAATCATTATAATACATTATATTAACAGAATCAAAACAAAAAAGCATACTAACATCTTAACTGATTCAGAAAAAGTTATTGTCATACGTTTCAGTTCTCGCTTTTACTTTCAAACACTCAAAATATTAGAAAGGGAAGCAATCTTCATTAATTGAATAAAGTTCATGTATTAGTTCTCTCTCACTTCCTATAAAAGTATCTCAAAGTAAATACTATTTTACAGTTTCTGTAGTTTGCAATCTGGTGTGGCTTAGCTGAGTGCCCTTGACTCAGCGACTCCCAAAGAGGCTGCAGTCGAGGTATCTACTGGGTCTGCATCAGCTCCAGGTTGGACTGGAGGCAGGAGTCACTTACCGGTTCACTCACATGGTTACTTATAGAGCTCAGGTCCTAATTTGCTGCTAGCCAGAGTCATTATTCCTCACTGCAAAGGCCATTTCCCAGGACTACTCAAAACATGGTTGCTTACTTCCCTCAAAGCAGGAGCTTCCGGAGCAAAGAGTAAGTAAGGACAGGTAACTAAATGGTCCTAATGTTGGAAGGGACATTCTGCTCTTTAGGAATGAGTGCCACGTCATATTGCAGCTCACACAAAGGCTTCCAGGAAGCAGAAATTGTGGGGATGCATCTCAGAGACTGTGAACCACAGGTGTCCAAATCAAGAATAAAAGCAACAAAAGAAAAAAACCTTTAGTAGTTCTTGTACTTATTGGTAATATGTTGAAAGCCTTTCCTCTGAATTTGAGAAGAAAACATGATGGCTTCTTATTTATTAGCAATTGTAACAGAAGCTCTACCCTGTATTATAAGGCAAGAAATTAAACAGCATTGGGATCCTTAATTATAAAATCATTATTTGCAGAAGGCCAGATGTGGACAGATGTTTACAAATTTGTAGAGAACAGGCTTTAAAAAGTGATTATCTCAAAGGATCATTGCAAGTGCTATCAAAATATGAGAAATAGATAGCAATAATCCAATGAAAGGAGTGGAAGCCTTTATATTGAAAGCTATAAAACTAAATGTTTATGGTATAGTAGAAGATAATTTGGTGTTTTTTAAATTTTTTTTCAGTTCCTCATCTTTTCCTTGTATGGTTTGTGTCTTTTCTTAGTATTTTCCATATGTATCATACTTCGTATTTCATAAGATGATTTAATCACACCCGTCTCCATGATATTTCTAAATAATTTATGTGTAGATAATTCTCTTAAATTCCCCCAGCTAGAAAATGGAAAGTTCAGCTAATCAGGATTTAGGGTAACTTTGTTACATTTTATTTTATGAACATAAGATAGAAAAATTATTTATTTCAATTCCAATTTCACTTGTCAACATTTGAGAAAATGTGTTTACTCTTTATATCTGGTTTTTAGTTGAACTTTCTAATGTCATGTATTCAAAAACCATTTGGACATTGCAAAACAATGAATGAATGATGATAGTGATGACACTGATGGTGATAAATTCAAGGGCATGTCTGAGTTCCATACTTTCTCTTATTTCAAGATCAACCATCAAAAAACTCTGTAAGGGAACCAGCAGAGGGTGTAATGATTATGTCACTGGATTCTCACTAAATAGACTGTGGTTTGAGTCCCAGACCCAGAGGCTTAAAATTCACCCTGAGTGCATATGTGGGTGCTAAAATCCTGAGAGGAGATTGGAGAATGGAGCAAGAAGGTATTGTGGCATGGTCATCCTCCCTGACGGGTGCTTTCTCATTTTCTGTCTCTCGCTCTCTCACTCCCACAAGTGCACGTGCCCAATAGCAAAACAGTCTCCAAAACAAAAAGAAAAAGCATTGTGAGAAATAATGAGTTAGGAATGAGTATGTACTCAAGCTGCTTATCCTACTAATCTGAAAAAGAATTTTGGGCAAAAGGACAGTTAACAGGAAGCCATCACTGAAAGTATACATGTGTAGCTAAGCAAGAAATTAAAATGAGCCTCCACGTCCACTGCCCAGTTTACCTTAAATTTATCAAGTAAAACCCTTTCAAAATCTACCTTGATTTTTTTTATCCTCTTTGTTTATGGTTTTGTATTTTCCTTAAAATTGTGTGTACTAATATCGTTTAGCATACCAACATAGAGTTACCTGTTTAAATGAAGCACATATAAACATAGCATATTGATACTTAATTTAGTACAAAGTCCTGTTTATACTGGAAGCATTAGATTGATTTTATTTAAACTGTGATATAATTTGGTTTCCATAGAAACCTGGATGCTTACCAAGCCATGTGGGGCACCATGAAGTTTATTTCTGATTCAACAGGGCTTGCCAAGTTTTTTCTAAGATATTTGCTAAACTTAATCACTTTAATTCGACAGAGATGAAGCAAATTGCTCTGTTGTGCAGGTGCATATGTGTTTTTTAATTGTTCTTTGTTTTCACTTTTCTTTTTTTGTGGGTCTAATTTTCTTTAATTCTCCCTAGAGGAATAGATACTTTTCACACACACACAAAAATAATAATAATTAGAAACAAATTGAAGAAATACTGGGATCTTGAATTTCTTTTTTTAAATATTTTATTTTAACTAATTGTTTATTATTTTTAATTAGACCAGAGAGAAAGAGAGAGAGAGAGGGAAAGTGAGAAAGCAAGCAGTCTGGTTCAGGACTTGAACAGTGTTTGGCTATGTGGGAGTCCAGTGCCCTTAGCCACCCTGCCACCTACTGGCCCCAGGATCTCGAATTTCTAAGTAGCAGGTAATTGTAAAGACTTTTGTGCACACCAAACATTTAAGTGAGCCTTACACACCTTGTATACACAGTGTAAGATTCGTCTCTATTATGTCCAACATGTGTAAATTCTACCAGAAACTAAAGTAGAAATTCATTCTCAAACACTGAATCTAAAACAAAGAGAATAGAAAATCAAATGGAATAAATTCTTTGTCGCATTGCTGCCTAACTACCCTAAGCAGGCTCTGATTCATTTCAATGCTTTGGATGAAGATAGGTGTTTATTTTAC
>NW_006206145.1:1077819-1084489 GCF_000334495.1 Tupaia belangeri chinensis | reverse complement strand
TCACGAACTGTTCAGGTATGTTTTCAGTATTGCTAAACCTTGTCAAGTACAAAAGCATCATTCACAACAAGGAAACATTTCAAAGTTGCAAATACTAGATTTCTTTCAAATCAATGTTGAAAACAAATACCTTCAACATAGGATGCCCAGACACCAATTTTATTCTCACCTTATGCTAGATTGGGAAGTAGGAGGGAAGTGAAAAAGAGAAAGCACAGTTTCATTACCTACAAGGAGCTCACATTAGGCCACAGAATCATTCACAGTCATATCAGCATAATTAATCAGAGATAGGCTATAACAAATAATGAAATTGACCTAAAATAATACAGTGATGAACAGTGTGGTACTGAAGAATGTAGTACCAGAGGAAAAAGATAGGGAAATTCACAGCTACTGTGCATGTGGCTCATGCTGTTTTGCTCCGGTAGGTTATATTAGATTATATGGCATGGTGCACGCTGCTTTACATGTGTAACAGAGATGACTGCTCAGGTGATGGGGGGAAATGAAAAGGATGCCGAGATCTTTTTTTAAAAAAATGTGTTTTCAGCTGAAAATTGAGCACTTCACAATAATATTTATTGTAAACATTGTTTTCGCTCTTTTGCACGCTCTGATTTCCATGTTTGTAAGCAGCCTCATATGAAACATCCTCCTTAGTGCTAAGGACTCATTTTCACTTGGACTGTGCAATGATGGCTGTCCTTTGTCACTCTTGCCGATATCTTAACTGAATAGTGGTTACCTCACCCGTTGTAAAAGGCCACTGATATGATAAATGACTCTATACCCTTCTTTCACTAACTATCATCATTACAATGACCATCTCTATCATTGTCTTCCTTTATGTTTCCTTCTCTTAACATCAAGTATGCAATACTCTTTTGGTGTTCTTTTCACAATTTTTCCCTGGAAGGCCTTTTTCCATTTTCATGGTATCTATATTTTTGGAGAAGAGAGATCTCTTTATATAACTACCTATCATCTATCTATTTATTACCTTTAACAGAATAAGCCAATTTCTTGCTCTGGTTAGGTGTATAAGCATGTATGCTCATGCACAGACATACACATATTCCTCATGGTTCTGTTCTCTGGTGAAAACCTCACTAATGCTGATTTTAGCACTGCATGTTTCTACAGGAGCACCATTTTCAGAACAAATTTTAAGAATTGGATCTGAGTTTTCCAGCATTGGTTCTCTAATCTGGGTAAAGTCAAAAGCACTAGTGATGCTATTTCTGGTAGAAAACAAGGCACCAGTTCCTGTTACGAGGTGGCTATCACAATATATAAACTATCGCTGTTGGGTACTACCAATCTAATACTGTTAAAAGGCAAGATTCTGCATGGCTATGTATTTGATGTCTTGGTACACTTTAGTAAAGTCAAGGAGTGTAATGAGATGGGCTGGTTACTTCTCTCTGTGTGGGAGATACCGGGGAATGAGATGGGCTGGTTACTTCTCTCTGTGTGCAAGATACCAGATAAGAAAAGGATGAGCTCAGGGCTTCAAATTCCCAGCTCAAGGAGAAAAGACCTGAAGGTTTCTATGTCAGTCCTGAAAGAAACATTTTTCTTTTGTAGGTTCAGGGCTGAGATTTTTGCAAACCAAACCACAGTATCATCCTGATAAATGCACAAGAGCTAAATGATGATGTAAATTGAATTCCCAACTTTGCAAAGTATGCACAAGAGGATTTCAGGAAGTTAGTGGAAAATGCAATTAAAGTAGGAGCCTATTATGGTGTAATTTTTTTTCAATTCCATGTATAGCTTTATTATAATACATTTTTTCCACCAACTTTGTGAACCACTCCCACTCCACCCCCTCAACCTACATCACGAAGATGAGGATGTTCACTGGAAAGCAATGGATCCCTAAAAAGTGGAGCCAACTTGTGGGAAAATCCCAGTGAAACAGTGGACACAGAACACATACATTTTGCTGAGATATCTTTGTGTGTAGAAACAACCTTTCAAACCTTTCAACTATGTCTGAGGATGTAATCCTGAAGAGATTATAATGGCCTCCCCTGACCTTGCTAGACACTGTCCGTTCTCTTCAGGACTTACCCATTCTCTTTTACTTTTAAAGCTAAAACTAGGCGCACATATCAATAGACCTCAAAGGGTGAGGCAGAAAGTATCACAGATGAGAAACGGTACTATGCATCCAAATAACTAGATGATTTTAAAATTTTACATAAACAGAAATATGGGTAATGTGAGTGAGAATCGATATTAAGGATGTTGATAATTGTGGAAGGAACATGAAAGTGGATCAAGCCAAATATATCAATGGGGACCCATTAAGCAAGACTTTTACATTCAGTGTCTAAGCTTTGGCTGTTAGAGGAAAGTGTACAGTTTGGTTGGCTAAAACATGGACCAGATAAAGGGCCTACACCAAATATGTTAAAAATACTAGAACCACTCTGGTGTATTGGTCAGTAATGTATCCAAAGACGTAGGGATATTGAGATATTAGAGTGGGTTTATCAGGTAAGAACTGTTTACCCGAGTGCTAGCCGGTGATGTGGTAGTTAAGGTGCTGAACTCCCACGTAACTGATCATGATTTCAATCCTGGAAGCAGGCACTTGAAAATCATGGTGTGTGTGTGTGTGTGTGTGTGTGTGTGTGTGTGTGTGTGCATGCACAAAAACTCAGAAGGAGAAGGAGTGGTGTGTGCATGCACAAAATCCCAGAAGGAGAAAGAATAAAAAGGGATTGCAGGGTGGTCATCACTTCCCATGGGGAGGGTGATTTCTCACTTTCTCTCTCCTTGTCTCTGTCTCTCTCCAGTGAGCACAACTGCCCTCTGGCAAAAGCCTAAAAGACAAAACAAATATTTACCCACTCTGAGAGAGTTCGGAGAATAAATTGTGAAACCTGAATATGAGAAATTAATTTGTGAGGTAGAATCAGCATCCCTGGTGAGCTTTGCTGTCATTCTTCATAGGTCACAAACTACAGTGGAAACTGTTGCTGCTAAACTGGTATGTCTAAAAACAGAAGAAAATCGAATCCCACAACAGTAGGAGGCCAATTGGTGGCACTTAGTCAAATTCTCAAAACACAGGTGGTTGTCCTTGTAACAGAGAACAGAATCTAAGCAGTTGTCAAAACAGTGTAATTTTCAAAATTTGTGGTGTTGGCTAGTGGATCATGTTGTCCCTAGAAAATAGGTACGTGTTTAACAATTATTGTTTCAATTATTGTTAGATTTATATAAATAGATGAATTCTAGGTTGAATGTTCTAAAGTCTATCTTGAATCACTGAAACAAATACTCATGGACCTTCTATCAATATCTACCACACATTAGGCAGTTTACAGACCCCAAATTCCTGGAAGGAAAGGAAGGCTGAGTCCCCATCAGGAATGGTCCTGCTGTACTGACAAACTTCATATGTAGCTCTTTCTCTCCATCTTCCCTAAAGAAAAATGTAGCCATTTACCAATGATCATTCACTTTAAGAAGGAAAATAGTCCACCTTGGTAGAGATGATTGGATTCTGGTTCTGAGCTAACAGTAATTTCAGAAAAGCCAAAGCATGGTGGTCCACCAGTCACAGCAAGGGCTTGTGTCTGATGAAGTTTTGGCTCAGATTTGTTACTCAGAGTGTCTAGCTAACCCTTGAACTCCACCTGTGGTTATTTTCCCAGGAAGAATTGTGTAATTGGAATAGGCATATATAGTTACTGGCAGACCCTGCATTAGCTGCCTGACCTATGGAGTGAGCACTTATTTTAGGAAAAGCTACTTGGAAGCAACAAGAACTGCTTATGCCTAGGAAAATACTAAAGTGAAAGCAATAATTCATTCCATGTAGGATTGTAGAGATTAGTGTCGATGTTGAGGACTTAAGGGATGCAAGGGTAGTAAGCACTCCCTCCTCCCAACATCCCCATTCAATTTGTCTAATCTAGCCTGTTCGGAAAACAGACAGACCTTGAAGAACAAGAGGAGTCCCCATTCAATTTGTCTAATCTAGCCTGTTCAGAAAACAGATGGACCTTGAAGAACAAGAGGGAAGCATCATGAACTTATCTAGAAGTCATTGCAGTTACAGCTGCTTTTCCAGATGTAGAATAAGATTTCAAGCAAATTAACATCTTCTTTGGTACCTAAGTTGAAGCTATTGACCTGGAAAATATTTGTTGTTGTTGTTGTTGTTGTTGTTCCCAATACCTATTTGTAAAGCAAATTAACATCTTCTTTGGTACCTAAGTTGAAGCTATTGACCTGGAAAATATTTGTTGTTGTTGTTCTCAATTTCTATTTGTAAAGATCACTAAAGATGTCTGCTTTGGGCTGGCAGGCTACAATATGCCTTCAGTATTCTCATTCAAGGATATATCAGCTCTCCAGTCTTGTGGTATAATTCAGTCTGCAGGGGACTTCATTATCTTGTCCTTCTATCAGATATTACAGTGGTCCAGTACATGATGATATGCTGATTGCATCGAATGAACAAGAAATTTCAACTACTTTAGATGTATTGCCAAAACATTTGCATATCAGAAGATGGAAAATAAATTAAAGAAATTCAGAAAACTTCCACATCAGTGAAATTTTTAGGGAATGTATCATATATTCACTTTAGAGTAAGGATAAATTATTGCACTGGCCCCATCATAACCCCCCAAATGCTCAATGCCTAGTGGCCCTCTTTGGATCTTAGAGAAAACATATTTCTCATCTGGGTATGCTATTCCTGTCCATGTACCAAGTGACCCAGAAAAACTAACAGGTTTGAGGCCCAGAAAATGATAAGGTAATGTACTAGGTCCAGATTTCTGTGCAAGCTGATTTGTCACTTGGACCATATAATCTAGAAAACTCTGTGGTACTTGAAAAGTCAGTAGCAGGTAAGACACTCTACTTGGATTCGTTGGTAGGCTCCTATAAATGAATCACAGCACACACGTGAAGGGTTTTGGGAGCAAAGCCCTGTGATGCTGTAACTGCTTTCTTTTTAAGAGCAGCCTTTGGTTTCTTCTTGGCCTTAGTAGAGACTGAATACTTCCTCGTGTGTTATAATGTTCCATGAGACTTGAACTGGCCATCATGAACAGTGTGCTTTTAAATTTAACAAGTCATAAACTGGAAGCACACAGAAATATCTCATTGTCAAAAGAAAGTGTTATATAATAGATTAGACTTAAACAAGCCCCAAAGGCACAAGCATGATGCTCAAGGATATGCCCTAAGTCTCCATGATCTTTTCCTTGCTACATTGTCTTCTCTCTACCTGTTCACACCTATGACCTCATGGTAAGTTTCCTATTCTAAATTGACAGCGGAGAAGACTTGGGCCTGGTTTAGAGATGGTTATATGCTAAAACCTTCCCAATTTGGCCAGTAATAGCACTATAACTACTTTCTGCTACATCCTTGAAGGTCAGTGGCAAAGCAAAGTCTTCCCAGTGAATATGAATTTTGGCACTGGACCTGGTTAGTTATTTTTCCTAGAAGGAGAAATGATCAAAAGTATGAGTTTATTTGAATTTACGGTCATGGTCAGGTAAAAATTTGACTAGGAGGTCAAGTTCTTAGAAGAATTATTATTGGAAAACCACTGACAAGGATATCTTAGAAAAAGACTTATTGGTAGACATTTCTAAATAGGCAAAAAAAAAAAAACATAAAAAATATTTGCATACCATGTAAATGCTCACCAATGTGTGATGCCAGAGTAGGATTTTAATAGCCAAGTGGATACCATGGCCCATTCTTTTGAAAAAAAAAAAAAAACATAAAAAATATTTGCATACCATGTAAATGCTCACCGATGAGTGATGCCAGAGTAGGATTTTAATGTCAAGTGGATACCATGGCCCATTCTTTTGAATTCAGTCAGCCTCTTTCACCAGCAACTCTCCAAAAGGATCATGAGTCAAATGTTCATAGCTGTAAAAAATGGAGACTTTGAATGAGCTCAATAGTATGGACTTTCAGTCACCATGACTGGCCTGGCTATAGTTACTGCCAATTTCCCTACCTACCAGCAGCAAAGCACAATACTGAGTTGTGTATTACGTACCATTCTGTTAGCTATTTGGTTGCAAATTGATTTCATTGGATCATGTCTATCATGGAGGAGGAAGCACTTTGCTTTTACTGAAATAGACACATTACCTGACGAGCTAAAGGATGTACAAACACAACAGATGGGTGTGAATGCCAGATGTGGTGTGTGTGGAGGAGTGGGGTCTGGGGAAAAACATTTGGAGGAAAGATATGGAGACAGCATTGTTGAGACAGGGAGGTAGTGTTGTTATATTTTGATCAACTGGACTGGGGAGAAATGTTCATATATTGAAATGATCACCTTATAAGCTAAATAATGTGATTGAATGTATTAAAAAATGTAAAAAAAAAAAACTATTTTTTTTCTGAATGCAGTGCTTCTGCCAAAACTATCATCTGTGTACTAATAGAATGCCTAGCCACCACTATGATATTCCATATAGCATTACATCTAAAAAGCCACTTCACAAAAAATAAAATCTAGCAAAGAGCTCATTTCATGAAATTCACTGAAACAGCTGTCTTGATACAAATGTTGAAGGGTCAGGGACCAGCAGTTAGCGTAATGGCTATGTCGCTAGACTCCCATGTAGTTGACCGCGGGTTGCATCCCCGACCCCGTGGCGTA
>NW_006206145.1:1008937-1077730 GCF_000334495.1 Tupaia belangeri chinensis | reverse complement strand
CAAGAGGAGAATGGAGGAGAGGGGATTGCGGTGTGGCCATTCCCTCTGGGGGGTGATTTCTCGCTTTCTCTCTGTCTGTCTGGCGAGTGCACGCGTCCTATAGCGAAAAGTTCTCTTAAAAAAAAAATAAAGTCAGTTACATTGCAGATAGGAGGAAGATCCTTGCAGATTAAAACTTCTTTATGAATTATCCCGTCTCTGGTATTCAATTGTAGAATAGGAAATGGACTAAAACAGATAATTAGTATTGAGAGTGGGATTGTTGCTACTCAGGGAATACCAGAAAGTGTGAAAGCAGCTTTGGAATGTGGTTTTAAGAACTGAGCCTATGGTTCCCTTAGAGCTCAAAGCCAAAGGTTTCCATGGGACTCTGCTCCCCACATCCTGAAGCACTCTTATGCTTCATTAACTGTGGTTCAAGTGACCCCAGGTGCAACTTGACGTACCACTCAGTAGGGCTCAAGTTAATTCTGCAATCATATATAATACAAGAGCTATGGAAGGTTAGCTTCCTCTACCTAGATTTCGAATAATCTATTAAACAGTTTGCAGGGCCAATGAAAAGGGCCACTACCAGGAGAATGCCAAGCAAAAATGGAGGGTCAGAATTATGCCTGTGAGTCCTTGATATGATAATGCCTACTGAAATGTAAGATAAGGACCACCACAAAGTCACAAGAATTGTAGATTGGCTTCGAAAGACCACAAAGACCTGACTCCATCTCATAACAGAGTCCATGAGGGCTGTGACCAGAAAAGCCATGGGGCTGGAGCTGCTCAAAGGTTTGGGAGACCAAAAGTCCTGTATGTACAGCAGGTGGCACATGGAATGAAAGATTCTTCAGATTTAAAATTAAATGTGATCTCCCTGTTAAATTTTAGACTTGGGACCTGTTTTTTCTTTGTGTCTATTCCACCTGGAATGGAGATGCCTATACTACACTGGTACCATCATTTCATTTTGGAAGTAGATAGGTTGTTTTGGTTTTTCAGTATCACTGCTGGAGGGAAATTTGCTTTAGGATAAACAGGCTAGAGGTTCAGATCAGATTCTGGAGTTATTACAAGATGTCAAGAAGAGAAAATATCACCTATGGAATTTGCGTTTGCTTCTGTAAAAAAAGGTTTAGTGTATATATGCATAATAACTGCATTATGTTAGGTGGAAGTATGACTTTCTTATTATCTTTTGAAAAATAATTATTTTATTTGACTTTATTCATTTATTTTATTTTTAATTTGACCAGAGAGGGGCAGAGTGAGAGAGAGAGAGCAAGAGAGGAAAAGTGAAAAAGCAAGACAACAGGTTCAGGACTTGAACCACAAATGGCCATGTGGGAATCTAGCACCCTTAACCACCATGCCACCTGCCAGTTCCTTCTTATTATCTTTATTTGAAAATTAAATGTAGTTCAAACTGAGGAAAGGCTCAGTAATAATTTGCAATAATAATTTCATGTTCAAGAGAAGCTAGATCACACACGGTGAATGTGGTTCAAATCCCCAGCCTGATCAGCTTGAAATACGCCAGGCACATGCACAAGTGTCCATGACCCAATGGGCCTGAGGACTGAAGGAAGGAGATTGTAGTGTGACCAGATCCTATAGAGGGTATTCATCTTCCTTTCTTTTGCTCTCAACTTCCCATTTTAATTTAAATTTCTGTGATATATCTATTCAATACTTAACCCAGATTTCCCACTATTTCTTACATTTTTGTGCTTTAATATCATCTTTTTTACAATTACTTTATTTAATTTTATTATTATCATTTTTTTTTTTTAATTTACAGAGAGAGGGGGAAACTGAGGAAACAAGCTGTCTTTTCTGGGACTTGAACCGTGGTTGACCAGGTGACAGTCCAGCATCTCAACCACCACACCATCTGTGGCTCTCCATACTTTATTATAATTATCCTCTAAACTTTGATTTGATGGTTACTTTTAAGATTTTAATATCGATATTTGCAATCTTATCTTCTATTTACAGTGTTTCTAAACTCTTCTCATTGTGATTATGAAATTAGTCCTCTACAACTAAACCTGAAATACCCTTAAGGTTTAGTTGTTGAGGTTTAGTTGTTGAAGATTAACAATTAAACCTTCATTCTTGGTTTTCATTACAATTTATGTATAGAATGATTTGAATGTGTGTGTGCATGGATGTATGTCTTTCATGTGTGGTAACTCTTCTTTTACCTGAATGATGAATGGACCACTACAATGGGCATCAAGTGGATTGATGGGATGGAATGTGTGCACATTCATTCTAAGCTTTCATTTTGTCCCAGAAAATATTATCTCACATTTTCTGCTTGCTTCATTGTCTACATGGTTATCCACATGCTCACAGACTGTGTATTTATTTAACAATACATCCTGAGGGCTGCCCCGTGGCATGATGGTTAAGGTCGCTGGATCCCACATGGCTAACTGCATAGTTTGTTTGGGACCTGGTGAGTTTACTCATTATTGAAGTGTTCTTATCAGCAAATCTTTGTATAACTCTTGTTACAGTATGTGTTTCATATATGTCATATATGTTAGTTATGTTTACTGTTACTTATCACATCCTACCTTGTAGAAAACCTGTGTTAATTGTATAAACCTTGTAGAGGCTTATTTCATGAAGTTTTGTTTTGTGTGTGTATGTGCATGCATGCATGTGTGGTGCTTTAGATGAGGTGTGTCACTATCCTGTCAGCTTCCTGAGCATCAGGGACTATGGGCATGTGTCATTGTCCCCAGCATTTTAGAGTGAGGACTCAAACTCAGGCCTTCCATGTGTCCCATCCTGCCGAGCAGTAGTGTCCAGCACATGGTACAGCATTTGGGCATAACAAGCATTCATACCCATGGTACTTTTTTTTGTTTTTTTTTACACCAACCCTCTGAATTAGAAGTATACTTTAATCATGCATACTTAAAACGTAAAGAAAGGGAGTAATAGAGCTAAATGAAACTTTCATGGCTACCAAGTCTACAAACACACGTTTTTCTCTATGCCATGCTGTAGGAAATTATATTGTATTTAAGGAATAGAGTTTAAATGAGAATACACATATCATGCTTTCTCTATTTTCCCTTGTTCAGAGTACCAGTGTTAGCCATCTCATTCTTTCTTGGTAACATCGGGTTTGTGTCTTAGGTAATTAGGCATTACCATATCTGAAAAGAACAAAACAATGATGTTCTTGTCACCCATAGTTTCTCAGTAATATGTACCGCTAACAGGATATTATCTCTGTTTAGCTCTAGAGATAGTATGTCGTCATGAGTTAGTTTACATAATCTCAGGTTTACGCTGACTTCAGGTACAATAACCATGCGGATAATGTGAATTATCTGCTGTTGCTCGCAAATCTCTTAACCATAACTGTTGTTTATTTCCTTAAAGTTGAGAATATGAATCTTTGCATGTTTCTTGCAAATTCCTTATATTCTTTCAACTGTTAGACAACTCCAAGCCTTACCCTGTCATTATATTTTCATTTGAAAAAATTATCCCTAAATCCTTACATGAACAACAAGTTCACTTCCTGGAAGTGCACATTTGACCATCGTCCTGCTCCATATACTTGAATGTACAACCAAAGCCCACCATATAGTGTCGATGTTTCTTATTTCAGTCTCATTCCAATCGTCTCATCCAATTCATTTTTATCTACCCATACTTCCATGAGACTTGTGTTACAACCCATTGCCCATTAAAATTAGAAATGAATTCTTGGGCCAGCAGGTGGCATGGAAGTTAGGGCACTGGATCCCAAATGGCCTACTGACAGTTCAAGTTCCAGACCCGGAGGCTTGAAACTCACTTCAGGCATGTGTGTGTGTGCATGCCCAAAACTCCCAAAAGGAGAATGGAAGAGAAGGGATTGCAGCATGACCATTCTCCCTGGGGTCTGATTTCTCACTTTCTCTTTCTCTCTCTCTCTCTGTTGAGAACATGCAGTGTAGCAAAAACTAAAAGAAAAAATAAAGAGGAACCAGAAGTTGGCATAGTAGTTACGTTACTGGATTCCCACATGACTGACTGTGGTTCAAGTCCCAGACCTGGTGACTTGAAAATCACTCTGGGTGCATGTCATGTGTGCCCAAGATCTCAGGAAGAGAATGGAGGAGAAGGGATAGTGGAGTGGCCATCCCCCCTGAAGAGTGGTTTCTCACTTTCCCTCTCACTGTGTCTGTCTCTGTCTCTGACAAGTGCACACTCCCTAAGAGAAAAACCTCTAAAAAATTAAAATAAGAAAGAATTCTCTGTGTTCCACACTACATTTGAATAGCCTTGTTACCTCCTCTTCTGTGCCTCTGCATGTATTATCCCTGCACAGCTTCTTGTCTGTCTAGTTATACCTGACAGACTTCCACTATGCACCATTCTGGCCCTTGGTTTACTTACAGCACGCCAAGTTTTGTATAACTTGTTTAAGTAACCTCCATTATCCTTAGGAATGAAAAACCATCTTTTGCACGTTCTTTGAAGCACTTTTAAGAAATGTTAATTATAATATTAATTTGTAGAAGACATGAATATAGTTTTATCATGACTAGAGACATAACTTAAAATGTAGAACAGAATATGAATTTTTTCTAAATTTCTCATCATATTAGCTTCTTTATGGAGAACAAATTAACAGACCCTTCCAAACTGCAGGAGGCAAATGGAATGTGCCAAAATGGGCTACGTAGAACATTTTCTGCATTCTTTCTCTGAGTTTGACTGGTTCATTCTGAGGAAAGACTGCTTCTTTTTTTTTTTTTTCCATATCTGACAGGTACTGCTTTTTTTTTTTTTTTTGCCATATCTTCCATGTATGTGTGATCAAATACTTAAATGTTTGCCTAAGTGATCTTATAGAAATTACATATTTTTTTGAGAGTCAGAGGAAACAAAAATTTTTCCTCATTCTTGAATAGATTGAAGAGTGATAAAGTGGAGACTTTATTAGTTACTTGGAGACTCATTGTGGAAATGGAGATTACAAATTGAAATAAATGATTAAAACAGATCAGGTTTACTTAGTCAATGAAGTGCCATATTACCAGAATTAGAGCAAATTCCATGAGACTTCTACATAAAAGCGGTATACATCATTATTTCTATTAAATTTTGCCAGAGGGAACATGTGCTCACCAGAGAGAGGGGTAGAGAGAGAAAATGAGAAATCCCCTCCCTGTGGGAGATGGTCACGCTGCAATCCCTTTTCTTCCTTTCTCTTTTGGAATTTTGAGGGCACAAACACATGTTTTACTTTTGTTTTCTTTTTTCTTTCTCTTTCTTTTCCTTTTCTTTTCTTTCTTTCTTTCCTTCCTTCCTTCCTTCCTTCCTTCCTTCCTTCCTTCCTTCCTTCCTTCTTTCTTTCTTTCTTTCTTTCTTTCTTTCTTTCTTTCTTTCTTCCTTCCTTCCTTCCTTCCTTCCTTCCTTCCTTCCTTCCTTCCTTCCTTCTTTCTTTCTTTCTTTCTTTCTTTCTTTCTTTCTTTCTTTCTTTCTTTCTTTCTTTCTTCTTTCCTTCTTCAATCCATCCTTCCTTCCTTCCTTCCTTCCTTCCTTCCTTCCTTCCATCCTTCCTTTTTCTCTTTCTTTTTCTTGTTTCTTTTTCTTTTTTTTAAAGAGGTTTTGCCTTAGGATGAATGTGCTTGCTGGAAAGAGAGAAAGAAACATAAGAGGGAAAGTGAGAAATCACACCCACCTTGTGGTTAGATAATCATGCTACAATCCCTTTTCCATTCTCCTCCCAGGATTTTGAGCATGCATACAAATGTGCCTGACACAATTTCAAGCCACCAGTTCTGGGACTCGAACTGTGATCTACCATTTGGGAGTCCAGTGATGGAACCAGGTATGCCATCTACTGGTCCCAACAGGGGGTGTTTTTCAAGCCTCTGGGTTTGGAACTTGAAACATGCAGTCTGCCAGGAGAATTCTAGCTGTCTTCACCACCACCCATGGGCTGATCCATAATAGGATTATTTTGCACAAGAATTGACCCCTTTATCACTCTGAGTTTTTTTTGTTTTTGACAGTTAACCTTTTTCTTAAGTTTGCTTTCTCTGAAATTAATATATATATACATATATATATATATATGTGTGTGTGTGTGTGTGTGTATATATACACTCCAGCTTTCTTTTGACTAATCCTAGCATGGTATATATTCCTCCATCATTTAATTTTAACCCATCTTGTCTTTATTTTTAATGTGGTTTTCTTACAGTCAACATGTTCTTGGGTGTGTGTACATGTGTGTAAGCGTGTATGTGTTTATTTACTCCAACTATCTGCTTTATTTCATGTATTTAGAACACTCCACTTTAAAGAGATTATTTATATATTCGAATTAATGAAAAACAACTCTAACCATGCTTGTGGCTGGTTTTTTTTCTTTTACAGAGGCTTTTTTTTTTTTTCCTTTTTTTAACAGAGGCTTCTTTCTTTTTGCCTTTTGTCATTTTCTTTGAACTTTTAATATAATTTTAAGTCAGCTCTTAGCATAACACTTATAAGTATTTCCAAAACATAATGGTTTTACATTATCCATCACAAATATACATTTTAAGTAGGATAAGTCAATTATAAAACATCATGTTTTCTTTTATGTGCAGTGCAGTAGTCATATAATAAAATTTTCCTCATCTTGTCTTCCTTCACTAGGATAATATACTCATTTTACTTATCTATATGTTAGAGTCAGTATGTATAAATACCTACTTAATATCATTTTCTATAGTTTTAGGTAGTTTTATTTACTTTTATAAAAATTTATCTCCTTATGTTCGTTATGTATACCCCAATTCTGATTTATATAATTTCCTTCTACCTAAAGAACATATTTTAATATGTTATAGAAAAAAATCTACTAATGATAAATTCCCTCAAGATATATTTGTATAGAAAAAAGAAGTCTTCATTTTTTGTTAATTTTTGAAGAAACATTTTGCTAGATGCAGAATTCAAAATTGATGGGTTTGTTTTTCTTTCAATACATTAAATATTTAATTTTATTCTGTTCTGGCCTACATGTTTTTTTGACAAGAAATCCACTGTAATTCTTATCCTTATTCCTTTGCAGATAGAGTTTTCCTTTCCCTCTGGCTTCTTTATAGGTTTCTCTATGTAAATTTATTTATTTATTTTTTGGAGAGGTTTTTGCTACAGGGCATGCGCACTCACCAGAGAAACAGAGAGACAGAAAGCGAGAAGTCACCCCCCAGGGGGGATGGCCATGCCACAATCCCTTCTCCTCCATTCTCCTCTTGGGATCTTGGGCACACACGCACATGTGCCAGGCCTGAGTTTAAGCCACCGGGTACAGGACTCAAACCATGGTCAACTACATGAGATTCCAGCAACATAGACGTTACGCTAACTGCTGGTCCCTTTCTATGTAAATTTTGATGTGCAAAATCTGTACATGAATTTTCTGTGTGTATATGTGTGTGTATAGGTATGTAATTTCTTAAATCCCTGGATCTATGTTTTATTGAAAGTTTATTTTAAATTATTGAAAGTTTATTTTAAATTATTGAATTTATTTTAGCTATTACTACTCTAAATATTTCCCATATTTTCTCTGTTTGTTTTTGTTAGAGTCCTGGTCCTAGTGGCTTGAAAAGCATACCAGGTGCATGTATATGAATGTCCCAAAGCCTGATGGGATGGAGGAATGGGGGAAAAAATGGATTGTGGTATGTCTACCACACCTTGAGGGGTGCTTTCTATCTCTTTCTCTACTAAGTACATACGTCTTATGGCAAAAATAAATGAATAAGTAAATTCCAATAGTCAGTCAATAGGTCTATTTTCATTCAATGCCATGGCATGAAAAATTGGACTAATATGTGGTTAAAGTTTGCTTTCTCTTATTAGGCAAAATGCTTACTTTATCTGAATATGAACTTTCTTTATTAATTATATGAGAAGACGGTAGTGTCTCCTTTCAGGGCTCTTGTGAAAACTGCATAGAATAATTTATTCATGAACTTAGTTTACCTCCTCCGTGAGCGTGAGTGCTCTATGCACCGAGGCCGTTGTTCTCTAGGTCATCATTTATTCGTCATTTGGACATTTTCTTAAATAAACAGTCCATCTCTCCAAACGCTGATACACATGAAGCTATATTTATATTTTATTGTCTTCATTTCAGTGTGAGCAGTAAAATCAACACCAGAAGAAAAGCAAGTTATTAATAAACTACAAATAAAGAATTGAAGAAAAAGATAGAAAGTAAAATAACAGAATCTCAAAGCCATATTATTAAAATGATTTATTTATTAAGCAAACATGTAGACTTATAAAAGTGATACATTTTTTTCTGGTTAGTATCTTAGGACACATGTGTTTTTACTATGTGTATAGAATAATCTGACTCCTCTTTGTGTGTGTACTTATAATAATGCTTTCATTGAATCCAATTTCATCACTTGGTTTCCATTAAAATTGAATTCTTAGAATTGGTATGAAGTGTAGCTTGGAGGATTTCATCACTTCAGTTATATTTCAATAATATTGAACTTTGCTACATTATCCAATGGCCCAGTTGTCAATCCATGCATAATTAAAATATATCTGGAGCAGTAATATTACATAGTTTCATTTGTATTCCAATTAACATTTTGCATTTTGCTACAGGATCTTTTATTACAAATGGATTGTGAAATTAAATGAGGTTGCAAGTTTTCTATATTTAGCAGCATCTAATTTTAATTTGTACTTGCCTGGTTGAAAAAATATGAATAATTGTCATCACTACTGATGATAACTGAAAAGAATGGAGCAATATAAAATGTCCTCCAATAGTTTACATTCATCTTCCTTGACAAAAGCATTCTGCCATAATTTGCCTCAATTATAAAGCCAATGTCTTAAATGATTTGATTTGAGCTTGGAGCTATGCATTTGACCCAGTGTAATAAGCCTCAAGCTTTTGCATTTTATGACTATTATTTGAGAAATCCCAAAGCCAAAATCTTAAATATCCTCAAGCAAATAATGAAAATATACTGTATATATGTTGAGGTTTTTAATTCCAGAAGAGTGTATCTGCATCGTATATAAAGGAGCAGTGGTGTATTTTGTATAAGGCTTAATTGAGCTCATATCTACAAAAAGACATAGGATGCTGTTTATGACATTCGATGACGTGGGTGCTAGCACTATTACTATTTCTCTGTTGCTTTATTATCTTTGGAAATGAATTATGTATAGTCACTAATAGTTCTCATATATTTTTCTGTTATAGTAAATGTTATCCTCAAGCAAATAATGAAAATATACTGTATATATGTTGAGGTTTTTAATTCCAGAAGAGTGTATCTGCATCGTATATAAAGGAGCAGTGGTGTATTTTGTATAAGGCTTAATTGAGCTCATATCTACAAAAAGACATAGGATGCTGTTTATGACATTCGATGACGTGGGTGCTAGCACTATTACTATTTCTCTGTTGCTTTATTATCTTTGGAAATGAATTATGTATAGTCACTAATAGTTCTCATATATTTTTCTGTTATAGTAAATGTTATTATTACTGTAGAATGTATTAGAAAAAAAAAAGAGCAAAATTATCAAAAAGAAATCGGTCCATGCAGGTAGCCAAGAGAGTTTAACTAGTTATGGCAGAGATGCCAGATGATGTGATACATTTTAATCGTTTGAAATTATTAATAAATTACTACAAATTTAATTCACCTTAATGTGCATAATAAAGCCTAGAAGATATTTAAAATCAGTAATGGCGAGATCATACACTTGGAATTTGCCTGCCCCATATGTACTACTTTTTGAGGTCCTTTCGCATTTCTGTGGCTCCCTTTTAATATTCATGAATGAAGAGGATAATAGTAACCGTCTTCATAGGGCTGTTATGAAAAAATCATATGACATTATATTTGGATTGACTTGAAAAAAAACAATTCCCATTGTATAGGTTTTCCCCCCAGCTTTTTTTCTTTTTATTTTTCTTTCCAATTTTTATTTATGGTAGCGACACAGGTGAGAGTGGAAAAATGATTCAGAGAGAGAACACCCTCTACGTTTTCTGGCTACACTAGGATCCCCTTCTTCCAGACCAACTGCCCATTGGATCTCAAGCATGTGCCAGACCTGTTTCAGGCAGACCAGGTAGGGGTTTGAAGTGCTGTGGCCATGTGGGATTTGATTTCTTTTGAGCAGTGCATTACTACTGCACCACAGAGCTGGCTCTTCAATTTTTCTTAAGTGAATCAGATGTAAATAATGTTTTTAAATTATGATTTGCACTAAATATTGGATATGTTAGAAGGGCTAATGGTTATAGCCACAAAGAAACCAAAAAAATAACTTTACACATTGTTTTCTTCTTGTAGGTCTAGAATAATACATAGCTGTAGCCTTACAAACATAGAGGTTAAAACTAATGGGGACCAGCAGGTGGCGTGGTGGTTAAGTCGCTGGACACTTCCACATGGCCAACCACGGTTTGAGTCCCAGACCTGGTGGCTTGCTTTCTCACTTTCCCTCTCTCTCTCTCTCTCTTTGCTTGTGTCTCTTTCTGGTCAAATTAAAATAAAAAGAGTGAATAAATTAAATAAATAAGTCTTAAAAAAAAACCTAGTAACATATACAAGATTAGGAGATGTATTTTAAAATATCAAAGCATTTATTAAAACCTTCAATATATTCATTAGAGCAAGATGAAAGTAAAATAGCAATCCTAGAAAAGTGCTAGAGACATCCCTTCAATTTTACTATTACGGATGGTTTTGAAAGAGCGTACTATGTGACTAAGTAATTATAAATGATGGTATTTTCATTTCAAATGTCTACTCTCTTCATCTTGAGACTTTCAGAAGCAATTTTCTATGTCAGGTTAAAAAGAAGTCACTGGAGGACAGAGAAATAAAGCAATTTTAATAGAAATGTTCTCATGATGTGCTAATTAGAATTGGTTATATTATATGAATCTTTTTATTTTTAAAGCAATGATACTTAGAGCCATCTCAGTTTAGATTAGGGGTTACTGTGTTTATTGTTAGCACTTCCTGTTCTTTGAATTAGATGTTGTCAGAAAGGAAGTATGGAATTAAAACCAGAAAAGAACTTTGTGTGGAATTTTTTAAGTTAAAATAAATTATAGCTTTTGAAATAAAATAAACAATCTATTAACAGAAATAATTCCACTTGTTTTTAAAGAATAATAAAACTCACTTATAGTTTGATTACCTATAACAGAATCTTCAGAATCATCAGCATTATTATTGTTTGCTTTCTACTCTGTGTGTGTGTGTGTGTGTGTGTGTGTGTAGAGGGTGAGGAAATGGATTCATATAATATTCAAAAATAAATATTATATCGTAGCATTAGAAACAATACACTTTCTCTTTGAAATAAGATTGAGAAGAGTTTTGAAACACAGGAAAGGAAATGTGGAAAGATTTTTACGTATCAATAAACTCTTGAATTTTTTTTTCTATTTTTCTTTTCCTTCTTTTTTTCTAGCTCTGTCCTCCAATTTTAACAGTCCTCATACAGTGATATTCATATTATTTGAATATAGAAAACATCAGATAAATAAAATTATAATTTAACTACATGTTGGGTTATTCACTACTGAAGAAAAAATTGAGAATTGTTCATCTTCCGTAAATCTTTCCTTTTATTAAATGAAATGGGATCTCCAAGATAAGGAATGACTTTGGTCAGTTTCTTCTGACTTGATTATAGCAAAGATAAGGGTTGAATATCTCCTGGTATTTTCCTTCCCTGATACATTTCACTAAACACAAGTCCAGGAGATAGAAATCTGCGAGTAGCAAAGCTTTACCGGGATCCATCTTGACTCTATGGGGAATCTGTCAAAAATGACTATGCACAGATCCAATCAGCGAAGCATATAGAATAGAAAGATTTTAAATTTACTTGAAGAAAAAACGTAGAAATAACCCATAAAATTAAACATTTATGTCCTGATTCAGTAATCTAAGATGGATTTTACCAACATCTATTTGTGTTAGTAAATTATTCTGATTATGTAGATTTGTTTCCAATGCAACAAATCTCACCACTTCACATTTTTTTCCAGGCACTATTGAAATATGATGGAGACTATATAACATTTGCCCTCAATAATGACAGAACATGCCCAGTGTATTAAGGTTGTCTTACTGTATTCAGGCCCTCTTGGAATCTGGGTGACTGTTTCTTCTCTCTCATAATCCTTTCTTCCATATCAGACCTCAAGGCAAAAATCTTGTACTTGATAACTTATGTAAGTCTCTACTTTGAGAATGGCAAAAAAAGAAAAAAGAAAAAAAAAAGAAACCAAGTATATTTTAGTAAGAATATGACTTTCACATTTTGCAGTAGGCAATACACGAGCAATTGCACAAGCAATTGGCAAAGGAAAGAACAATGATAATAAAATGTTCTTTTATTTTAGAATATTCCATATTTTTTTGATGCTAACTGGACATCTGGAAGGGATCTTTTGTATGACAGGCATTGGCAGTATAGTAGTTCACCCCATGGTGTGTTTAACAGTACTTGGCATTATTTTTTGTTGTTATTTTCTAAAATTATTTAAGCTAACAGTTCAATTTGGAAGTTATTTGTAGTAATAAGTTCTAACCAAATTGTTTGTTGTAATTATTTGATGCTTTTATAAGCCTCATAATAAAGACTTGGTATAAAATGAATCAAATGTATTATCTTACACCAGCTATTTTATTCTGATCATAAAAAATAAGAACATCAAATTACCATGAATTAAAGATAACATTATTAGTGTCATGTTTTATTTTGCTTTCTCTTTCTGAAAGTAATATCGCACTGCTGTCGTAACACTCGACAGCCCAAGTACTGGAAGTGATAAACTATGCAGTTCCCCAAAAGGTATTCATGCTTTATGTATCAGAGATCTTAGGCATTATTACTATAATAAACATGGCTGTTACCAAAATTTCAGAGTTATTGTCATGTTGGCTGATATTTATGTATGAGAGAATATATTTTCAAACATTGGTATTTCGGCTTACTTCTACCTATAAGCTTATCATTTCAAATGTCCTATGCTTCTTCCATGATTTGAATCTAAAGGGAATGCTTCCCTTCATCTAATACCCTAATTCATTCCATTGGCTCTGTGTTGTCATTGTTTTATTCTTTCTGATTTTTCTATGCGATGCTACATAATAGCGATGCCCTTCAGTTATGATCTATGTTAGGATGAATCTTTTTGGCTAATAATAGGAAAGATTTATGCTGAATGTGTCTGATGGTACAGGGCTACCTCTGACTTCATGACTAGGGCTTAGGTTCAAATTTGTTACACTCAAAATTTACATTTTTTCAGGCTGGCTTTCCATGGGGTTAAGTGATGACCACAAGCAGCAATTGGGGCAATTTGTTACTCTGAGTGCAGTGGCAGGAGGGGTAGGGTCTATCTTTTTAACCATCGAATAAACTATATTCTAATCACTATACTGGGCCAGTTCAGATCTGAATTCAGTTACTGTTTCTAAGGCACTACGATTATCTTATTTTCTTAAGTCTGGATTCCAGCACTTATTTAGGGAAAAGTGGGAAAAATGATCATAATTAGTGTAGAGGTTTGAGTTAATTAATACCTTCCCCACAAACTAAGCTGGGCCTCCTCTAATTCTCCTGAGTTCCATGTACTCTGCTGGGGAGGAATGGATTCTTGAACTAAACTAGTTCTGTGATCAATCTATTTTTGTTTATTATAACATACAATGCTAATCTTGTAAGACTACACAAATCTAATTTGCTTCCCAAACTTTTGTATTCTGATATGTATGTTTGTGAGATCATATTTACAACCAGAAGTAACTCTAAAATTTGTTTCCTCAGAAACAGGCCCTTAGGTTATTGAATTAAGAGCAACAATTCCAACTCCAACTGTATTAATCAATGATGAATAATGAATTATTTCCTATTATTTTTATTTCTACTATATTTCAGCATGTTTACAGAATTATAAATGTGTCTCAAGTTTATTTATTTTCTTTTATGAGGGAAAAGGAGAAAAGAGAGAGGTCTTATTTGTTTTATGTTTTCTTTAGGGCATGTGTACCTACCAGAGAGAGAGAGAAGGAGAAAGAGAGGGAAAATGAGGAAGCAGTCCTGCTGTTTCATTCAGTCCTTCTCCATTCTTCTCTCTAGATTTTAGCCGTATACTCACACATGCACTGCATTTTTTAAGCCTCTGGGTCTGGGGCTTAAACTGTACAGTAGGCCAAGGGAGATTCAGCCACCTTAATTTGCATGCTACTGTCTGGCCTGAGAACCTTCTAAATATATACTGAATCATGTCTAATATTAGGCTAAATATTTAAGACAGGTGAGGCTTTTTATAATTTTTTTAAAGTGTATAACTACAGATCTGTGGAGTAAGGAGGTTTTATAAACAAAACCACCTTGCTTCCCACACTTATTTGGACCAAGCTCTGTGTTGTCATTGTCTTATTCTTTCTGATTGTCCCATGCAATGCTACATAACAGTGATGTTTGCTATAGGGCATATGCACTTGCTAGAGAGAGAGAGAGACAGAGAGACAGAGAGACAGAGAGAAAGAGAAGGGAAAATGATGATCCATGTGAAGATTTGAGGTGTAGTCTCAAATACCATGCACACACATGTTTCAACGAAATTCAGATTTTAAAAGTCTACCTCCACTGAAAGCACGATAAGGTTTTGTTTTCTAAAGAGCAGAAAAACATTTGCAACACAATTGTATTGAGACTTTTAATAATGTCCCTCAGTAGTATACTAAATCAGGAATTCTCTCTTGTCAATTAGTAACAGATTATTGACAAGTAGCCCGACACTGTTCAAGAGAATATAGGGCTGCCATCTTCAATTTCGATTTATGTTTGATGACTACTTACATTCATAAGTTCCATTTAGGAGGAGCTTTAAGGTAAATAAATTGTCAGGTGATATACAGATCAAGAAATGTATCAGACAATAAGACACATATCAAAATTAGTGTAAATGAGAGAATATCAGGTTATTCTTTGTGAGAAAGCAGAAGAGCCCTACCTACTATTCCCAGATGACCTCATCAAGAACCCACACTGTTGACTGTCCCTAAAGCTATGCTCTGTTCAAATGTCTTATGTGGGGCAGTTTAATCTCTTTTGGTACCTGACATACAGAGACACATTATTTATATATCTAAAACTATCCTGATATTACTGCTTTAATATATATGCCTTCTCTATTATCTGGCTAAACAGTACCACATTGAACACATTCAAGCGAATGATTAATTTAGATATACTTCCTGTCTTGTCCTTTTATATCCACTTAAGCCTCTGATACTTTTGTATGTTGTAATGATTTTTGTCTTGAACATAAATTTAAAACCTGAAGCAATAATCTTCGGTCTTTTCTTTTTCAGAGTCATCCTCTTTCATATGAACTGATTTCCTACGTCCATAGTCACCTAATTCTACTCATTCATTTTTTTGTCCAATCAGTAGAGTATAATAACATATAAATCTAAATATAATTCTTTAAATATTTGGTATTGATAATTTAGTCAACTTAAATCAATAGTACATCAAACTATGTCCATAAATATAGAAGTTAGTTTTCTTTTTAATAGTTTTTAAAACATTTTCAAAAAATATACACTGTACTGAAATTAGAACGTTGGAGTAAACAAGAGGTAAGAATTGGAGAGGAATGGAGCATGAATCACAGCTCAGATAGCTTTATGATTTAGTGAGAACTTGTTGGTCACCACCTTTTCTGCTCAGGTCATCATAGCTGTTGCTATGTATGTCTATGACATGAGATTTTGAAGGAGGAGTAATATGGAGCTCCTCATGGTTTATTCCTTTTGACGTACCTTGATTTTAGTTTCATGATGATAGAGACATTATATATTTTATAATGTAAATAAGGGGAGTGAAAGAAAATCCTTATCATGCATTCCCTAAAAGTCAAACATTTCAAAAATTACTCACCGTGATAGTTAACTAAGCATGTAAGGACCAAAAAATAACAGACAGGGATTAGGAAAATATTATAAATAGTTATTACTTTGTGATAAAATCTGTTTTTTAATAAATACAGATTACAAGATTGTTGAAAGGTAAAATTGGTAAAAAAGCAAGCAAAAGCTCATATTAAGATCTGGCACTAACAAACACTCAAGGAACTTCTGGAAAATAACCGTGAAGAATAAAATTATTTCACTTCTTCTAGATTTCAGAAATATTTGAGATTAATAAAGAAAAGGAGTGAAAGAAAGTGGTGAAGAAAGTGAAAAGGAAGGAAAAAATAAATTAGAGGATACCTAATGCCCAAGTCTTAGTTTCTAATACATTTTTCAAAAAAACCCAAGGCTACTTGGATAAATGGCTGATTCTAGATGGGGTAGAAAATACACAAGGTGAGTCTGAAACATCTTATAGTACCTGAAAGTATGAAAGTGCTAAACATACATGCCAATGAAGGTCTAAGTTATCTTAGAAAATACATACAGGTCAATTAAAGGAGCTCCCAATAGCCTAAATTGGAATAATTTGAGTGACAAAATGAACACATTATTATTGGAATAGAACAGAAGATTTAAAATCAATATCCATGAGTCTATACTGCTATTAATATATGACTGAATAAATAAGTACAAAATAAAAGATAAAGAAATTATTCAAAATAATTTATATTGATTATCAATTTCTGAGGAAGTACAACACAATCTTACAATTCTTATGCATGGTCTGTGCAGTGACTTCTGTTCGAAGAATATAGCATAGAAAGGGCACAGAAGTCCACTAAATATCCAGGAGAAAAGTCTGACAAACACTCCCTCAGCCAGGTGATCAAAGGGAATATCAATGGTGAGGAGTTATTTTGAAAGCATATATGCTTAATGAGAATGAGATTGGGCCATTGTGGTTTTACTCTTAAGAGCACATTATCCCAGAATAATCATAAGAATCCCCTTTTAAAGATTATTCTACAAAGTGCTTGCCCTATACATCTCAAAACGATCATAATCACCAAAACCATGGAATTCAAATATATGACACAGTCAAAATTAGTCCATGGAGACATAATAACTAAATTCAGTGTTTATTCCAGATGGGGTCTTGGAACAGGTAAAGGACACTAGGCAAAAATTAGGCATATCTAAATAAAGTAAGGGCTTGGTTCAATGATAAGTATCATGTTGATTAACTAATTGTGGCAATTATATAATACTAAATAAGATAATAATAATTAAATATGTTCAAGAATTTTAAGATCAAGGCTAGCAGATGGCATAGCATTTACATCACTGAACTCCTACATGGTCCACCATGGCTTGAAAAATCACACTAGGCACATGTGCATTCATACACAATATATCAGGAGGAAAATGGAGGAGAAGGAATTGTGGTATGGCCTTCTACCCTGTGAGGGTAATTTCTTTCTCTTTCTTTCTTTCTTTCTTTCTTCTTTTCTTTCCTTTCTTTTCTTTCTTTCTTTCTTTCTTTCTTTCTTTCTTTCTTTCTTTCTTTCTTTCTTTCTTTCTTTCTTTCTTCTTTCTTTCTTTCTCTTTCTTCTTTCTCTTTCTTTCTTTCTCTTTCTTTTACTTTCCTCTTTTTTGGAGAGGTTTTTGCTATAGGACGTGTGCTCTTGCCAGAAAGACAGAGAGGGACAGAGAGATAGAAAGTGAGAAATCACCCTTCCCCCCGGGGGGATGGCCAGACCACAATCCCTTCTCCTCCAGTCTCCTCTTGGGATCCTGGGCACACACGCATATGCACCAGATGTGAGTTTAAGCCTCCGGGTCCTGGACTCAAACTGCGGTCGACTACTTTGGAGTCCAGTGATGTAGACATTACGCCATCTGCTGATCTCAGCGGTAATATCTTACTTTCCCTGTCACTGTGTCTGTCTGTCTGTCTCTCTCCAGCAAGTAATCACACCCTAAAGAAAGGATATCTAAAATAAACCAACAAACAAACAATCAAGGCCATGGTAAACATGGGAGTTCTGTAATATTCTTGTAAATTTTCTGTAAATATCAACTCTTCTAAAATGATATGTTCATTAGAAAAAAAAAAGAATCTAATCGGCAACAAGATATACTTTGTATATCTCAAAGTACCTAAAAGGAGGATTTTGAATGTTCCATATACAGGTAATGATGAGTGACTGAGAGGATAAGCATACTTTTTATCCCAAATGAACTATTACACTTGGTATTACTGTATTGCACCATAACCCTACCCTCAAAATTATGTACAAAGTTATGTTAAAAGCCTTTTTAAAAGGTGTGAAATAATTTTTTTTAATATAGAATCTTCAAGAAATTATTTCCTGCAAACCAGGGCTAATGGTGATTTCTTTTTTCTTTTTTTCTTTCTTTTTTTTTTTTTTTTTTAAGTATTTCAACCCCAGATGTCGGGGCAGTAGCAGCACAGCTGAACACACATGGGAAAGGACTTGCCTGAACTCAACTGATGTGCACGCTTGTGCTTGTGATCCAGGCCAAGGAAGGTTGAGAGTGGATTGCAGTATGGGAACCCTCAGATGAGCTTGAATATCTGTCTGCCTGTTTCTCTCTCAAAACAAGTAAGTGGATTTTAAAAATAATAAACACTTAAAAAAGTTAAAAGAGTCATGTGAATGAAAAATTCGAAGATGAAGATTCAACGTAGAGATAAATATTAAATATTCACCCCCCATTTTAACTCACCTACAAAAGGCATTGATCTTTTTCTTAATGGATTAGATATTAAACTTGCAGGTGATCAAATTCTGTCACAACTATCCAGCTCTATACTTGTAGAACAAAAGCAATCATTGACATATAACAACAAACAAGCATGAGTGTCTTTCAATAAATTATTTGCAAGAATGTATCTTCAAATTGCACCCATACACACCAAATATACATAATATTACAATAAAAATAGAAATTCTCATTGCAAATTAATGTTGTATGGAGAAATAATTGACCAAATTAAAAATGCAAATGATTAATACACAGTAAAAACTTATAAATTTACAAATACTCAAACATAACTTAAAACAATAGTAATCATTTTCATACATGTATCTGTGCATATGTGTACATATATACATGTATATGTATATTTTCTACATTATGCTCACTCTTTGTATAATGTATTCTACTTTTTGTAAAATAAAATTTTATCCCATTGTATAGCAAAATATGGTACATATATACATGTATATGTATATTTTCTACATTATGCTCACTCTTTGTATAATGTATTCTACTTTTTTGTAAAATAAAATTTTATCACATTATATATCAAAATATGCATTTTTTTCTTACAGAAAACTTGGAAGGTAAGTTTATTATCAGTATGAAAAGTAATTCATACTGTCACAGGATATATTAATTACCACTACTTAGTGAATTATATAATTTCTATGTTTCATATAACCATTTATGTGAAAGTTTGTATAATACCTTTAATAATCACTAAATTTTAGCATCCTGAATATGAAATGTAAATTTTTAAATGAATACACAAGCTATTAATAAGCACAACTGTTAATTGATGCATAATTCTACATAATTTTGCATAATTGCACATAACAGTAATATATTTAGCTATTTCTAGACAATTATGTTTTTCACTAAATATTATAAATACTACTGAGATACTTATTTATATGTACTTGTATGAGTTCTAAAATATATATTAATATTGTATCCTTATAGGAAATTTCTAGGATTTATATTGCTATGTGAAATGCTTAACATATAATAAATCTTTGCATGTAAGGTAAAGTTTTTCTTTTCTGAAATAAAAGTATTCCTAAAACAGATTACAAATTATTTGCTCTCTCTCTCTCTCTTATTTTTAAATATTACTTTCTAATAAATAATGAAAATCTGAACTTAATAAAAGCTTTCATTTTTGCTCTCTGTCTCTCCATATATATATATATATATATATATGAAAGTTATTTTTGGAGTAGGACATTTTTCTATAGAAAATAGGACACAACACTGAGATATAATAGGACATTTTTCTATAGAAAATAGGACACAAAATTGAGATATCCAGTTAGATATACTCATAAAGATATTGATACTATGTGTTCTGGGATGGAAAAGGAATCTCTAGGAGGAGGAAATTACAAAAGGAAGAAATGACTATATGAATGGGTAGCATCAATTAGACCTTTGGCCTATTTAGTTCCATCCAATGTATATGTCTACCATTTTTATAATAAGCACTTAAGTCTTGGTATCTTGGTAGCCCCCTCTTTAAAAGTTAAGTTTGAAGAGTAATAGATAAAAGATACTATTCAGTGAAGGACTTTACTGTCCTTACAAAGTTAGAAATCAACTTTTAAATGTCTTCATGGCATTTTGTGGGGGTTGAGTGATAACATGACTGGCCCCACATGGAAGAACTCCAGGTTCACACCCTGAAACCTCCCTGGGCACTGCAGCTCTAGTCTCATGATCAGCTATCTAAGAATGTTGGTGGATTGCAGCATGAAAACCCCTTTGGGGTGCCCATATCCTTGTCTCTGGTTTGCAGTGTATAATAGAAGAACTAAATAAACTTTTAAAAAGTAAAAGAAGAAGCCTTTGGGGGAAGATAGAGAATTAACCAAATGTTAGGTCTGGGCAGTGTCTTACGCCATGGGTAAAAAATATCTGTATTGGGAAGTTTCAGATGTGAATATTGAGGTTCCACCAGGAGGTCTGGAAGCTGCCTGGCAGCATTTGCTGCCCTGAGCGTTGAACACATTTGGAAAGAAAACAGAACTGGCTTTGCTGAAGGCAAAAAACAGTAGGACCACTTGTAAATCCCTGCATTGTTTCCTGGGTTTTAAATTCTCTGCATCTTCTGATATATGCTTAAGCTAAAAAGTTTCCTCCACATAGATCTTACTGTCTAGAAATAGCAGAAATAATTTTTTTCTTCATCTGAAAGAGGAAGATTTGTTTTTTAGGGTGCTGTGTACAGATCTGCAAATTGATGTGGATTTTTGTCTGCATGAATTTTTATTTGGAGATCATTTTATAACACTATTTGACAAGTTAGCATTGGTCTCTTATTAGATGTTATTGTCAGATATTAAAAGATTAAAATACAAATGTAACAGACATGAACTAAGAGTTTGTTACAGTGATCTCCCCCCTTTGGTGGGGGAGACACTATTTTTGTCTGCATGAATTTTTATTTGGAGATCATTTTATAACACTATTTGACAAGTTAGCATTGGTCTCTTATTAGATGTTATTGTCAGATATTAAAACCTGAACCAATGGCTCCAATGGGACACTATGCAACAATCTGAACTGATAGCTCTGAACTGGTGGCTCGGAGAATCACAGTGAGTGACATCCCCCTTGGGGAGATTCTGCCCTTGTGGCTCTGGGAAACAGCAAGAATTGATAAAGCTCTCCTTCTTTCCAAATGGAACAGGATATGACTGGATTCCTGAGTCCTGGGACCTTATGTTATCCTGATGTTTGTCTGTCTCTCTATTGAGTACAGTCTGGAGCGATTGCCATGGAATGTAAGGGCTCCCAATGAAGGAAGACCCAAGAAAAGACTGGGTGGTGCCACTTCATTTTACTATAAGGCCCCTTCATCCTAGCAGGTTTCCTTTGCCAACCTGGTGGCTCAAGGGGCCAGCATGGTTGGCTTCCTGGTCAGAGAACCAGAAATGTTGCAGAAACAGACCACCAAGAAAGCAGTGCCACTCAGAGAGAACTCGTGTTTATTATGCCAGTGGTCCCAGAGGAGCTCATACTCTAAAGTCTGGGCTCTGACTTGAGGAAGGTTATAAAGGCATCTATTTCTTATCCAAGTAATGTCCTTTGAACCAGTTTAGACCGGTTAAGTGTTTAAACTACAGCATATCAGCTTGTCTCAAGTTCTCAGAAAGTGCTGGGCTAGGGGCTGGTTGCTGCATCCTATCTTGCAAGCAGGTCACATAAGCAGAACAGCATTCAGTTGGACACAGTCTGTCTTGCAAGCAGGTTACAGAAAAAGAACAGATAGATAGCAAACAGAATCCATATCAATAGGACTCTTCCAACATGCTGTCCTTGGGACACTATCTTGTGACATATACAAGCCCCCTTATCTCTGTTTTAGTATACTCTTTGGTGATGCTTTCCATTCACTGACTGCATATAATAAAACCCACCTAGAAGCTACAAGATCCCCCCACCCCCGATTCCAGATATCCCATGTTTTTGGCCAAGGTCAATGGGAAAACTCTTTTCACTAAATTTGAAACCTTGCTTATCACTCTCACAATCAAATAAAATAATCTTCTGTATCTGATCACCCTGAGAAAGTCAGGTTTGCCTCTTCTTGGGGCCTGGAGCCTGGGTCACACATGTTCATGCTTAGAAATAAACCACATTAATTATTATTTCTGCAGAGTTGGTTATTTCTGTTGACACAGGTTATCCTTAAAGCTATATATATATATATATATATTGCCATAGGATGTGTATTCTCTCTGGAGAGTGACAGAGAGAGAGAGAGACAGAGACAGAGAAATCACCTCCCAGGAAGAATAGCCATACCACAATCCCTTCTCTTACTCTCCTTTTGAGATTTTGAAAACACATTCACATGTACATGGTGTTTGTTTTTGTTTGTTTGTTTTTTTTGTTTTTGTTTTTTTTTCCCCAACACACCAAATTCTGTACTCAAACCTTGGAATAGACCATGTGAGATCCAGTACGTTAACCACCAAGCCTGCTGGCATTTTTAGACATTCTTTAACATGAAAAAAACTTAAATAAACAAAAACAGAGATTGCTCAGCACTGCACTGGTAATTTACAGTCATGTAAAAGTGCATCAATGTAAAAGGTCATGGGTTTGGTTCTTGGCCAACCTGTTTATGATAGGCACTTGCACGCATGACCCTGGCTGTCTTGGAAGGCTGTACACAGGATTGTACTCTGTTGGAGTATTCAACACCGAGAAACACAATTATCTGCATTTTGGGGTTGTCTTAAACTTATGAAACTTAACAAAAACAGCTTAGACAAAAAAGTGATAAACACCATCTATAATGTAGATTGCTCTTATCCTTAATTATTTCTTTCTACTTTATAATGTATTTAATTATATTATAATCAAAATTAATATTTCAAATTCTATTTGGAGGTATTCTGTAACCAATTTACATCATTTTAATTATTATTCTGTTTTTGTTCTTATTGGAATTCATACATATTTCAAAAGTTTCTTTTCTCCCTCATAATATCACTAACACAAAGCTTCCTGTATATGAGTCTATAGTAAACATTGAAAATGAATATGGTATTAAAATCTAGGATGATAGTTATATAATGAAACAAACAAAAAGTTAGATGATAATTTTTTATGCTTCCTTGTTTCATTTGTCTTATTTAGGTCAGGGTGCTATAACAAGGTACCACTGACTTGTTGACTGAAATCAGAAGCTTTTTTTCGCACAGTTCTGGAGGACAGGGATTCTAAAATCAGGAAACTAGCAGGTTTAGTATCCAATAAGGGCCAGCTTCTCAAGCACCTTCTCTATGTGAACTCAAGCATTTTCTAGTGTCTCCTTTGGAGAGATAGGGAGTATGTTTTGTGATCTCTCCTTATAAAAGTAATAATGCCACCATGAGGAACCCAACCTCACAACTAGATGCATCTCTAATTACCTCTGAAAAGCCCCTCCTACAAATACCATCACATTGGAGATGGTGGCTTCAACATTTAAATTTGGAAGGACACAGACATTCAGCCCATAACTGCATTATTGCCTTCCGCAAAGGTTTATGCCTACTACCATTGTCTGATACCTTTGTCTACTCAAATCTAGTACTATATTTGAAACAAAAAAAACTTTTTATAAAAATATTAGGCCTACAATTTTTAAAGGATTATTTCATTTAACTTTATCTATTTATTGTAATTTCACCAGAGCAAGTGTGTGAGAGAGAGAGAGAGAGGGAGAGAGAAAGTTAAAAAAGGAAGCCACCAAGTCTGAGACTTGAACAGTGGTTGGCCATGTGGGAGTCCAGCACCCTTAACCACCATGCCACCTGCTGGCCCCAGGCCTGCATTATTTTACAACCATTAGCTGTAAGCATAGGAGAAGTATTGATAAGTCCAGTGCAAACACGTAGGAATGAAAGATTACTTATCTACATTTAAATGTATAGTTCATGATTTCTACCATTATACAGACCTCCACCTGTTCCATGTATCTCTTTAAGTATCCCCTTACTACTCCTAATCAGTTTCAAACTCATAGTCGTCAAGAACAAAGTTATTATCTCGTATGTTTGTTATAATACATAAAGCATATGCTGAAGCATTTAGACTGAACACATTTCTTCTGTCTCTTATCTGATGAGAGACTTCTTGGAGAAGAGTTAGAGGGTAAAGAAAGAAAATGAGATTTATGTGATTTATTGCACATTTTATTTTTAATTTTCTAGAGGTTGCTTGCACTGCTGGAGAGAAACAGAGAGAGAGAGTGAGAGAGAAATGGAAAGTGATAATGCAACTCACCCATTGGGGACAGCCATGCTGGATTTCTCAATTTCTTCTTTTGGGGTTCTGGGCAATCATGCGCCTGTGTCTGGCTTATTTTTCAACTCCCCCAGGTCCAGGACTCAAACCATGCAGTTGACCATGTAGTATGCAGCTACCTTAACCACCATGCTGCTGGCTGGCCCAGGTTTTTTTTTCTTTCTGTTTATCAATCACAACCACATCTACATGTGTTCTGTAAATTATGCACCTCTGAGCAACATTGTGTCACATAAATTTATCTGCCTTATAACAACTGGAATTTCAATGTTTTATCAAGTTTCACCAAGCAAATGGACTATTTCATTCTGTCAGTTCACTATCGATGAAAGAACGCAGGTTAAACTGCAGTCCCTTTGCAACTGAATCAATAAACTATAACCAAGTTTATACTAACTCAAAATAACTTAAATTGATGATAATTTAAAGGGGTCATCACTGTCTGGTCAGGAAAAAAGCATGCCTTCTTTGTTCTTTTAAATAATTATTTATTTAATATTATTTGTTATAATTTTTTTTTAAAATTAGACCAGAGAGAGAGAGAGAGAGAGAGAGAGAGAAACGGAAAGTGAGAAAGCAAGTTGCCAGGTCTGGGACTCAAATCATAGTCAGCCATGTGGGAATACAGCATCCCAAGCACAACTCACCTGCTGGCCTACAAGTATACCTTTGAAAGTAGAAATATTTGCCTGTTTCAGCTTCCAGAAGCAGCTCTAAAATATTTACACATGGCTTAAGCCTCTCTTCCCATCCTAGTATCATATTACTCAGTATCTAAGTTCATTCTGTAATTGGGTTCAACCATTCCATGGTTAGTAACTTTTACAAATGGGCATTGAAAATTATGAGGTTGCAGGGGCAGGAGATAATCTTGAATGACTGAGAGTTCACCTAGAACTTACGTTTCTAGTCCTTCAGTTTTATATATGTTACTGTCTGCAACTTTCATGGCCTTGCCCTAAGAATCTAAAAACCAAAGGATGCTGGCAGGTGGCATGGTGATTAAGGGTGCTGGACTCCCATATAGCTGACTGCTGTTCGAGTCCTGGACCTGGCGACTTACTTTCTCATTCTCTTTCTCTCCCTCTCCTTCTCTTTGTCCCTCTCTGGTCAAATCAATCAATCAAACAATCAATCAAGTTAAGTAAAAATAATTCTTTAAAAAAAATCAAAAGAGGCCAATAGCAACTCCATTCAGGGTAATAAAAACATAGCAAATCTTATCACCTTCAGAATATTCTTATAATTTTTTTCGAAATGTTAATATCTAAAATAACATAAAAACAAAATAATCTCTTAACCTATAACTCCATTAATTAATTTGTTTATATTCTGTCTTATTGTAAAAAAATTAAAATATTACAGCTAAATACTTATATTGAAATAAGCTTAAAGAAGTCAGAGCAAATAGAGAGCGAATGACCCAGGTCATTAATTTCTAAACCTTTTGCAACCCTGTCTTTACAAGAAGAATGTGATCCATCCATCTATGTTAGCAAAAGTAAAAATGTATGTTTTTTCCTCACAAAAAAGCTCTCTTCCTAGAAAATGTACTTCTTGATAGTATGTTTAGCCTTTGGGAATGAAGGAAGAAGATTAATATCTATAAATTGTCTTACATGTAATTAAAAGTCTATGATATTTCAAAATTCAACTGCAAAAATGTTCCTTTTCCCATAGGGTTCTATGACAAATTTGTCCATTTGGGCAAGAGGATGACTTGCATGAAACCATAATGAGAGAGTCAATATTCCACAGTGACTGGGTGTAGCAGGTGACAAATTACTTCCCTCAATATTCACCCACATGGTCCCTTAGGGCCAGTCTGTTAAATAGATTAATTTAACTGTTGCAGCTTTCGTGAGAACTGAGAAGCAGCAAGAGTCTACACTCATAATCAAATTAGATTCTTTTTTCTTGGAATCACCAGTGGGAAAAGTAAGAAGGACTGCTTTTTGGAAGACTGTTTTTTATTTTATTTTATTTATTTATTTTTTGCTATAGGGCGTGTGTGCTCGCCAGACAGAGACAGAGAGACAGAAAGTGAGAAATCACACACACACACCGCCCCCCGCAGGGGGACGGCCATGCCACAATCCCTTCTCCTCCTCCATTCTCCTCTCGGGATCTTGGACATGCATGCACACGTGCCCGGCATGAGTTTTAAGTCACCGGGTCGAGACGCAAATGGCTGTGGACTACATGGGAGTCCAACGACATACCATTACGCTAACTGCTGGTCCCTTGGAAGACTGTTCTAAAGAGCATGTATTTTAAGTGAAAGAGGGCTGTTTTTGTTTTTGTTTTTTTCACTCGTTGACTGCCCCCACTATTAATTGGATAGGTTAATTTAATACTGGTAAATGCCATAATTTTGATTCTAGTGCATATTTAATGATTCACTCAATCATTCAAACCTATTTATCACTTTCCTCTCTAAGACTCAAGTACAAATAAGGAAGCTTGACCATTTATGTTGATGAATTATTTCTAATGGCCTATGAAAAAACACTTCATTTTCTTTTAATATCCACTCTCAAAGTCTGATACTTTAGTACACTATTGATTCTAACTTCCACCTTGTAAGACACAGAGAAGAGAAGATCTAGCATAGTAAGATTTTGATATTAATTAAAATATATTGAAGTGATGGCCCAAATGGACTAAGTATGAGAAATGAAAGACACAGCAGTTGGTACCTAAAGGGTAACTATGTGAGCCAATGAACAGAAGTCTGGGAGAGAAGGGTAACTGTGAGTGGTGGTATGCAGAATGGAATTACGGAATTAGTAGCTAACACATTTTGATCAGTGTCAAAGTGTAGAAGGTAACTGTAAGACTTCTTTTTGAAAACTGAGCCAAGTTTATTGGAAATGAGGTATAATTATTCTGTTTGGGGTGAATTTTCCAAATACATATTAAAATCAGCAAAGATGATGACAAGGGTTGGAGTCAAGAGACATGGTTGCCATGGCTAAGGAAAGCATTTGACATCTCCCTCCCACTTACACCAAAACGCATTCAGTTACCAAGGTCTGTGGTATTACTGCTTGAATTTCTTTTCAATTTGATCACTTGTTTCCAATGTTACTAACACTACTTGCATTATTTAATTGAATCATTGTAATACGTTTTTAATGGGTCTCCCCTCTTACAAATACATTTGCTTTAGAACAGTGTTTATTTATTTATTTTTTGGAAAAAGGCAACTCCTATGTTAACCTTTTGTATCAATATTAACCTTTTTTTCTATATCCAGTAAACATTTGTGGGTCCAGCAGGTGGTGTGGTGGTTAAAGTCACTGGACTCCAACATGACAGACCATGGTTCGAGTCCCTGACTTGGTGGCTTGCTTTCATATTTTCCCTCTCTCTCTCTCTCTTTCTCTTTCTCTCTCTTTGCTCAAACTGGAAAATAATAATAATAAATAAAGTTAAATAAAATAATTCTTTAAAAAATGTAAAGAGACAACTAACATTTGTTGAAAATTTCTCTGGGTTCTCTCCATATTGAAGATAAAATGTGAATTATTACCTTAGCCTATAGGTCTAGTTATCTCTCCCACATATCTCACGTTACTCCCTCACTTCTTTTCAAGGTTAGATTCATGTTCATCTTTATCAGTTCCCGAAATATACTAAATACCTTCTAGATCTTGTCCTTCAAATGTGTCCCTTGTACTCTCTCTTTTTCATTCTACATCTCCACATCTCCACCTTTACAGGTGATCCATAATCATCTTTTTGATGATCTGTTTTATAATTTTGTCCCCAAATTTTACCACTATAAAGTTTGCAAAGTCTCTCTGCTTAACTATGATTAATTTTTACTATCATAAAAAGTCCAACCCCAATTTTTCAATACTTTCTTTAAGCACTTCTCCATAGATCCAAAGTAGTGTAAGACGTTCTATTTTGAGCTTTTCTATACCTGTGTTGAAATATAACGAAGTGAGGCTATGTAAGTTAAATTACAGAAACAAGGATCTCTGCTAATATTTCAGAGTTTTATTGTTTATTTGGCAATGACAACGTTATTTTATTCTAGTCTAACTATAAGCCATCTTCTTTGTGAGAGGAATTAGAACAAAATATATGTTGAGCTAATAAATATTTTATTCTAAGTCTATTAGACCAAGGAACCAAAGTTACCTTATAGAGACAAAAATCTCTCCATAAGCATTATGATAGTCTTAAGTTTTACTTTAATTCCATGAATGTGACAGAAAAAAGAGAAATGATCAATAATATCCTTTTTCTGTTAACAAAGATTAGTTTTTAGCTTTTCAGAACTGGTTATGCCAATGTAGACAAGAAGTAAATAACCATATAACCATCTTTTTTTTGCAATTATTCTTCAGTCGTCAAGGCATACCATTCTTAATCATTTCTTTCTTACTTTTTTTGCACACTGCAGCCAGGAGAACAAATGTGGATGAAGCCGTTGAGGTCATCATAGACCATGAAGACAAAAAACATTCTCTATTAAAGATGGTACAGCAGTTGAGATTGTCAATGCCTTTATGAAACTGTTCTGAGGGACCAGAGTATGGCATAACGGTTATGTCACTAGACTTCCATGTAGTCAACCATGGTTCAAATCCCAGACCCAGTGGCTTCAAACTCATGCCAGGCGCATGTGCATGTATGCCCAGGATTCCAAGAGAACAGTGGAGGAGAAGCAATTGTGACATGAGGGATTGACTTCTCACTTTCTGTTTATCTCTCTGTCTCTTTCTAACAAAAGAAAAAAAATTGTTCTACATAGTGTCTATCTGGTTATCTTTCATATTGACTGAATTGTTCATTGTAACATCTGTTATAAGTTTATTTACTTATTTTTTAAAAGAAGCATTTTATTAAACTTTATTTATCTATTTCCTTAAAATTGTTCAGAGATGGGACAGAGTGACTGACAGAAAGAGAGAGAAAGAGAGAAAGCAAGCTTCCAGGTCCAGGACTCAAACAGTGGTTAGCCGTGTGGGAGCCCACTGCCTTTAACTTTCACACCACCTGCAGATCCCAATTTTACTTATTTTTAAAAGAATGAGATAAAAAAAAATGAGACAAAGAGACATGTACTCCAACTGGGTGTTCACACCACTGTCTACCTCAGTCTCAACCATATCTGCCTTGTCCAGAAAGATGTTGAAATGCAATCCTGGAACCCTGCTATGTGCAGCCTGACAGAGCAGTGCATTACTGCTGCTCTGTCTCTGTTGTCCTGTTAAATATATCTTAAGACTCTTTTCTTCCTTTTCCCTCTATTTTTACATCCATATCTGGTCCATAAACTCCAAGAAGCTTTTCTAACTAACATTGTTTGGTCTTACCCATCTGGAGATAGTCTTATTTGTTTTCTTTAATGAGGGATATAATTTTGATGTGCGGTATGGGAAAGAGAGAATATCCACCATTTAAGTATCAAACATAAACAAATGCACGGAGAAAAGTATAGTGAGTACTTAGGAAATGCTTATAGCTTCTTGATTCACTTTTAGAATTTGCAATTTTTTTTTTTTTAACTTTGGCATTGGTATCAATGCCTGGATTTTGGAGGAGTGCTAGTAGAGGATGCTCCATAACATGATTTTGGTATGGAAGAAGATCCATGTCTTCTATTTGAGAAACATTATCTGTCATTTAAACTTTTGTTCTTTCAACTGTTCAAAGATAAAACATACAATCACTTTTACCTGTGTCCTGTTTACATATTTCATAAAGTATTTTTGATTGTTTGATATACTTCACACTTATATCTTTAGATATATGTTTAAATGCATAGATTATTATCTTCTTTGTGCATATCATCAAATGACGTGTGTACTAGAAAGAATCAGCCTACTTTTGCTTCCATTAGTAATTTAGTAATCTCCTTTATCAGATGAATTACATATTTCAGCAGCTGCTATCTGAACATCACCTTATTAATGTTTAACCTTCAATCAGTAAATGTATGCTTATCATACTAGTAGAACTTAGAGTGTTAATTATAAAACTTATATAATCCAGTGAATTCAACATCATCTGCATAATATCCTTATTAGTTTCAGGGGTTTCTTTATATATCTACAATATTTAGAAACATTAGGGAAAACAGCACCATATTAAAAATGTAATAATCTGGTTCATGAGGTAAGATGGCTTACTAGAAGCACGCACTGTAGCAGTTTTCTGGGAAGAAATATTACTAAAATATTTTAATAAAGTCTAAACTGGGAGCAAAAGAGTGAAGTGAAATTGACTTAGTACAATAGAAAGAATTCAGGACCTTCTGGAGTATGGAATCTCTGCTTGGAAAAACAATCAATTGCTTGAATTTGGTGAGGCCCCCAAGCCCTCCCTCACCATAGAGTGGAGGAGGATGCATGAGGACCTCTTCTTCAGAACTTTGAATTTCATACTACCACCTCAGAATCTAACATTCCCCATCTGCAGAAAACCAACAAGACAGGTATGAAACTAACATTTTCATACAACGTACATGAATATTTCTCTTAAAATACTTTGGCACTCACATCTGAACCCCACCCAGAGCCCAAAGATCTCAGTGCCATCTTGGGCTGACCAGTAGGTGGCCCTTTGACTGGTTTTCTGACAAAGCATTAGCATCTCTACAGCCTGGAAGAAGTAGAAGACACAACACAGAGGTGAAGAAGACCCTATAATTGGAGATAATAGGTGAATACTCACAATGACTGAAGCTTACCAGCCCCACCCACACAGACACAGACACACACACACACACACACACGCACACACCAGAGACATGTGAATTCTGCCTTGCTCACCAGAGTGTGAAGTATGAGAGCACCCTATTGTCAACAGAGACTGAGGGATCTGGACCCTGACTGGTGGGCAGGACAGACCCGTGCTCTCCCTCCTCTCAGACACAGGTCATGGGGAGTAGCTACCTTACCAATCTGAGACTACCACAGTGTAGCTTCTTTGGACATCTTTGAACTATAAGAGTAGGCAAAGGAAAGGGGAGAGACACCTGACAGAGTGGAGAGCACCAGAGATTCTGGTTCTAGGACAGAGGGGAGAAAATTTGGCACTGCCCCGACCTCATCCTGCAGTACAGGATCCAGTCATCCAATTCCCAACAAGAATCTGCTCAAACAGATCAGCCTCCTTGGCTCCTGGGGGCTCAGGAAAACATGGTATTGGCACAAAATGAACACAGAGACCAATGGAATGAAGAGAATCAAGAAATAATCCCACAAACATAGAGCTTACTGATTTTTGACAAAAGACATAAGACAATCCAATGGAAAAAAGAAAATTTTCAGCTAATGGTGCTGCAAGTACTAGATAGTCACCTGCAGAAAAATAAAACTGGACCCCCATCTCTTACCATTAACAAAAATCAGTTCCAAATAAAACAAAGATCTAAATGTAAAGACTCAAACCATAAAACTATTCATGGAAAGCACAGGGGAAATACCTGAAGACATTGAAGTTGGCAAATATTCATTAAATAAAACCCCTAAAGCATGGGCAACAACTCTAAAAGTAAACAAAAGGTGTTACCTCAAACTAAAATACTTCAGCAAAGTATTGGAAATGGTAAATAGAGTAAAGAGAGAGTCCACAAAATGGGGGAAAAAAAAACTGGTGAAATATAGTGGAAATAAGGGGTCAATAACAGAATTGATAGGGAACTCAAGCAGCTTACCTGCAGAAAAACTAATAATCCAATTAAAAAATGGCCCACTAATCTGAGCAGACAGTTCTCAAATTCTCAAAAGAAGATACACAAATGGCCAAAAGAAGATGAAAAATATTCAATATCTCCTATCAGAAGAGAAATGCAAATAACCGCAATGAAGTGTCACCTATCCCCAGTCAGAATGGCTATGATCAAAAAGCAAAGAATAAGTGAAGGTGAGGCTACAGTAAAAAGGGAACCCTCATGTACCATTGCTGCAAATTTAAAATAGCATATCCATTGTGGAAAACAATATGAAAATTCTTCAAAACTTTACAAATAGAATACCACATGACCCAGTAATCCTACTCTTGGGTACTCATTCAAAAGACATGAGATCACTCACTTGGAAAGACACTTGCACATCCAGGTTTCCTGCAACATTATTTACAATGGCTAAGACATGGAATTAATCTAAGTGTCCAACAATTGATGACTGCTTTAAAAATGTGGCACATATGCCCAATGGAATACTACTCATTTATAAAGAGCAATCAGATCTTGTCATGTGGTCAAATCCAGGAGACGTAGTGCTAAGGGTAATAAACTGACTATGAAAGATAAACACTGTGTGTCCATACTCACAGTACCAAATGCCTGCACTCTAGGCCAAAAATGGAAAAATTTGAAGGCATAGAAGTAGTGAGGACGTAGACATCAATGACTACATAAGGGGTGGTGAGATGGGGAGGATAGCAGGGATTCAGTAAAAGCAGCATTTAATAAACATAAGAATGCTGGTAGATGAAACAATTGGGCTGTGAAAACACATACCACGGGACTAGCAGGTGGCGTGGTGGTCAAAGCACTGGACACTCCCACATGACCAACCATGGTTCAAGTCCTGGATTTGGTGGCTTGCTAACTCACTTTCTCTCTCTCTCTCTCTCTCTCTGTGTCTCTCTTTGATCAAATTAAAATAAATGAATGAATAAATAAAATTAAAATTATTTATAAAAAAACACATACCATAACTGAATAATAAAAAAAGAAATTGCCAATATATTATATATAATGTATATGGTATTATATATGTATAATACACATATTAAAACCCATAGATTTTATTTTGTTTTGTTTTATTAAAAATGTAAATGAAAGAGGGAAATAAGAGATTCCTTTATTTCTTTTTATTTCTGTGAACTTTCATATTCAGACCAATGCAAAATAATATGCGTATGTACTTTCTATATTACATATATAATATTATGTAATATATATTATATTGGTGATATCTGTTATACATAAATTATAATGTTTGTTTCACACACACACACACACACACACACAGGCAATGTCTGATTTTTTTCACTCAGTTCTTGTGTGCACAATGCATACATACTTTGAAAAATCCATGTTGTGTTCCACAAAGATGTACAATGATTAAAAGTAAATAAATAATTATAAAATAAGATAGAAAAAATTAGAGAGAATTTGTGGCTATTTTAGATTAGATTCAATGATACAAATAATGTCAGAAAACAAGCTATCATTTGGTATTTATTCTCTCGTTTTCTTGTTCATAAAAGGGATGGTTATTATCACAGTAATTCAGATATTTTAACTCACTATTGATCTAATTTGTGCCTACCAATGTTTTCTTCCAGTTGAAGTGATCAGTGAGAACTACCTTTTCTAAGTCTGATACCATGTGCTCAGATATTGTCAAAATCAGATGTGTAGTTCAAGACTATAAGAAACTGCATTTAGGATGATTTTAGTATCAAGAAGGATTTTTTTTTAATGATCATTTATTTTATTCATAGTAGAGTATACATGTGCACAAAAGAAAGAGAGAGAGAAGCTCCCTTGACAGGGGCCCATCACACTGCATTCTTTTTCCTTCCATAGCCTTCCAACTCCAGAAAATTGGAGGCATTCACACACCTGTTCCCAGTGTGATCTCAAGCCTACCCAGAAGTCTGAACACATGGTTGGCCATGTACCTTCTGGCATAGCAATTCAGTTTGCTGTAGACTTTGCCTCCAGCCTGAGCCTCAAAAAGCGTTTTCTGAATGTCTGTAACTAGCATCAGTGTTTAGTCATTTCTGTGTGACTGCAAGATAGAGAGGCTACCTTCCTTTTCTTGCCCTTCTACCAGCAGTTAATTGTTACTTTCTGTTACATGGTTCTGCTGGGCTAGTGAGGAGATGCTGAAATGCTCTCTGATGTCCCAATCCAGGCATTGCGTATGAGGGTCTTGAGAGTGTGGCTTTTTCTGTGTTCCTGTCCCTCTACCCAAGGTAACAGAACTCTGTCTCGTATCTTCGTCAGATCTTGTATTAGAACAATCCTGTAGTAATCCTGGTATATTTCTCACTCATTTTCAGGTTGAGTGTTGATTTATTTATTTAACCTTACTTTAGCACTAGTGGGTTGTATTACTCATTCCCAATGATTTACAGCTTTTATTCTCTCTGAGGGTCAAGTTAAAAAGAGTCACAGGGCTTTTCACCTTATCTGGGTCTGGTGCAATCTGTCTCTCCATACTTACACCAACAAGAAAAAGTTCATTGAGGTCCACCCTTCCCACCCTCCTCAAATCTGATGTGTTTTAGTTATACATTCATTATTTATTTCTTTATTTTTGTTAGAGCGATTTTTGCTATAGGGCGCATGTGCTCACCATCACCAGAAAAACAGAAAGCAAGAAATCATCCCTCAAGGGAGGATGGCCATAGCACAATCCCTTCTCCTCCAATTTCCTCTCAGGATTTTAGGCATGCAAACACACACACCGAGTGTGAGCTTCAAGCCACCGGGTCTGGAATTTGAACAGCAGTCAACTATGTGGGAGTCCATTGATGTAACCATTACCCATCTGCTGGTTACCTCAATGTGTTTTATTTATTTATTTATTTTTAAATTATTTTATTTAACTTTATTTATTCATTTTAATTTGACCAATAGGGACAGAGTGTGAGAGAGAGAGAGAATAAGAAAGCAAGTCACCAGATCCAGGACTTGAACTGTGGTCAGTCATACAGGCATCCAGCTCCCTTTACCATCATGCCACCTGCTGGTCCAATCCCAATGTGTTTTAAAAGTACATGTGGAGAGGCCAGCAGGTGGTGTGGTGATTAAGGTGTTGGACTCTCACATGCTTGAATGTAGTTCAAGTCCCAGACCTGGTGGCTTGCTTTCTCACTCGCTTGCTCTCTCTCTCTCTCTCTGTCTCTCTCTGGTCAAATTAAAAAAAATAATATTACTAATAACAATAATTTTAAAATAAAATCAACTTTTTAAAAAAAGCACATGCAGAGGCTGTGAAAATAATCTTATAATAAATATTGTAAATGGTCCTTGTGTATTGAGCTCTGCAGGGTCTATATTGACTATCCACAATAAGTCCTTAATAATCAGTTAAACATTTAGTTATAGGGACTAGCAGGTGGCAGGGAGGTTAAGTTGGCTAAATTCCACATGGGTGACTCTACAGTTTAGTTCCAGACACTGTAGCTTGAAAATAATGTCAAATACCTGCGCCTGTGTGCCACAAATTCCAAGACAAAATGGAAGAGAAGGGATTGCAGTGTGATCATCTTCCCTTGAGAGTATATTTTCAGTTTCTCTTTCTCTTCTTCTTTCTCTGTCACAAGAGTGCAGATCACCTATAGTAAAAACAAACAAGCACAGAAACAAATGATTATATTTGCATCACCCTGTTAACCTTCCTTCTGGCCACACATTTGTCCTGCGTTCTGCCTTGGGGAAAAACTGCATATGTTCCATGTCTTCACTGATGGGCCCATTCATCTTGGAATTCTCACTACTGGTATTCTCTGTGATCTAATACTACTGGTATTTTCTATATTTTTTCTTGTGGGGAGAGGAGTCAATAAAGTTTTAACTTCAAAGTTTAAGTGAATTTTTCTCTTCATTAAATTGAGAGTGACAACCTTTTATCCTTTTTTTTTTTTTTTTTGGAGAGGTTTTTGCCATAAGGCGCATGCACTCGCCAGATGGACTGAGAGAGATAGAGAGACAGAAAGCAAGAAATCACCCCCCCTAGGGGGGATGGCCATGCTGCAATCCCTTCTCCTCCATTCTCCTCTCAGGATCTTGGGCACACACGCACACGAGTCCAGCATGAGTTTTAAGCTACTGGGTCCGGGACTTGAACTATGGTCGACTACGTGGGAGTCCAGTGACATAGCCATTACACAACTGCTGGTCCCACAACCTTTTATTCTTTTGAATCTGAGTTGGAAATGCAACTCTTTTACTCCTCTGATTTTTATATTCAACTTCATCTTTTCTAATTTAGTCTTTATTCATAGTCTTTCTTCATATATTTACACGATTCAATGAGTCAAAATTTACATCTATAGAGAGTGCACATAGACATTTTTGCTTCTTTACTTTGTCTTATTCCCATGGGTATATATATTTTTTTGGTTTTCTAGCGATTTATTTTGCAAATTCAAGCTATTTTATTTATTTATTCATTTAGTGAAATTTTTGCTATATGGTGTGTGCACTTGCCAGAGAGACAGAGAGTCAGAAAGTGAGAAAGCACCCCCTGGGGAGATGGACACACCACAATCCTTTCACCTTCACTCTCCTCCCAGGATCATAGGCATGCACACACATGTGCCCAGTGTGAGTTTCAAACTGCCAGGTCCGGGACTTGAACAGCAGTCAGCTACATGGGAGTCAAGTGATAGAGCCGTTATGCCATCTGCTAGTCAACTGTTTTATGTTTTTTTATCTCCTTTTCCATTGTGAAAATGTTCATATTCCCTTTTTCATCTTTCTTCTTTTTTTTTTTTTTCACTGAAACTGTAGCTCCTGAATCTCTCTACATATCAGCATTATTTGTATTGCTTTAAGGTAATCCACATAATTTCCTCATTCTTTCCTCTTGTGCTTGACATTTGAGTTGTTTCTCTTTATTTGCTTTTGGAAAGTGTTCTAGAAAAAGGGAGTGTAAAACAAATCCTAGAGGCACAAGTCACTTGATGTGTTAGAGGATAGGTGAAAAGTGTAATATTAGTTAAATAATTCTGAAGACATAGAAAGGTCCACTTAGAGCATATGGTAAGTTTTATTTTTGTTTTCTAAGTGTGATGATTAGCAAGTAGAAGATATTTTGGCTTACATGCAGTGTAAGAGAAGTGACCAATTGAATAAAAACTGTTACTAACCTCTTCCTGTTTGGCATAACGTTTGCCTTTTGATTTTTCTGTTGTATTCTACTTGACTATCATTTAGTAGTCAGTTGAAAGGGAAAGTTGTTCACAGGAGTGCTTATCGCTTGACACATGCCCCATCTTTCCTTTTATGATTTGCTCCTACAAGGGTGTATTCAGGAAGTTCTAGCACATTTTCTATTTATTGTGACTTCTATTCAGGATGATAAGTCATTGCATAGTCCTTTGTAACTTCCTAGCTTCTTGATTCTTTTACAGTTCATGAAAGTGAATCTCTCAAAGTTGCATGCAATTTTATTTTTCCTTATTTAGTGCTATAGTGTTGCCCTGTATTCATAATATATTTTTTTCTGATTTGATTCCTATATATAACTATTAGATTTAAATACATGTGTTCATAACATTTATTCCCATGAATTTTTCAATTTTTATTTTTGCCATAGGGTACATGCAATCACCAGAAGGAAGTAGAGAGATGGAATGTGAGAAATCATCCCTCAGGAAGTATTGCCACACCACGTTTTCTTCTCTCCTGTTCTGTTCTTGTGATTTGGGTCAAGTACATACATGCACCTGACATGTCTCTCAAGCCGCAGGGTCCAAGACCTGAGCCACAGATTGACATGTGGGATCCAGAGCCTTAACCATCATAGCACCTGCTGGGCCTCCCAAGGATCTTTTACATACACTTGTAAGGAAAGACTTATCGATATAACCCTGGAATAAAGATAAATACAGGAGATGCAAAGTAAAGCAGACAGGAATGACAAAATGCTACATTGTAAACAATAAAAGAGTGATCCTAAAATATTTATCCTTGTCAAGTATATTGAGACACTTTAGGACTAACAAATTTTAAATAAAACAGTTGGCAAGAATATATTGCACAGAGAGACATATATTTAAAATTCTTAATGAAAATGTATAGCCAAATCTGTTTCAAGAGATTTAATTTTATTATCTTAAAATAGAATATGAAGAGGAAGCAAAATATCAAAGTACTTTAATAAATGAACTTGAAAAGGAGGAAACAATTTTGCAAATGTGGGGGAGAAAAGTGCGTAGGCAATAAATTTAATGTAATAGGTCATGAAAAAATGTCTAGCAAAACTAAATTATTGTATGCTTCTTATCAACAAGAAAGTGCAAATACTGAGAAATGAACTTGTAGGGGAAGAATTCTATATAGAGTTTCTGTGAACAGGTAATGTTTTTGAACAAAACCCTAAATACTATGCTGAACTTGGACAAAGTCAGGCAAAGTTGTTTGAGAAATTTCTAGGCATAAAGAAAGGTGAGTAAAAAGGCAGATGCATCTTTGATGTATTTGAGAAACAACATGGAAACCAATCGACCTTGAGCGAAGGTGGCCAGAGCAAGAGAGAGTAGTAGGAACAGGACCATCAATAGAGAAAGTAAAGCATTGCTTTTTGAGCCTTAATTATGATTTTGAATTCAGAGTGAGTGTGCAAATTATTCAGCATGTGTAAGTCACTTGACTGTGATCCTGTGAGACTGTTGGAGATTCTTCATCTCTTGATGCTTGCTCTTATGACCTGTCAGTGTTTGAATACCATCTCGCTCAATGAGGAGTCTCTAGGCCAAGAACATAGTGTGACTCCCAACTTCAGAAGTGTTGAAATGAAGATTTGCTTCGGAGAGCAGTCATCTCTGAATTTCTGATTGTTCTTGTATCCTGTGATTTACTGTGGACATTCAGGAAGTCAGATATTTAAAGAAATAGAAGAGAGGAAAAGAAAAAAGAAAGTGCACGATTTGGTGAGTCCAAAGTCAGAAAGCTAATGGACAGGCACGAGGAAGGCTGGGAGGTTGGTTGTAGCAAATGCAGCTGATGTCCCACTGTCTCCCTCGGTCTGCTTCTAAGTCAGTACCAGCTATGGAACTGTTCAGTTGCATTGCCTGCTCACATGGTTTTCTTTATTAAGTGCTTGAGTCTTTCAGCTGCTTCTTTATCCAAGATATCTCTCTGATGCTTTAATAATTTGCTCAGTGCATGCAAGACATTCTGTTTATTAAAAGCTCAGTGTCCATAGGAACAAGCAATGGGGGTCAAAGTATCAAATGAATTCTTCTAATTTTAGTAATTTTGATTGGCTAATCTTGAGGTGTGTTTTACCTGGATTCTCAGAGGTTCAATAGAGAATTAACTTCTGCCTGTCCACTGTGGTAACCTACTAAATTGTAATTTATTCTATGTAATTAAACATTTATCATTTTTGTGTTGTGACCATTCAAAATCTTCTTATTTTTGCTATTGCAAAATATACTTTGAATTGTCAACAACTATAGATACTTTATGGAGCTATGGTACTCTAGAACTCATCACATTCATCTAAATAGTCTTATTTTTAAACAAAATAATTTATTTAGATGTTTATTTAGTGTGAGAGAGAAAGACATAGGTTGTCCCAGCACGGTCTTCACACCATGATCTGTTCTGGGCTTCAGCCCTCCATGACCACTTCATGCACATGCAGGGACACCTGGCAACGTGGTTCCTGGACCTTTCCCTGCGACTTGAGCACTGGGGAGCATTGTTTTACTACTGCCCCTCTGTGGCTGGCTAATACCGTCTACTTTATTGTGTATTCTTTTCTCTTATTTACACATTCTCCTTAATACTCATTTGTCCTTTCTAAAATCACTCCCTACTTCAACCACCTATATCTAACTTTTGTCTCCTGGACTAATTTTGAAAAATTTTACAGTAAATCTGACTTCCTGAGGAAAGAAGTGTTAGAGTTTTTAGTACAAAAAAAAATCTTCAAAAGAAATTACACTAATGAATATTGATAAATAAAAGTCTTTGGGAAAAAAAAGGATGGAAATTCTTTCTTATTGTCCAAGAAAACGTCTATTCAAATTGTTTCAACCTTTTATACCTCTGCTTATTTTTTTTCTGACTCTGTAAGTATTATTAGAAGTCTCTTTATAGTCATTTTATGATTGAGACCAAGAAGTTTAGAAGATTCAGTTAGTAATTTCATTGTAGATATGGTCACACATAAAGAGTGTCTCCAGCCATTGCTCTGGTAATCAGAAATCTCAAACAAATTTACCCAGTTTTTGCATACATATGATGTTCCATTTGGTGCAGTAGAAAGAAGCTTGATGATTCAATATGCTAAATCTAGTCCTTGAATGTTCTCTATGAATGCAGTGTATTTAGTCCTCACCATATCCATGTGCAGTGAAAGTTGGATATGAGAATAAAATATGATTACGTAGTCAAGTGATTCCATGTTTCATGTATTTTAATATTAATTAATAATAATTCTCAGCCCAATTTCAAGAAATATTTGTTTATCTTTCCTGCTGGTAATTACAGTTTCACATCTAACATTTCAGTCTAACCTATCCAACTAACTGCCACATAGTGATCATTTTGATACTTTAATTAAATTTCACTCATTCTCCTCCATTCTCTAGAATTTTGTGCATGCATGCACATGTGCCTGGTGTGAATTTGAAAACAGCAGGTTCAGGACTTAAAATGAATTTGAAAACACCAGGTTCAGGTCATATGAGGGTTCAGCAATGTAATCACTATGCCATCTGCTGGCCCCCAAATCTCATTCTTAAGGGACAAAGTTATAAAGCTGTATCAATATGGTACCTTTTCCTAATTTTATTCCTTTTTCTCTAATTACAAGGTTTATAGCTATCAAAGTTTCTCAAGAATGTAAAGCTTTAATCTTTTAAAAATGGAGTCAAATAAGTGGTTTTAATGTTAATATAATTTTAAAAGAATTATTAGTTTAAATTTATTTTTTATTATTTTCTAAAATTCTCCAGAGAGAGAAAGGAAACGTGTGAAAACAAGGCACCAGGACTGGGACTTGAACTGCAGTTGGCCACATGGACGTCCAGTGCCTTAACCACTATGCCACCTATTGGCCTAAATATATATATGATTTTGCAAAATAATAATTCTCAGCCCAATTTCAAGAAATATTTGTTTATCTTTCCTGCTGGTAATTACAGTTTCACATCTAACATTTCAGTCTAATCTATTTTGAGCTTATTTTTATATATCGTGTGAAATATGTTTTATTTTTTATTTTGTATATGTCTACCAGATTTCTTAAAACCATTAATTGAAGATTCAATCCCTTAGAGCATGTTATTGGTCCTTTTTTTTTTTTAATAAAGACTTTTGCTACAGAGTGCATGCACTCACCAGAGAGACACAGAGGCAGAGACACAGAAAGTGAGAAATCACCCCCCAGGAACGATCGCCATGCCCAATCTCTTCTCCTCCATTATCCTCTCAGGATTTTGGATGTGCATGCACATGTGCCCAGTGTAGTTTAAGTCACTAAATATGGGACTCAAACTTGGTCAACTATGTGGAAATCCAGTGATGTAACCTTTATATCATCTTGGCACTTTTATCAATGATTGACTATAAATACAAAGATTTTTTTCTGGGTTCTACTCTGTTCCATTATTCAATAGATCTGTTTTATGCCAGTATCACACTATTTTTATTACTATAGCCTTCTAGCATGTTTTGAAATCAGGTAGCTGATGCCTCAAACTTTGTTCTTCTGTTTCATGATTGGTTTGGCCATTCATGGTCTTTCATGATGTCCCGAAATTTAGGAATCCATTTACTACTCCAGTCACTTAGCAAGCATATATAAAACACTACCTTCTCTACCAGACAATGTTGTAAGCAATGGCATTTATAGCAGTCAACAAAACATGGTCTCTGCTTCCTGAAGGTGCATTTGAGATGAGAGGATGAAGTTGCAATAGCCCATTAATGAAGGCTGGACTCCGAGGAGAAACTAAGTAAAAGCTTTAGTTAGTTTTTGTTGCTGTATTGGGGGTCCGGCCCCCAAATCTCATTCTTAAGGGACAAAGTTATAAAGCTGTATCAATATGGTACCTTTTCCTAATTTTATTCCTTTTTCTCTAATTACAAGGTTTATAGCTATCAAAGTTTCTCAAGAATGTAAAGCTTTAATCTTTTAAAAATGGAGTCAAATAAGTGGTTTTAATGTTAATATAATTTTAAAAGAATTATTAGTTTAAATTTATTTTTTATTATTTTCTAAAATTCTCCAGAGAGAGAAAGGAAACGTGTGAAAACAAGGCACCAGGACTGGGACTTGAACTGCAGTTGGCCACATGGACGTCCAGTGCCTTAACCACTATGCCACCTATTGGCCTAAATATATATATGATTTTGCAAAATAATAATTCTCAGCCCAATTTCAAGAAATATTTGTTTATCTTTCCTGCTGGTAATTACAGTTTCACATCTAACATTTCAGTCTAATCTATTTTGAGCTTATTTTTATATATCGTGTGAAATATGTTTTATTTTTTATTTTGTATATGTCTACCAGATTTCTTAAAACCATTAATTGAAGATTCAATCCCTTAGAGCATGTTATTGGTCCTTTTTTTTTTTTAATAAAGACTTTTGCTACAGAGTGCATGCACTCACCAGAGAGACACAGAGGCAGAGACACAGAAAGTGAGAAATCACCCCCCAGGAACGATCGCCATGCCCAATCTCTTCTCCTCCATTATCCTCTCAGGATTTTGGATGTGCATGCACATGTGCCCAGTGTAGTTTAAGTCACTAAATATGGGACTCAAACTTGGTCAACTATGTGGAAATCCAGTGATGTAACCTTTATATCATCTTGGCACTTTTATCAATGATTGACTATAAATACAAAGATTTTTTTCTGGGTTCTACTCTGTTCCATTATTCAATAGATCTGTTTTATGCCAGTATCACACTATTTTTATTACTATAGCCTTCTAGCATGTTTTGAAATCAGGTAGCTGATGCCTCAAACTTTGTTCTTCTGTTTCATGATTGGTTTGGCCATTCATGGTCTTTCATGATGTCCCGAAATTTAGGAATCCATTTACTACTCCAGTCACTTAGCAAGCATATATAAAACACTACCTTCTCTACCAGACAATGTTGTAAGCAATGGCATTTATAGCAGTCAACAAAACATGGTCTCTGCTTCCTGAAGGTGCATTTGAGATGAGAGGATGAAGTTGCAATAGCCCATTAATGAAGGCTGGACTCCGAGGAGAAACTAAGTAAAAGCTTTAGTTAGTTTTTGTTGCTGTATTGGGGGTCCTTTGTTTCTTAAATCTAACATTTAACTGGTTTATTGCATATAGTCACCCAAGATTTGCTGGGTATTGGACCAGAAAAGAACAGCTATTACACTCTCAGATTGGAGTTATCATTAATTCTGGCAGCTCTGATGGTACAAGGAGGTGCATGATGAAACTAGGACTGGGTGATGTCTTCTTCTTCCTCCTCTTGGCAGATTACAGAGAGAGCAAAGGAAGCTGATCCTCAGGGAAGGCCAAATGAGCTGAAAAGAGGGATCAAATAAAATAATGTAAAGATTATTTTCTAATAGTGAAGGCAAAACCTGGGGATTGGCCACCTACTATAGAACCCTGTCTTAGAATTCTTAATCTAATGCCAAATTGTAATGAAAAATATTATTTTTGCTTAACTTATAGAACATAGATAGTAAAATATTTTATTTGGGCTTCATGTTATCAAACTACATTTAATTTTAAAATTTCAAGTATTTTCTCTTTTTCTTCAAAAAATTATTTATTTAATTTTATGCACTTATTTATTTGTTTTGATTTGACCAGACAGAGACAAAGAGAAAGAAAGTGAGAAAGCAAACCACTAGGTCTAGGATTTGAACTGTGGTTGGCCATGTGTAAATTTCCAGTGTCTTAACCACCATGCTACCTGTTGGTCCCCTAAATTTCAATTTTTTAAAAGAAAATTCATGTTAGATTTTTTTTTTCTGCTATAGGGCATGTGTGCACGCCAGACAGACAGAGAGAGACAGAAAGCGAGAAATCACCCCCCAGGGGTTATGGCCATGCCACAATCCCTTCTCCTCCATTCTCCTCTCGGGATCTTGGGTACACACGCACACATGCCCGGCATGAGTTTTAAGCCACCAGGTCCAGGACGTGAACCGCATTAGACTACATGGGAGTCCAGCGACATAGCCATTATGCTAACTGCTGGTCCTGATTCATGTTAGATTTTTAATGTCACTATGTAGCTATTGACAAGATTATGAGTACATGTACAAAGAATAAGTACTTTCCTTTACATAGAGGATGAATATCAAAACTTTCTCCAAGGTACACCATTTTGTAGTTCCTCTACTGGCTAGGCAATAAGCTTAACTTTATAGATTCTTTTCTCATTCTAATTTTATAACTTTTATAAATTTTCCTGAACTAAAATGTGTATGAAACTTCTATTTGGATGAGAAATTACAATACGTTTAGTTTTCTGAATCAGTACCTTGATTCAACTTCACAGTACTACCCTTCTTTATGAAATAGTATTTTTCCTCTTGCTCTGCAGAACATAGTCTCTTACTTGTTTGACAATAACATGGTTTGTACTCAGTTCTGAAGGCTTTCTTGGTTACAGTTCTCTAGCTATTAATGTTATAAGTGTTCAGGTTGTCAGATCAGGGTTAGTTGTGAGGTCTGTGGCCAGAGAGGCAGCTCATCTAACTAGATGAACTGATAGTACTGATTCCTAAGCATTGGCTCTAAATTAATGAAGTAACTTACCAGAACTATCAACTATTTAAGAGAAAAGACTTTTTTTTATTTTCCTTTTTCTTGGAGTTTTTTGCTATAGGGCGCATGCGCTCACCAGAAAGAGAGAGAAAGAGAGACAGAAAGCGAGAAATCACCCCCCAGGAGGGATGGCCACACTGCAATCCTTTCTCCTCCATTCTCCTCTCGGGATCTTGGGCACACATGCACATGAGCCTGGAGTGTGTTTAAGCCACCGGGTCTGGGACTCGAACCATGGTAGACTACATGGGAGTCCAGCAACATAGCCATTACACCAACTTCTGTTCCCAAGAGAAAAGACTTTCTGTTAAGCTATGTTATTTTTTTTTTTCTTCAGGTTTCTTACAAAAAGTGATCTGAGGTTTCTAAACTGGCACTCAAAAGTAAGTGGCAGCCAGTAATGAGAATTTCAAAAAAGTTCATAAAGTCTCTGTAGTATATTATAGTAGTATATATAGGTGCATGTCTGAGAATAAATGTTCCTCTTTTCATAAAACAATTTTCATTACTCAGTTCTTCTACATTCAGCCTATAAGAAAAAAAGTCACTCCTAAAATATTTAATGCCAGAAATATTAGAGAGAAAGTGAATTAATTTCCCAGTTATGGTCTAGTTGTCAGAGTTTAATTCCTTCCTGGTTTTATTGAACTGATTGAATCGTGACTCTTGGGTTATTGAACTTTGATACTTTTACATCAATATGTATAGGGCTGAAAAAATTGTGGTGCCAATTAGAGAGCAGTATTCAGAAGTAATGGGAAAATCTTAATATTTTCAAAGATAAGATTGATCCAGGCTAAACTGTAGACATTCCATAATGTACTTAAATTGATAAAGTATGTATATATAATCAATTCCATGCATTGAATCTTAGACTCTAAATCTAAAAATAAGAGTATAGGCACACAATGGGACTCTTGTTGTGCAAAGGAAAGAAAAGAGGAAGTACCGGGAATGGAAATAATTTTCTGAAGTAATATAACTGTATTATTAGGGTTAGATATAAAACCCTAGGTAAGAAGTTATAAAAACTTACCTCCCACCCAAAGAATTTTATTTCTGAATTGGCTGCATTTTTTTTTTTTTTGAGAGGTTTTTCACTATAGGGCGCGTGCGCTCGCCAGACAGACAGAGAGAGACAGAGAGACAGAAAGCGAGAAATCACCCCCCAGAGGGGATGGCCACGCCGCAATCCCTTCTCCTCCATTCTCCTCTTGGGATCCTGGGCACGCACGCACACGCGCCCAGCGTGGGTTTTAAGCCACCGGGTCCGGGACGCGAACCGCGGTCGACTACGTGGGAGTCCAGCGGCATAGCCATTACGCTAACTGCTGGTTCCCAATTGGCTGCATTTTTCAAAGTATGTTCCAGGAAAGACACAAGTTGTACATATAGCTTCTGTGTTCAAATCAGACACTGGTCCTTCTATACCATCTTCCCTTTATTAAAATTCACAGTGCTGGGCCAGCATGTAATGTAGTGGGTAAGGTACTGGATGCTCGCAAGGCTGAATGAAGTTTGAATTCTGGACTCAGTATCTTGAAACTTACGCTAGGCATGTATGTGTACATGCCCAAAATCCCGAGAGAAGAATGGAGAAGGGATTGCAGCATGGCCATCCCCCTTGGGGGGTGATTTTTCACTTCTCTCTCTCCAGTGAGTTCATGCACCTTATAGCAAAAAAATCTCTCTTAATCTAAAAAAAAAAAAAAAAAAAATCCCAGTGCTTGTCCATGTATAAAAGACTCTGCAGCATTTTGTAAATGCAGACTCTTTGTGGACATTTCTTAAAGATATATTTTAAGTGTTTTCTAAAACTAGTTAATCAGGAAAGGAGGAAAATGATGCACTTGATAGCAGTGAGGTGAGAAGATTGTGTATCTAGGAAAACAATCCTAACTACTCATCAAGATTGAATGTAGTTTCAAATATTTATTGTTTGTTTAACACAAACGTAGGTGGCGCGAGGCTCTAATACCTCCATTGATAGACAACACTCTTGTCACTCACTCTCTGAAATAGCATCACGTCATCACCTTGGAAACCGGGCCTTCAAAGTTTGGTTGCTTTGCCTCCTTGACTTGAGTTATCATGAATCCTGTTCCTGAGAATGATTTCAGTGTGGTGGGTGGTGTGCTGAGTGCCACGATCTTGCCTGACCCTTGCCATTATCTCTCCAAACTTATTTTTGATTATTCTGAACAAACACAAGATGAAGTCGTTGCTTTTTTTTTTTTTTTTTGAAGAAATTTTTGCTGTAGGACATGTGTGCTTGCCAGAGAAACAGAAAGCAAGAAATCACTCCCGAAATGAATTGGCCATGACACAATCCCTTCTCCTTCATTCTCCTCTCAGTATTTTAGGCAAGCATGCACACATGCCCTGTGTGAGCTTTAAGCCCTGGATTCAAACCACAGTCCACTATGTGAAAGTCCAACAACGTAACAATTCCATCTGCTGGTCCTAAGTTGTTGCTTTTAAAGAAGATTTTGCTGTGACCAGACAGTCATATATCTCATTGGTAACTGCAGTTCAAATCTCAGCCTGATAGTTGGAAAAACATGCTGTGCACATGGACCCCAAATCCTGATGGAATTGAGAAATGGAATACAATGGTTGTGGCATGAACATACCTCATGGGTTGTGCTCTCTCTCTCTCTCTCTTTGGGGAATGTTTGCACCCTCTAGTAATTTAAAACAAAACAAACCAAATAATAATAATAATAATGGACCCCTAAGATTTTAGGAAAGATTCAGGCTACAAGACAAATAAACCTGTTCATTGTGTTCTGCCTGCCTAATTAACTTTCCCATGGATGCCCTGTCTTCACTACGGAAAAAATGTGGGAAACCCTGAGCTCAAGTCAGTTAATTTCCAGACTTTGAGAAAAGAGAAAGCTATTTCTTCAAATTGTTTCAAGATCTATCTCTTTAGCCCTCATTTTTTGCCCCCAGGTTTCTCTCTCTTCTGGACACATTCATTTCACAGGAACGTTCTAAACAAGTTGAGAATATCCTTATGTCATTTTCTGACATCTGCAACTTAAGTGCCTTGATATTTTCTTTTATCTCTAGTCATACTTTACGAGTAGACTTGCTCACATACCTTCTGTCTCTTATTTTCCACATGCTCAATTTGTACTTATTCATCAGAACCAAATTCTATGACTCCTATACTACTTTCTAAGGATTATCATGGTTTTCTTCAGATACAAGTAATCTGTTTGCAATACGAAATATCACATTATTAAGATCTATGGGGGGGTGATATTAAAAAACTTCATGCAAAATTTGTTCTACTGTGTTTTTAAAACTATGCATACGACCAGCAGGTGACATAGCGGTTACTTCACTGGATTGCCATATGGTCAATCACAGTTTGAGTCCCAGAAAAGGTGGCTTGAAAATCACAGCGGGCTTGTGTTTGTGCATACCCAAAATCTTAGGAAGAGACTGGAAGAGAAAGGATTGAAGAGTGGCGATCATTCCAGAGTGGTGATTTCTCACTTTCCCTCTCACTGTCTCTGTCTGTCTCTCTTTCCAGAGAGTGCACATGCCCTAAGACAAAACCTCTTACAAAACAAAAAAACTATGCATGGATTTAAAAATTCAGGGTACCAGAATAAACTCCTCCTTGAATTCAAGTTTTCCATGAAACTTTTGAAGTACCCTCACATTACCATATTTTTTTCTATAATTTCTTATTACTCCCCTTGTTCTCCTTGTTGTATCATAATTGTTACTGTATTGTTGGTCTTCTTAGAGTAGCAGATATGACAGTAAGGAAAAATGTGTTTCCTTTGTTAATATTGTATAAAGCATAAATGCAGTTGTAAAATGAATCCATAATAAAATTAGGCCTCTAAAGTTCTGTATTTATCAGAATTGTATTTCAGGTGTTTTCTATTCAAAGATTCTCAAAACAGATCAACTAGGAAAAAGTTAATTTCAACTAATGTTAAAAATGTCTAATGTCTGTATGTGCTAGAAAGCAAACTACAGAAATATCTTGAAGTGGATGAACTATTAACATTGCCATTGGAAAGTATGTGGCAATTATTAATTTTTAAGTGATTATATCTATTACAAGATATTTTCAATCTTTTTTGTTCTTTTTGCCAGTCTTTATCAAAAATGACCTTCAAATAGTAAATATTACTCATTTACACATATATTTCATTTTCTGAGAAAAAATGGGCATTAACATATGTTCCAAAGTTTATTGTAAGAAATATATATTTGTGCAGATGTATATATATATAATATACATATATATATATATATATATATATATGTATACAATTTTGTATATTTGTGCACATACATACAGACACATACTACAAGTACTAAGAGAATTTGGTATTATATTAAGCATTTTCTCTCTATCTATCCACATACAACTAAAGACATTCTAGTCTGGAATAAAAAATTAGTAAAGTTTAGAATAATGACTGTTGTTTTTTTTTTTCCTTGGGTATTGCAATAGTTACATAGCACTATCTATATTATCATCTTTATTGCTGACACAGGTTTGTAAGATGGAAGGCCAGGGTTGCTGATTTAATATCTGATTATATAACTATGTGAGGCTTTAATATGGGAGAAAATGATTAGGACTGGCCTCATTAACCTCATATTCCAATTAAGCTAGATAACTAGACTATGGTTCCAACATTCCCACATCCACAGTACGGTAACTGCATAGTTATCATCATTGGAACCTTAGTTCTAATCATTAATGGCTTTTCTGCTCATCTTTCAAAAATATTATTTAATACATTCAATCACTCTACATCACCACTTCTTGTAAAACGAATTTTCCCAACATGAATGTTCTATACACCAGTCCAGTTAAAGATATCATACATTATCATCAGCAGACAATCAAAGGATTGTTATCCACCAGTAGTTTTATAGTTTGAGTCTCAGGTTTAGAATTTTGATCCATTTTGAATTGATTTTTGTTAATGGTGACAGGTAGGGGTCCAGGTTCATCTTTCTGCATGTGGTTATCCAGTTTTTCCAGTACCATTTGCTAAAGAGATTTTCTTTTCCCCACTAGATTGATTAGTGCCTTTTGTCAAAAATCAGTAGGCTGTATGTTTGGGAGTTTATTTCTGGGGTCTCTATTCTGTTCTACTGGTCCACATGCCTATTTTTGTGCCAATACCATGTGTTTTGATTATTATAGCTTTGTAATATATTTTGGGATCAAGGAGTGATCTCATTGATCTGCTCTTCTTGTGTAGTATTGCTTTGGCAATATGGTATATTTTGTGATTCCAGATGAATTCTGTGATTTTTCTTCTAAATCTGTGAAGAATATCTCTGGTTAAATTTGTAGATTAAATTGGGAAGATTTACATTTCTATTTTATTAATTCTTCCAATCCAGGAACATGGAATGCCTTTCTACTTTTTTATGTAATTTTTCAGTTTGCCTTTTTTAATTTTTTATAGTTTTTCTTATAAAGATCTCTTACTTCTTTGGTTATGTTTATTCCTAGATATTGTATTTCTTTTATGGATATTGTAAATGGAATTGATTTGTTCAATTCTATCTCAATCTGTTCACTGTTGGTGTATACAAATGCTATAGATTTTGGTGTACAGAAATGCTATGTTGATTTTCTATTCTGCTTCTTTATTGTCTTCATATTAATATGGCTTCCCCATTTCTCTCTTGTTTCCTTAGTTTATTAGATTTCACCATTATTTTCCTTGCAGGAAAAGCCGCATAGATTCTCTATTAGCTTTAAAAGTACAAAGTTAATTTATTTACTTCTGTCATAAAAGAGAGAAAGAGAAAGAGCGAACACCTTCGACAGGCCTTGGTGTTGTGATTCGCACTGGGCTCAGTCAGCTCAGGGTCCTGGTTTGCACAAGCCCTAATATACTCAGTGGCGTGTGGAGATCCTACCATACGGACCAGCTTCTCAGAGCTTCATGTTTTACTGCTGTGTCACCTCTGGCCCTTCACATTCCATATTATATTCACTGCTTCTAAGACACAGTATCAATTCATCTTTATAAAATTACAACTATATTGGGAAGGATGGAGGAAAGTAAGCTGAATATGTATACTCCTAAGGTATACTATACGAATCAGTGACTACGTTCTGCAAATAAATGTTCTTGACTTTATTTACACCTTCTATTTAGTACCCAAAGAAATCTACTTCCTACAATACTGAGCACTTTCTTTCTGAGAAAATCAGAAAGACACACATACTCATAGACACACACAATCTGAAACACCCATGCACACATACACAGCTCTTGAGTGCAAGTATACCTTATTGTTTATTACAAGGAGCATTCTTAAGTTAAAAATAACTTTGGGCAGAGAGATATTTCTATATTCTTTTATTTAAAATGTAAAAACCACTACTGAATCTAAAACTGGAGACCATATCCAATTAAAATTTAATTCTACCACGTTGTTAATTTAAGGGTTATTTAAATAATATTTTAGACATCCATAAATAATGCATTTGTTGCTAATTAGCAGCTTCTGCATTAGCCTTTCAACTTCTACTTAATAAGCATCCTCAGACCTTGTAAAACTTCAAATTGTAGATATAGTTAAGTGGGAGAAAAGCCTATCAATTGTAGGAGTAAGTTGTGGTAGACACTAAGGGGTTTTGGAAAAAAAAATTCATTTGACAAAATAAAAAAAAATATTTATTCTCATGCCAATTATAAGAATGATATGTAAATTGTATTAAATCTCTCATCCCCTTCCTACTCCCAGGAGAATGGATCTTGTTCTGGAAGAATCTGTGAGTTTCTGCCAAATCTGTAAACTCTAACTAAAACGGGAGGGTCAGAACGTGGGTAGAGGATAGGCATACAGATGAGTTGTCAGTCATAGTTTTATTTTGTAGCATTTAGCATTTACTTTATCTGAGTTAAGAAAAGCAACTTGTAAACAGGTTTTCACTGTTTCTTTTTATAATATAGATACTAATGAATAACTGGTAATTGGGTGAGTATGTATAACATGGATTCACACTTTACCCTCTTCTTGAGACAAATGATTCACTTACTAAAGCGAGTCAATAACCAACTATTTATGTTTTTAAAGGTTTCTAACTTAGGCTGCCTTTTCTCACTGGAGAGAGATAGACAGAAGTTGCAAGAGGGAGGGAACCAGCAGTTAGCGTAATGGCTATGTCGCTGGACTCCCACGTAGTTGACCGTGGTTTGCGTCCCGGACCCAGTGGCTTAAAACTCATGCCGGGTGTGTGTGCGTGAGTGCCCAAGATCCCGAGAGGAGAATGGAGGAGAAGGGATTGTGGTGTGGCCATCCCCTCTGGGGGGTGACTTCTAGCTTTCTGTCTCTCTGTCTCTCTCTCTCTCTGTCTGGCGAGCGCACGTGCCCTATAGTGAAAAACCTCTTAAAAAAAATAGAAGTAGCAAGAGGGAAAGTGAGAAATCACCTCCCAGGGAGAATGGTCACACTCATTCCCTTCTCTTCCCTTTTCCTCCCAGGATATCAAGCTTGCACGCATGTGTCCAGCATGAGTTTCAAGCCATAGGGTCCGGACTCAAACAGTGGTTGGACATGTTTCAGTCCAGTGACATAACCACTATACCATGTGCTGGCCCCAAGTAACCATCTATTAAAACGGTTAAGTCATTGGGACCAGCAGATGGTGTAATGGCTGTCGCTAGGCTACCGTGTTGTCAACTGCAATTCGAGTCTTGGACCCAGTGGCTTAAACTCAATGCCTGGGGCCTGTGCGTGTGTGCACAAGATCCTGAGAGAAGAATAGAGGAGAAGGGATTGTGGCATGGCCATCCTCCTTGGGGGTTGATTTCTCACTTTCTGTCTCTCTGTCTCTGTCTTTCTGGCAAGCACACATGCCCTATAGCAAAAATCCTCTTAAAAAAAAAAAAGTCAAGTCATAGCTCCTGATAAATATTACAGGGAACTATAATTATACTTTTGCAGAAAAATCTGGAATCGAGGGAGATGATATCTAGTCAAGTAACTGAACTGAAAAAATTATATCATGAAGTTTGTGCATTTACTCTAACCAAGTGAGATTACACAGAAAATACATTAATGCATTATTTATTTTCCTTTCATATCACATCTAAATGTGTGTTCAAGAGAGTAAATATGATAAGCATTCAAAGAAGGGAAAGATTCGTATGGGCCATAATCTGGAGACAGTCTTATTGAAAAGTGAGAATTCAAGTATCCGGAGGTGTGAATGTACGGAAATTAGAATGTAACCTCAGATTAATTCATCTGAGTCCTGCTTCTACAAATACTAGTTTTGCTTCCAACATGTTGAATAGCGCCTGTCTGTGTGATTCTCAACTTAAACAGCTGTAAAATTTCTCAACTTAAACATCTCTAAAATTAAGATATACATAATTCTTAGGGTAAATCCTAAAATTATCCTAAAGTGGACCAATAAACAGGCATAAAATTAATGAAATTATGCTATTAGCAAAATATATAAGTAGAAGCTAGAGGGAAAAAAGTTCTAAATCTATGTTTGTTCATTGATACTCAGCCCTTGCCTTATTTTCTGATCAATACTACAAATGCTTCAGTCAACGAGACACGATTAATCCCTTGACTGTATTTTAACTCACGATCTTTCATGTAGCTTCCTGCAACACTAAAGAAGTCTCAGATTCTGTTTGCAGTGAGTAACTGTTCACTGAAAGGGAGTGGTCTATGAACATTAGTAATTATATATCTATACAGAGAGAGACAGAGAGTCATTGGAAATGTCATGCACACTTATCTAGGGAAAAATGTGACTTTTCCAATATATAGTATGACTTTTTATTGGAAAATTTTCATACTATTGCAACACTAAAGAAGTCTCAGATTCTGTTTGCAGTGAGTAACTGTTCACTGAAAGGGAGTGGTCTATGAACATTAGTAATTATATATCTATACAGAGAGAGACAGAGAGTCATTGGAAATGTCATGCACACTTATCTAGGGAAAAATGTGACTTTTCCAATATATAGTATGACTTTTTATTGGAAAATTTTCATACTATAAATTTTATATATATATATATATATATGTGTGTGTGTGTGTGTGTGTGTGTGTGTATGTGTGTGTGTATAATATATATGTAATATATAATATATATATATATGTATAATAAAATGCCAATACAGATTATATATCAAATACATTTCTTAAATTTGGTCATTGTAAAATATCCCCAAAATCTAATCACCCCAGAATTGGCTAATACAATTCGGTATGTGGTCAGACAATGGATAACTTTTGTACCACTCAGGTCTTGATAACAAATGAAATACTACCTGTTAGAAAAAGCCAGCTCTCCTCTCACTATGTATATTCCCCTGTTATTTAGGTGATACTGCTCATCCAGTTCAGGAAGGAACTTCTCCATGGTACAGTCAGTATTGATCTCAGAGTTCTGAACTCTCTTCATTTTTTGGTTTATCACTCACTATTGGTTTGCTGTAACTTGCTTCAGTGAAGCTGTTACCAATATTCCTTGTTCTCATATCCATCTAAATCATCCTTCCATTTCCCTAGCTTTTCAATTTCTTGCCCTCTTTATTTCTAATGACTTTTCCTCAGTCTTCTTCACTCTGTTACATGATCATACTCTGAATACTTACTGTTATTATTAATTGGAAACACTTCAAATCTCAGAGGCAAGCAAAACATGTTTTGACCACTCTGATTTTTTTAAAAATTTATTTAACATTTTGGAAATGTGGGATGTACTGAACTCAAATCATCTGTAAGTAGCTGAAGGAGTTTAAAAGTTAAAATCCCTTTTTAGACACTTCAGTCTGTGAATCCTCAATATCCTGTATCCCTCAACCTTGGCCCCCAATAGGAGTGCCCTTATTTACATGTTTTTCTCCAAATGGATGATTAAGAAGGTGTTCTTTAGCCGTCATAATCTGAGGCTTGTTATTTTGGATGTGAAGATCTCTTAATAACAAATGATTTATTGTGTGCCTCTGTATCGTGGGCACAGGTGTTTAAACTATTTATCACCCTGGAGCCTTCACTGAAAGAATAAATAGTACAGTATTATATTATATATATATATATATATATGAGAGAGAGAGAGAGAGAGCGCCATAGCCTGGATCATCCTGATGCTATTGTGTGCCATTGGATGAAAGTATCTCCAAATGGGACAGTGAGAGATCCTCTAAGACCAGAGAAAAAGGAAAAGAAAGAGCATACGCAAGCATATGCAATTGAGTTGCCTTCAACAAATAATGAACATTTCTGCTACTAGAGAAAAATAGGAAGAAGGCAAGACTGAGGTTAAAACTGAAATTCAAATGGTAAAATATAGAATGTGAAATGTATATGTAAATGAATGAGTATTCAGTTGGTAATTTTAAAAGTCATAGATGAATTATAATATCCCAAAGTCAATAGAATTGCCCTACTTGGTTAATATTGCTAGGAGTTTCTGCATGGAACCAGATATTTGCATCACTTTCATGTTTTTTTTTTTTAAGTTACATGTTTTCATCATGCTAATGAAAGTACTGGTGAAAATTATCTGGGCATGCATGCAATCCTCTAGAAGACTAGAAAGAGAATGGTAAAGGAGGACAACTTTTCCTTATCTGTGATTCAGTTTTCACAGTTTCTATTACCCATCGCCAACTGTGGTCCAAAAGTAGATGAATGTAGTACAGTAAGATATTTTGGCCCCCTACGGAGGGCCAGCCTCTTCAGCGCACTCCGTAGCATACTGATCTGCAGCTCTGGAAGTGATGGGGTGACCATGTGTTTAAATCCCCAGCCCCATCAATGTAAAACATGCTGGGGACACATGTACCCGAGAGCCTGGCAAGCAGAAGGGCTGGAGGAAGAGGATCATGGCACAGCCAGGCCATGTTGAAGTTTCCTCCTTCTGTTTCTGTTCTTTCTTGTGTGCGTGTGCACATACTCTATCATGAATAAAATAAAAGTAAAGAAGATAGTTTGAGGGAGTGGTAGAACAAGAGTATAAACAAATGTGTTTGATTTTATTACAGTATATTGTCAGAAAATTGTATTTTATTCTTAGTTGTTATTAGTCTCATACTGTACTTAATTTGTAATTAAAGAAGCTTTTTCATAGGTATGTTTGCATAGAAAAATAACTTAGTACAGTATATATAAGGCTTGGTATAATATGTGATTTCAGGTCCCCCCTAGGCATTTTAGAATATGTCCCTTGTGGATTAGGAAAACCACCGTACATAATTATCATAGTGTATTCAAATACAAGTACATTTTGTGTTTTTTTTTTGTTTTGTTTTGTTTTTGTTTGTTTGTTTTTTGCTATAAGGTGTATGAGCTTGCCAGAAAGACAGAGACAGAAAGAGAGAAATCACCCCATCCTGCAGTGGGATGGCCACACCACGATCCCTTCCCCTCCATTCTCCTCTCAGGATCTTGAGCATGCACACACACACACCCGGCATGAGTTTAAGCCACCAGGTCTGGGACTCAAACTGCTTTTGACTACGTGGGAGTTCAGCGACATAGCCATTATGCCAACTGCTGGTCCCAGTACACCTTGTGTTTTACGTAAATATTGTTATCACTATATGTGTCCTCCTGGGTGTGCAGAATTCACTAGTTCTAGGACAGGGATGACTAGATTTACTTGTGTTCAATATTAAAAGAAATCCAATAAGAAAGCATTTCTATTAAAAGAGCAAGTCATATTGGATGAATCTTTATTCACATTTGGCATCATTCTCTGATCTTTGCTTAAGCAGTAAGAGCCTAACATTAAATGTATCTTCATAAATATTGGTCTCTCTTTGTTTTTGACAATGAGGCATGGTACCATGCTTACATAAACATGGGTTTAGCAAAATTTCATTTCAATCAGTCATACACTTTCTGTCAACCTCGCCTCTCCTCTATTTGATTCATAGAACCTCCGTAACGCTGGCTTGCCTCAAAGTGAGAAACTACCAACCAATAAGCACTGCAGGGCAATGGCAATCAACTGAACTCACATATATCAGAAAAGCATTATGGCATATTAATGTCTTCCGAATTCAGTGTGCAGAATAATATAAGTGTCCTATGAGTTCTCCAAGAATCATTATTTTGAATGGAAAGCATGTTTGAAGTACCCTGTCTGTCTTCTCACCTGTACGCACATTGCCTTTGCTCACTCGTAGTAGGTGTGTCTCTGTAGAACTGAGAGGAGAGCTACACTGAAGAGAATAGTTAAATACTAAAGTGGAGGGTTTTACTGGTTTTAACTCACATTAATGATTTTTTTTCAGGCTTAATTCCCTTTATTATTATTATTTTTTTCTTGTACAAAAACGCTATGTTGTGGCCACAGCTGGAGCCTGGGCCCTCTGGACATTAATTTTTTTATCTTTGCATAATTAAGTTCTCCTTGAATCAATTAGGGTGTACCCCATTAAGAGAAAATTGGTCTATATTATTCATCTTTAGATGAATATGGTCTTACGAGCTAAAACTACCAGTGATTGTACTGCTAGAGAATAGTAAGGGATTGGAAATACAAATCAGCAAAGAGAAGGAGATGGTATCATAAATTTTAGTATTTACAAAGCATTTAATAGCTTTATTTTATTACCTTATATTTCAATGGCCCCTAGTTCTGGATCTATAAAAACTTCTATTTAAATGGAGTCTCATCAACATGGCGTGTTCTTATTACAATGAATTGAAATGAACATGCAGAAGTTGTATGGCTTTGCAAAGAAAGGAATAGGAACCAGGTGCATTGAAGCAGCAGTAACGTGGTACTCCGACATTTACTGAAAGGAGAGCATTTCTACATACAAGGCCACAAGTTGCTTCACCAAAGTAAATCCTAAGCTTCTTTATACCATCACAACATGGGCTCTGGTACTCTGGTTCTGAGCTGGCTGAAGATGCACAGCGTTCTTAAAAAGGAAGAGGAAGAGAAGCATGGAATGCCAGCAGTGAATGTTGGTGGAGAAATCTCAATAAGAAATGGACTTATTTATTTCACACATTTTATTGGAATCATTCAGAGGGTCAGAATTTGGGTTAAGTGTCTCTCTACAATTATTCTAATGTAACATATTTATTTTGTTGAAATAATAATTGTACATATGTATGGGGTGCAATGTAATTTTTTTGTACAACAATATAATGTGTAATGTCAATTTAACACTTTTTGTTTCTATTGTACTCTGTTTCTTAATATTTTAGGTGTTTTACTTTTTTTGTTGTTGTTGTTGTTTAGAAGTTTTCTGCTCTCCCCAATTTTGAGTGCTTGCTAATGATTCCATGTAGGAGTTATGAATGCTTCTTTATCTTTTGAAGGAAAATAAATAGAAACATGATGTATTTCAAAGAATATTGATTATTTTTACCTTTACTTCTGTCTTTAAATAAAGTTTCCTTGTGACATTTAACAGAAGATTATTTTTTTTTGGAGAGGTTTTTGCTATAGGGTGTATGTACTCAGTAGAAAGACAGAGAGAGAGACAGAAAGTGAGAAATTAACCCCCAGTGGGATGGCCGTGCTGCAATCCCTTCTCCTCCATACTTCTCTTGGGATCTTGGGTATGCACACAGATGTGCCCAGTGTGAGTTTAAGCCACCGGGTCCAGGATTCAAACTGGGGTAGATTACGTGGGAGTCTAGCAACATTGCCATTACAACACCTGCTAGGCCCAAAAAGGAGTATTTTCGTTCGTACATACAACCAATCTTTGTAGCAGATGCAAAGCCAAGCATAGATAACACCAACTGGCTACATCTATGCCTTTTTTTTTTTGCCTTTTTTTTGTTTTTTTTTTTTGGAGAGGTTTTTGCTATAGGGCGCATGTGCTCACCAGACAGAGAGAGACCGAGAGACAGAAAGAGAGAAATCAACCCCCGGAGGGATGGGCACGCCACAATCCCTTCTCCTCCATTCTCCTCTCAGGATCTTGGGCACACACACATGCACAGACGCCCGGCGTGAGTTTAAGCCACCAGGTCTGGGATTCGAACCGCGGTTGACTACGTGGGAGTCCAACAACATAGCCATTACACTAACTGCTGGTCCCTATGCTTTTTTAAAAAAATTAGTCTTACTTATTATTTTTATACATTTAGTCATTATACATCATTTAGTTCATAAAGAGATTTTACCCGACATAATATATACCACACAGCAGACGAGACTACTACACAACATCACCAACAGGCAACAAACCATATCTGTGTACCACAAATCTTACTTCTCTATATTTTCCCACATTTCCCTTCTTGCACTCTTGCCCTCTCCCACTCTCCCTCCACTTTGTCTCCTGCGTCCATAACAATTTTGAATGCTTTTATGTCCTCCGTAGAGTCTTTTCGTCTCTACCGTAGACTGTAGAAACCATGTTTTTCTATTATTTGAGCATGGTGTCCTGAGGCAAGTACCTCGTGCCTTATTTTATTCTTTTTTTTCCTGATCATTTGGCTGCCTATGCTTGGCTAAGGCTTTGTAGTTTGTGACTGACTGAAGCCTGGTTCTTTGGTATAAAAACACATACACTCTTTTTTTTTTTTTTTTTTTTTTTGGGGGGGTTTTTGCTTAAGGGCACGATAGGGCACGTGCGCTTGCCAGCCATACAGAGAGAGATAGAGAGACAGAAAGCGAGAAATCACCTTCCAGAGGGGATGGTCACGCCACAATCCCTTCTCCTCCATTCTCCTCTCGGGATCTTGGGCACGCATGCACACGCGCCTGGAGTTAGTTTCAAGCCACCGAGTCCGGGATGTGTACCGTGGTCTACTACATGGGAGTCCAGTGACATAGCCATTATGCTAATTACTGGTCCCCAAAACACATACACACTTTTCAGTTTCTGTTTATTGATGCACTAAATTAGGTTGTAATTTGTTATATACAAATCTAAAGTAAGAATACCTCCTCAAACTATAATCTACCACTGATTAGGTTTAATATTTTTAAATAATTTGTATTTACTTTCATCTCTTTTGTAGCTTACCACTTGTGCTCTGTTTCAGTTGAATAAACGTGATGAAAGAATCAGTTATTAATAACTCAACATGTAATGAACTTTATACAAATTTACCACTCGTATTTCTGGACAGTGGTAGAGGTTGCAAGCATAGTTGCTCTTTGTCTTCTTTACATTTATATTGTTTTCAATGGAAGTTATATTGCCCTGCCATGTGAAGAAAACGTTCTGTGCTTATAAGGAGAATGATGATCCTTTATTGGATAGGAAGTTGTGGTTTATTTTCCCCAGTGAAAAAGTAATGATTTTTCATCTAAATCTGGCTATAATTTCCAGTTAAATAATATATGAACATAAGGGAATTTTTTTAAAAAAGTGAAAATGTATTAAAGCAAAGTAAATATATACCACAACTTTAGATATATTTGGACTCAAATATTCCCTAACCAATATTTTATAATTAAAGAAAGCCCTTGATGTTCCTCGTAATTCCAGCATTGCATAACTTTTATAGAGGCCTGTGATCTCTGTGCTTTAAAAATAACAACTCTTTCATCTTTCTGTTCTTCTGCACAGGAACTTAAATGTTGTCAGACAGATTTTTTGATTTTGCCATTTGCTAAATCAAATAACCTTATTTCACTTCTTTTAAACATTATTCCATTTCACTTTGTGAAAACAAATCAACAAAGCGAGTTTGCTTCTGCAATTTGTCCTGTTGATATTAAGTGGTAAATGATGAATCCATACTTCATTAGACAACAGAGATTCTCATAAACAAAATAGTCTAACTTTAAAAGACTATGCTTGAAAGTATTTTTAAACAACTGGCTAAATATTTATTTTGGAAAAAAAATAAACACTTCATATTCAGTAGCAAATAATACAGCTGGGAAAGGGCATTTTAATAATGTGTATTAATGTTCTGTGTTTTAACACACGAAAAGAACCCATGTAATCCAAAAGCTTTCCATTTCAAGCAGTTATTTAAAAGTTCTTGAAGATGATCATTGTGGCTGTTTCTGGTCATTTGTCAATACTGGCAGATGGCATAACTGTTCTATTAAAAGCCATCTATCTATCTGCCCAGTCATTCATGGTGTACTAATCATTTATAATGAATAACTAAATTTATTGATCATCATTAAAGAAACACAGTAAAGGACTTAATTCACATGTGTCAGATTGTTTGATGTAATTACATGATAATAACCTTAAGTCTTAATAACCATTATAGATTTTGGTGTCAGAGGTAGAAGAGAAGATGGTTATTATTACACATCCAGCCGCTGTTGGAAATGCATATACATCATGCAGTCAATGAATAATGATTATACATAATGCAATGGGACTTTGATCTCGGAGTACTCTTTTAATCTCATCTTGACTAAATTATCATTTAGCATTTGCAAGTATTCATTATGTGTATTTATTCAACACGATAGGGTGTGTGAATATGTGTTAATGTGTTTGTGTATTTTATATATAAAATAGAGTCTAGATACATATTAATAAAATTTGTAAAATGCCATATATACATATATGAATGTACATGTGTAATATACCTATATACATACATGTAGAGTTATTTTAATTAAATTTTTTATACTTTTTTCACATTTTACATAAAGTGCCCAATATGATGTATACTATGTATTTTATTTTTCAACAGAGGACTTTCCACTTTTTTGTCTGTTAAATGTTTCTTTCTCTGCATCTCCCATCCACCCTCACCATTCACTATCTACCACTCATCCTCCTTCCTTATAGTCTCTGATATCTACTCTACTATCAACTTATCTTCTCTACTAGTATATCTTCAGATCTTCCAATTTCTGCCATAGAGTGTGGACATTCAGTACATATTGAGTGGGGATATACAATGTGCCTCGTTCAAAGTCTAGCTCACTTCACTTACGTATAGATTTTTAAATGAACATAGTCCCAACCTCTCCAGTATAGATGTTAAGGCATCTCTAAATAAGACTGGTGCTATATAGAAAGTTCTAGAGTTCAGATGTGGTTTATCTGATCCTACTAGGCATGTTCATGGGTGCTTTGATAATACTGGCCTGTAGGAAGGTGGGGTGGGGGATCCAGAGTGGCAGGTACAGTAAGAGGTCCCAAGCCTCCATCTCTCACTCTCATAAAATAAATAAACTTAAAAAAACCCACCATTTTGCACTTGCCATTAACAATGATTATTAATTTTATTTGACATGTATAGAGTATAAAATGGTAGATTAAAGGCAGAAAGAAATTTGAAAGTCCTGGGTCAGGAGGTGGGTCCAGATGCCACAGACCCAACTTCGAGTCCCATACCTGGCAGACTGATTAATACACCTGGGGTATGTGTTCATTCATACCCAAAATCCCGAGGGGAGAGTGGAGAAGGGATTGCAGCATGGTCATCCCCCCAGGAAGTGATTTCTCACTTTTTCTCTTACTGTCTCTCACCAGACAGCAAAGAGTGTATGCACCTTATAAGAAAAAGAAAGAAAGAGAAAGATAAAAAAAGGGAAGTTCTATTTATTCACTAATTACTTTAAAATATGTTTTATTAGAATTTATTTTCCTAGAATTATTTTTACTTATTATTATTTTTAAGAGAGTTTTGCCTTAGGGTGTATGTGCTTGCAGGAGAGAGAGAGAGAGAGAGAGAGAGAGAGAGAGAGAGAGGAGAGAGAGACAGCAACAGTGAGAAATAATATCCTGGGCGGATGGCCATGCCACAATCTCTTCTTTTTCATTCTCCTGAGATCTTGGGTAAACACACACACATGCCTGACCTGAGTTTCAAGTCACTGGATCCAAGACTGATATGGTCTGCCATGTGGGAGTCCAGTGATGCAATCACTCTACCATCTGCAGGTCTCTTTATATTTTTAATTGACAAATAATTATTGCACATTCTAATGAGGTATGATGCAATTTTTCAACACATGCAAGGTGTAATGAATCAATCAGTCATTAACATATACATTACTTCAAACGTTCATCCTTTTTTTCGTGTTGGGAACATTCAAAATCCTCTCTTATTATTTTAAAATATAAATTGTCCTTACATGTATTCATCTTGTAGTATTATTGAACACTAGAACTTATTCCTCCTATTACAGTTTTGTATTTGTCAACTAATCTCTCCCAGCCTCCTCTCCTCTCCTCTTCCCAGATTCTGGTAAACACTATTTTGCTCCCTGCTTCTGAGATCCACTCTTTCAGCTTCCTCATAACAGTGAAAACAGGCAGTATTTATCTTTCTAAACCCAACTTATTCCACTCAATATAATGTTCTCTAAACTTATCTATGCTATATACAAATGACAAGATTTTACTCTGTTATAGCATTTTATTGATATTTTAGTATATACACATTTGTGTGTGAGTGTTTATATGTATGCATAAATACAATTAACTCTATACTGAGACCTATTTAGTGAAATAGGAATTTAAAAATACTAAGAAAAAATGTCTATATTCAACAGAGGGTAGAAAGACAGAAACAGAGGACAGACTTCTTATCAATAACCAAGGACAATAAATAAAATGAAGTACACTCTTCAAAATATTTTTCTAAATAAACACACAAAGCACCTATCCTACAATTTTTTACCTCACCATACTACAACCCAAGAGTGAGAAACAAATTAAATTTTAGTTAAATAATGCAAAAATAATTTAATAAAAATAATTTAATATGTAGAGAGATCCTCAAATGAAAAAAATGCTTAAAATTATACAGATTTGCTATTAACCTTGCTTTAAAAACATGAGTATGGTCCAAAAGAATTGGCATATTGGGAAAATTTTTAACAAAACAGAAATTTCACACTTCCTAAATGTACTCTTGACTGACACTAGGTAAATGCAGAAAATGATAACCAGCTGAATCATGTGGCATGAGAGCATATAAACCTCAAACATCTGCAGACTTTCTCAGTGGACCATGTGAGTTGTAATCAATATCCATCTTCTTCTGCTGTTACACTTTTCACTTCCTATATCCACTTCAAAAAGCAAAATTCAGATACTTCCTAAGAAAGAGCAATGTATACCATAGATTTTATGCATTTGTTAAACAATTTTTGTTGCCAATGGGAGTATGCACACACAAGAAAGAGAACAGAGAGAGAATGCAGCCCCAAATGGGACATGGACAAACTGCAATCCTTTTCCTCCATACCTTCACCCATTTGGGATTTTGAGTACACCTAGTGTATTTTTGAAGCCATTGGGTATAAGAGTAGAACAGTGGTTAGCTATGTAGTATTTGGTTCTCTTTCTTTTTTCCTTCCTTCCTTCCTTCTTTCTTTCCATTCTTCCTAGTTTTTCAGGAGAGAATGTATACTTTTCAGAAAGAGAGAGACAGAGAATGAGAGAGCACTTCTCAGGAGGGTTGGTGACACTGCATTCCCTTCCCTCCATTTCTTCCACCTTTTCGGATTTGGGCAAGCATGCATATGTACCTGGAGTTTTTTCGAGCCACTGTGTCTGAGATTTGAACAACACAGTCATTCATGTGGGATCTAGCCTCCTTAACCACCCTGCCACTTGCTGGCCCTTTTAGTTTGTTTTGGAATAGGGCGTGGTCATGGTGTAATCCTTCTTATACATTTCTCCTTCCTGCTGGTATTTATAACATGCTTATATATGTACCTAACATGCTTCTTCAAGCCACCAGGGCGGGAATTTGAACCCCAATTGGTCATGTCGTATCTGATTCTCTTAGTCATTAGTTCAGAGTCTGGCCCTGGGATCTGGCTTTCTACACACAGCACTTAATCTCTGTGCTACAGGGCCACCCCGTTAAACATTTTTTTTTAATTCAGTTCTTTTATAATAATGAGGGACACAAGAAAAGAGAGACAAGTACTCTAAACAGGGATTGATGCCACAATGCATTTCACAGGCTTCCCTACCGGTCAGGGTCACCAGTGTGTGAATCCAGCATGTTCAAATAATGTTGGATCCCAGGAAACCAAACCTGTGACCCAACAATATCTGAGCAGCATGTTACCCTTGTGTTACTGAGCCAAATATTTCCTAAATATTAATGTATAAACCTTGGTCATTCATTTTTATTAGATTGCTATTTATTTGTATGGGTTGCTAATAAGGTGTTAGAGTGGTGTGACCCAAATCTCATTTTTTCCATGTCCTTTATTTGTTCTTACACAATGTTACACAACACAGTGAATTTTATAAATATACATGCCACCTTGTAGCAAAACTGTAATTTTAGCCCATTATAAATTAAGCAGAGTGGGTCAACAGGTGACAAAGTGGTTGGGGTGCTTGACTCCCACATGTCTGACCATGATTCGAATCCTGGACCTGACAGCTTGCTTTATCACTCTCTCTCTCTCCAGTGAGTGCACATGCCTATAGCAAATTTTTAAAATGACAATATTGAGTCATCAGGAAAGTCTTGATGCCTTTTTTTGCATAGAAAATAGGTCATGGCTTTCCCAATGACCTAATATTAATAAATAAAATTAAATAAATAATTCTTAATAAAAATAAGCAGAGTAACAGGAAAGTACTTTCAAAAGTTTGTGGAAGGCCAGCAGGTAATATGCAGCTTAAAGTACCTGGGCCCCACATGGCTGACCACACAGCTGAAGTCCTGGATCTAGTGGCTTGAAAATTATGCAGGGGCATGTGCGTATATTCCCTAAATCTCAGGAGGAGACCCGAGGAGAAGAGACTGCAACATGGCAGTCCTCTATGGCAGTTCCCCCCCGCCCCCTTCTCTGAACAGAGAGTGCTTGTGTCCTATAGTAAAACTTAAAAAAAGACAAAAAAAAATTTGTGAAAAAATGGAATTGAACTGTAAATTTGTGTATATAGAAAAGTGGAATTATATAAGTTTATGTATGTGCAAAAATTAAAAAAAATCCTTCCATTATTTTATGATATGCATTTTTTCTATGGACTTAAATATGGGGAGGAAAGAGAAAAGAAGTCTCCAAATGTTGATTCTGTTGATAAGTATGATTAACTATTGTCTGATGCTACAACGTCTATTATGTAAACCATTTATCATTTCTATTGTAATAAAAGCACATGTGTTAATTAATATAAGCTACACTCCAGTGACACTGTGTCTTTCTGATTATACTATTACCAAATTACTTACAGAGTGGACAGCTGGCATTATCAGAATTTCCATATGCAATGGCAACTACTTAAATTGTCACTTTATCATTAACCATGATAAGCACCAGATATTTTGTTAATTAGCGAAACAAATATCAGAAACAGGTTTTTATCGGTGAAATCAGTGTGCTGCGAACTGACATAAAGAATGTTTTAAATGAAGATATGATATGTACAATATCCTACAGAAACAGTTTAGGAGTCCACTGAGACTGATAGTCAGAACTTTTAGGAATGGCTCAGAGTGTTGTATGCTGTATGCTCTAAGAGAAACACAATTGGGCACTTGGAATATTGTTCTATATCCTAGCAATGAATATGTCTAAATACATAAAAGACCAGGGAATTGGGACATCAAGTTCTGGAACAGATTGTAGGTATATTTAGGTTTTGATGCAACTTCAAAAAATGACTTATGAGAATTTCTGTATGGGAACATTTAGTCTAAAATAAACTCATTTAAACTCGGAAGCAAAGTTGTATGCGAATATTATTTTTCATCACAAATATTTTGATGACCACCATGATTAAGTATAATAAAAAGTTTGCAAATTAGCCTGATTTCGTTCACAGTTGTTAAATGGAGTATGAAACAACTGAGCCAGCACTGTGGCATAAGTGGTTAAGGAAGCTGGAGCCTATATAACTGACTACATGGTCTGAATCTCAGCCCAGGAGACTTGAAAAATACACTGGGCACATGTGCTTGCATGTTCAAAAGCTTGACAGGATTAAGAAATAGAGGAGAAAGAGAGCTTATCATGACCATATCCATCTCATTAAGAGGTTCCTTTTTCTTCTCTCTGTCTCTACTGTCTCTCTTTGGTAGGCATATGTGACCTCTGGCAATTAAAAAAGAAAGAAAATATAGAGATTGTCTGTAAAATATAATTACCACATTTGTTCTAGAAATATGTTGAAGTCAGTAGCCTACACTTAGAAGTTATACCTTCCTGATAGCTCAGTAAATATTTATACATTAAAAATATTTACAATGTAGATATGGAAGGGTTTGAAGCATGTAGGGTCCCCCTGAGGGTGATTTCTCGCTTTCTCTCTTTGGTGAGCATACACATCCTAGAGCAAAAATCCTTCAAAATAAATAAATAAATAAAAGTCTGGATTTTAACAACACACATATGGATATATAATGAGGTAGGAGAGAAATTATAATAGAAATTACTGAATAGTTGTTTAAAAGACTCTAGAAATAGCAGAAGAAAATAATTGTACTATACATTAGTGATATCTTTCTTCAAAGCATTTAAATTGTATATAAGATCTAGTCAGGATAAGAAGAAATGTAGAACAAACAGGACAAATCAAACAAAAAAACTAACACGGAAATCAAAAATTTGAAAGATATATTTGCATATTTGTGACAATGAATTTGGGAAGCCTTATTGCAAAAGTATAAATTATAGGTGAATATCTGATGAGTTGCACTAACATGCTATAATAATGAATCATATTCACTTCAAAAGAGAACATTGTAAGCAAAACAATATTTAAATATAGATTGTTAAAGTTGTTTGTTAATTGCCTAAAACAAATAAGATTACAAATAAAAAAGGAGTTAAAAGTCAATGGGAAACAAAAAAAGAGAGAAGGATTGTGGTAAATTTGGTTGAACAAAATAGCAAAACTATAAATAGGAACTTCCGAGAGAGGAACCCAATGGCTAACAAGTATCTGAAAAATTATTTATCTTGGTAGTAAAAGAGATACATGAAAATTAAAATAACAATGCAACATATAATTAGTAAAAATTGGAATTGTGGATAATATTTAGTATGGCTGTGAAAAGGGAGAAATAGAAATCTTTTAAAACTATATTTGGGGGCCAGCTGGTAGTGTGGTAGTTGAAGTAACTGCATTCCACATGGATTAATGCAGGTTCTAGTCCCAGACCAAGCAGGTTGAAAATCACACTGGGCATGTGCGTGTGTGTGCATGTGTGTGTGTATTTATGCCCAAAATCCCAAGAAGAGAATGGAGGGTAAGGAGCTGTGATATGGCCATTCACCTGAAGAGGCAATTTCTTATTTTCTCTCTCTCTCTTTCTTTGGTGAGCACATGCAACCTATAGCAAAACTTAAAACACAACTGTGAACGGAAAACAATCTCATTACCTTTCTGAAGCATATGTGACAGGGTATCATCAAATCAGAATGTACTTAAGATCCAGTAAATTGATTCTTGGAAATATCAGGAAAATGGAAACTTACATGTGAGGTTCATTTTTTTGCTTTAGTCTTGTCTTGTTTTGGCATTGAGTGTGTGCAGTTGCCAGAGAGAGACAGAAGGAAGAAAAGTGAGAAATCATACTCCAGGGGATGGTCACTCTACACTCCCTTCTCCTCCATTCTTCTTTTGGGATTTTGGGTGCACACATACACACACACAACTGGCATGATTTTCAAGTTACTGGGTCCAGGACTCAGAAAATGGTCAGCCATGTGAGAATCCTGTACCTTAACATCATATCACCTGTTGGCCCCTTTATGTGAGTTTTTTTTTTGTTGTTGTTTTTGTTTTTGAGAGATTTTCACTATAGGGTGCATGCGCTCGCCAGACAGACAGAGAGAGACATTAGAGACAGAAAGCGAGAAATCACCCCCCAGGGGGTATGGTCACGCCGC